>NC_088376.1:199545000-199877500 GCF_037993035.2 Macaca fascicularis
CATTTTCTTTATCCAGTCTACCCGTTGATGGGCATGTAGGCTGAGTTCATGTATTTGCTATAGTGAATAGTGCCGCAAGGAACATACTTGTGCGTGTGCCTTTATAATAGAATGATTTATAGTCCTTTGGGTATATACCCAGTAATGGGATTGCTGGGTCAAATGGCATTTCTGTCTTTAGGTCTTTGAGGAATCGTCACATTTTCTTCTACAATTGTTGAACTAATTTACATTCCTGCTAGCAGTGTATAAGCATTCCTTTTTCTCCACAACCTTGCCAGCATCTGTTACTTTTTTTTGACTTTTTAATAACAGCCATTCTGACTGGTATGAGATGATATCTCACGGTGGTTTTGATTTGCATTTCTCTGATTATCAGTGATGTTGAGCTTTTATTCATGATTGTTGGCTGCATGTATGTCTTCTTTTGAGAAGTGTCAGTTTATGTTCTTTGCCTACTTTTTAACATGGTTTTTTTTTTCTTATGCATTTATTTAATTTCCTTGATGATGGTGGATATTAGACTTCTGTCAGGTACATAGTTTGAAAAATATTCTCCTATTTAGTAGGTTATCTGTTTACTCTGCTAACAGTTTCTTTTGCTGTGCAGAAGCTCTTTAGTTTAATTGGATACCATTTACCAATTTTTGCTTATATTGCAATTGCTTTTGGTGTCTTCATCATGAATCCTTGTCCGTGCCTATGTCCTGAATGGTATTACCTAGGTTGTCTTCCAGAGTTGTTATACTTTCAGGTTTTACATTTCAGTTTTTAATGCATCCTGAGTTGATTTTTGTGTAGGGTATAAGGAAGGGGTCCAGCTTCAAACTTCTGCATGTGGCTAGCCAGTTATCCCAGCACCATTTCTTGAAAAGGGAATCCTTTCCCCATTGCTTGTTTTTGTCAGATTTGTCAAAGATCAGGTAGTTGTAGGTGTACAGTCTTATTTTGGGGTTCTTTATTCTGTTTAATTGGTTTATGTGTCTCTTTTTGTACCAGTACCATGCTGTTTTCATTACTGTATCCCTGTGGTATAGTTTGAAGTTGGGTAGCATGATGCCTCCAGCTTTGTTCTTTTAGCTTAGGGTGGCATTCAGGGGTTTTTTTTTTTTTCTTTGTCTCATGTAAAGAATGTCAATGGTAGTTTAATGGTAATATCATTGAATCTATAAATTGCTTTCAGTAGTAGTATTTTAACAACGTTGATTCTTCCTATCCACGAGCATGGAATTTTCTTCCACTTGTTTGTGTCATCTTTGATTTTGTTAAGCAGTGGCTTGTAGTTGTTATAGAGATCTTGCACCTCCCTAGGCCAATGTAAGTATTTTTTTTTTTAGTCTTTGCTTACTTTACATTTGCTATTGTCACATTGACCAAAGCAAGTCATTTGACCAAGCCGAGTCAACATGAGAGGGGACTCTGCAATGGGTGAATAGGGTTGAGGCATGAGTACACTAAAGCTATCACCACAGCAATCTACTAGAGACAAAATGTGAGACCAGAAATTGTGGTGAAATTGTGGTTTTATATTAGGAAGACTGATAGTTTAAAAATAGTATAAAAATGTATAATTATGTTATATTATTATGATATATGCTATAAGAATTCAATAAAAGAAAGAGAGTCTGCAGTCCTTTAAAAGCTTCATAAGGGAGACTGGACTTTAGTGGGTTATTAAAGATATAGGATGAATTTGGATAGACCAAAAAGTGACATGCATTTACGGGTGTAGATTGAAGGTGCAGAGGATTGGAGGGGAGTGGGAAAATGGACATGCCATTCTGCTAAATTTGAGGATTCCTTCTGTAAACACCTAGAAATAATGGTGGCTATTCAAATTAAGGTTAGTTTCTGGAAGTCCACAGAACCCTGATTGGAAGACTTTCTTGAAATTACATTTTAATACTAAATATACTGAAAGAAAGAGTCACTTATGACAAACGTATACTTTTTGAAATCAAGAAAACTCTCAATTATTATTGAGAAAGACCATTGATAAGAAAAATTACGATTTGAGAATTAAGGTCATCATAGATATTTTGAATAAATATAATCTAAGATTTATCGGGAATAAAAGAAGCTAAAATTTGACTTTATTTTTCATCTCATTTTTATCATGTTGCAAAATAACTTTCAAACATGAGCACAGGCCAGGCACGATGGCTCATGCCTGTAAATCCCAGCATTTTGGGAGGAGTTTGAGATCAGCCATGGCAATAAAGCAAGACCTCACCTCTACAAAAAGAATAAATAAATAATAGAAACATCAGCTGGGCACTGTGGCTCAAGTCTGTAATCCAGCTGCTTGGGAGAATCTCTTGAGCCAGGGAGTCCCAGGCTGCAGTGAGCTATGATCACACCACTGCACTCTATCCTGGGCAATGCAGCAAGATCCTATCTCTAAAAAACACAAAAGATAGTTAGCTTATTATACACATAGATTAACACCCGAACTTATTCAGTCACTTGTGAAACCAAAGTGATTTTTTTTTCCTGCAGTTGGTACAGTTTTATCCTTTCCTGATGTCATTCGTATGACTGATGCTTCTCCTACACGGTAGTCAGTTAGTTCCGTTTATTTAGAATTTTTAGCCCGAGAATTATTCTTCATGGAAACAAATGAAAAAGTGCTTGGAATTGTCTACCAAACATTATTAAAATAAAGCAATGCATTTAGAATTGTTTAAAGTCCATACTTAATTTCCTGTAATGCAATCAATCAAGAGCCGTTTGTAGAAAGGAAGTTAAATATAAGTTAACTTTTTGCACAGAATATATATTTTATTATAGTGAGTTATAAACCATGTTTCTTATGGCGATTTGAGTATCTTCATTATAAATTAGATTTTTGAAAAAATATTTTACAGAATACTAACTAGACCATCTTTACTGTTTTTAAAATACTTTAAGAAATGAAGACATTGCATTGGCTTTGGGGTTCACTGTGATGAATATCTAATAGACATTTTTATGAACTGATTTTTTTTCTGAAATTGAAATTACTTGGTATTATTAGCAGTTAGTCTAATATCTGCTACAGATGATCAGTTTATTGCAAATTTAATTGCTATTTTGCAGACTTCTCTTTGAAAGGATATATGGTTTTATTTCAAAGAAATTTAAGGATAACAAATCTCTCCATATTTAGCCTGAGCTATATGTATTAGTAAACAATATCCAGTACAGAACTATATAAGTTACAGTCCATTTGCAGACATAAACCTCAGCCCTCTCCTAATTTTGGAGAAATATTTGCAACCATTTATGGCAATGGAATCCGTGGCCTTTATACATAAATAGGTTTTTAAACAATCTACCTGACAAATGGAAATTATACCAATTTCTGGCACTAAACTTCAAGTATCTCAAGGTCAGATCTCATAGTCTGAATGTTCCAAATATATTATCAAATGGCTTTTAAATTTTTATTGTCCTTATCACAAGGTGCAGGTACTTCACATTTACATTAATCGCAATACTATCAGCAGGTATTGATGTTTCACACCGTTTTGAATGACCCTTAATCTTTTCCCACAATTGTAGAACCTCAGTTGACCCTTCACTAGGTAGAGTAACTATAACTACATGCAAAAAATTATCCAATTTTGCAGTTGAATTGAGCCATATCTCTCTCTTTTCTATATCCCTACATCTTTTTTCTTCTTTTTCTCCTTTCTCTTCTTCTTTTCCTTCTTTGTCCTTTACGACATCAACATTTTTTAAGCGTACAATGGAACTAAAGCTTTTGGTACAAATGATTTAGTTGAGAGGCTTGTGTTAAAATAAACAGATCTGAAAGAAAACTTTAACATGGAAGAAACATCTATGAAAATCTTTCTAGATATTCTAAGAAACTAATCAAAATAGTTGAGGCTATATTTGTTTATTCTGATTAAGAAAAATAGAACAATCTGTTATGAAAATAGAACAATTATTGAACATGACATTTCCAGTTTCCCGTTAAATCTAAGTGCTCAACTTAGCAGAAGAAAACTCCTGTATCTCTGAGACCACTCTAATAAACATGCTAAGGTATATAAATAAATAGATTAATTAATTATTATTTAAAACTATTCACCCATAAAGTATATTGACCCATTTGTTTCTTTGACATTACCTGAATTGAGCATATAGAATTCACCCTGTGAGGTCAAATAGTTAATCAAGATAATGGTAGCTTAGACTAAGCTGTTGGCAGTGAAGGTAGAGAGATTAATTTGAGTGTAATTTGGGAAGTAAAATTGACAAGATTCTGTGATTAATTGAACAGGGAGGTGAGCTGGAGGTCAGAACCAGAGACTCTTAAGCTCCAGATTTGCACATGTGACTCAATGACGACTTTCACTGAGCTGGCCAAGGATGAGAGAGAACCAGGTAGTGTGGAGAGAGGGTCAAGAGTTTGGCTGGGACATATTCTCTTAAATATATGGATAACGATACTGCATTAGATACACAGATCTGAAGCTCAGTACGGAAGACTGAGGTAGAAAACCAATTAAGGGAGTCTCCTAAACATAGATGATAGAAGAAATATTGAATATGGAAGAGACTGCCTAGGAAGACCCTAGAGCAAATGGAGAACAGAGAACTCAGGACTGAGCTTTGAATACTCCCACCTTAAAGTGGTTGGTTGATGATGGTTAGATTACTAAGAGGCTTGGAGAAAAACAGCTGCTAGGAAGCCAGTGAAGGTGAAGTAAAACCAGATAGGGGGTGTCACAAAGACTAAAGAAGACAGTGCGTAAAGGAATTACAAAATATTCACCATTGTCAAAAGTTGCAAAAAGGACAGAGATGTTAAGTGTGAAAAATAAAATAACTTTAGAGTATGGATCAAAAGTACTGGTGATTTTATCCAGTGGAATCACGTTGGGAAGGTATGGTTAAATGTAAGTTCTCTGAGAAGGGAGAAACAGATCATGATTCAAAGCAGAGTAGATGAGATTGGCCTTAGGTGTAGATGCAGCCGTCTTGTTATAACTGAAAGGAAGACAAGGAGGGAGACAAATGTTAAAGAAGTTGTGAGTAAAGGAACAGAAAGTTGGCCAGGTGCAGTGGCTCATGTCTGTAATCCCAGCACTTTGGGAGGCCAAGGCGGGAGGGCTGCTTGAGCCCAGGAGTTAAAGATAAGTCTGGGCGACATAGGAAGACCTGATCTCTAAAAACCGAAAAATTAGCTGGGCACGGTGGCACTAGCAGCACGTGCTTTGGCCACAAATACGCAGGAGGCGGAGAAAGGGAGGACCGCTTGAGCCCAGGAGGTCAAGGCTGCAGTGAGCTGTGATCACGCCGCTGTACTCCAGACTGGGTGATAGGGGGAAACTCTGTCAAAAAAAAAGAAAGAAAGAAAGAAAGAGAGAGAGAGAGAGAGAAAGAGAAAGAGAGAGAGACAGAGAGAAAGAAAGAGAAAGAAAGAAACAGAAAATGAACAGAAAGTTGAAGGATTCTCTCTGGAAAAAGACAATTTTCTTTATGATACAGGAGCTAGAATCATCTATACAGGGTGAAGACAGAAATGGAGTTGTTTACAGGAGCTCGAAGAAGAGTTGGTGTGCTGTTAAGAAGAGGTGCAGAGGATTTCTCTGTCAAATGAACAGTGTTTAGTTCCTCTTTAAGTTAGAGATCACACATTTATTTTGAGTATGTCTGCCTTGTTGTGTGACATTTCTCAGTCCCACGTGGCTCTGAGCAAGCTAAGGAAAGTGGTGATTTATGGGGAATCTTTGCCACACAGATGTGATAAAAAGACAAGGGAATGAAGGTGCCCTACTAGAATTATTAAAATGGCGGGCCAGGAAAACTACGCCCATTGTGAAAAAGTGAATGAAGATTAACAGTGGTGATTTGAAGTAGATAAAGTGGACAGTGTTCATATGAGGTTCAACAAACGGCTTTCTTGCAAGGCAAACTGTAAGACATGAGGTTGTGCTTTTTGCGATTTTGTGACCTTTTAAAAATGCACAGTTATCATAGACAACGCTATGTGACTGACGGAGAGCTTGGCTGAGAGATGGGATGGGAGGAATTTTCCCTCAATGAAGACAACAAGGCACCTGAAAGAACATGGTGCCCTGGATGCGGAGAGTAATTAATGGTCTGAGGATGTCTCTGAGCCATTGCTAGCTCTTTTAATATAAAGGGTAGCAACTGAGAGGCTTGAGATAGTAGTAAATAAGAGGAGAGTGTGTTATGTGAGAAGCAGGAGCAAGACTTTTTATTGATTTTGTTTTGTTTTACTTTTAATAAGAGGGCATGGAAGTAGTGTTTTAGAAGTTATGAAAAGGACTGTGGAGGAACGAACCCCTTAGCCCTGAAATACACATGGTACTAGACAATAAATGGAAAGAACTTGAGAATGCTGCAGGCTCGGTGGTGTCTAAGGTGGGCCAAATTTCAGTTAAAACAAGGAGGCAGAGAGGAAACTCCAAGAAGCTGATAGTACTTTAGAATTTGCTTGTTCAGGAATACTGGTTCTAAACACACGGCAAACGTGTATGGAAGAGGGGAGAATCATAGGACTGGTTTAAGGGGTAGTTTCTATGCTAGCATGTTTTTTTAAATGTTCCATTAACTAGACAATCTTGGTATTTTCCATCCTTTTAGAGTCATCTAGGTAAGACTAACATTAAATGAGGAGAGACTATAGTGATGGCAAAATAGAGTAATGCTGGATTACCTATCTTATGCCCAAGGCACAGACTTGCAGGAAGATTCCTCACTAACTTTATATACTAGTCTATGGCTGGGGATTTTTAAAAATTATTTCTCCCCAAATAATTACTAAATGTACTTTCTATTTAAATTTATCTGAAAAAAAAATACCATAAGAGGCCGTAAAACAAATGCAATTCCTTCCCTCTGAAATGTTATTTCCTAAAATATCTCCATGGCTCACTCTTTTACCACCTTTAGATCTTTGCTCAAATGACACACTTTCTGAGGAGCTTCTACAGGAAGTCATTCCCACCCAAGCCCTCGCCATCCTCCTCCTCAGCTTCATCTTCCTCTTCAGCACTTCTGTCCTCTGGCATGCCACATGATTTACGTATTTATTTTTGCCTCTTTCTCCTCACATTGGTATTCGAGGACCTAGAGGGCAGGATTTTCATCCATCTTTTTTTCATTGACAGTGGTATCACCAGCATCTAGAGCAGCACATGAAACATCTTAGAGTTCAACAAATAATTGCTAAATGAACAAGTTCATACACATGTAAATTCATAGACAGAAAAATGCAATGGGGTCTGGGGATAATTCCAAAAGAGAAGTTACAAAAATATCTCGATCAATGAATACATTGTTGCAATAAATGCAGGACCCTCCAGGGTTGGAGGGCATAGCACACATGTGGATGAATCAATGGTACTATGAGCATTGTAAAGTGGGCTGTTTATTTCAGAGTCACTTTTGGATTACAAGATGATTTTAATGTCATCTGAGAACTTAATTCCCTATCGAATAGCCCACTGAATAGTCTCCTTTTGGTTTAATTTTCAAAACTAAATAAAGCTCAGTGCTGTTACCCTGCGTGAGCCTGAGTTTGCAGCTGAGTGCCTCTGGGCATGTCATGGCCCAGACTTAGATTAAGTGCCACTTTCAGCAACTGCAAAAATTAAGCTACAGCCCTCCGAAAGCATGAAAATTGTTAAAGACAGTAAAGCTTTATTTTGCTATTCTTAACTTCTCGACATCCCACTTGGAAAGTAAAGATTTTGTTTGACTGAATTTTGAATATAACTTGGTGTTCATAACCTATTTTTACTTTGTTTTGTTAGTTATAAAAATGGTCAAGACATTTTTTTCTGTCTACTGAGAATTTCAAACCTGATTATCACGGTGTCTAATCCTGATTTTTCTATTGTGTTTGCATCTGCATTTCGTTTTTATCTTTCTTTTGTTTTGCTTATTTCGTTTTAAAATGACCTTAGTAAAACTTTCCTTTTATATATATAAGATGTACATATACACACATTTGTCCTAGAATAAAACAAGATCATTTTCCCAGAAATGATTTTCTGTCAAGAATATAGTGGCTATATGAAAAGGCTTGCCATTTTAAAATGTTCCTTTAACTAGACAATCTCAGTATTTTCAATCGTTTTAGAGTCAGATATCTATATAAGACCGACTGACATTAAACTAAGGGAGATTTCAGTGATGTCAAAATAGGGTGATGCTTGATTAGCTATCTTGTGCCTTAGGTACAGACCTGCAAGTAGATCCATCACTAATTCACATTTCCTTTTGAATTGGATGGTACTGGATTGTAACCATGTTGTGTAATGACCTGTATGAATCAATAGGATGCCTGTCCAATTCTGGGAAGATAAATATGGATGAGTCCTGTGCCATCAGTCATCCGGCTTTCTGATGTGCATGCTTTTTCATATACATTTCAAGTCATTCCAGAGAAAGAATTGGTCCCAGAATAGTCCTATTGCTGCCTCTGGGTCTCAAGTATCAGGAGATGGATCAGGTTCTTTATATTTGCATATGTAGAGACTGATAAGACAGCTGGACAGTTTCCTCTAGCTTTTACTCGAATAAGATAGATATTGTTGTTCATCAACAATGTCTGCAGAGTTAAATGAGAAGAAGAAAGAGGAGAGAAGGAGAGGCAGAAGAAGAAAAAGAGGGGAACCTAGATTTATAAGATACAATTCAGATGTTTCAGAAATAATTTTTTCCGTGGTTCAGGTCAACGTTCTCTGATCCTCTAGTATTCCCTGTTCCTTTTGTGTCCCATGCTTCCTGGTGTCTCAGTGCATGCTATCCGAGGGAACTGGATTTCAAGTTTGAAGAAACTCGGCTTTTGACCAAAATTGAGCAGGAAATGCAGGAGGCAGATATAAAACATAATTTTGCTTTGAAACTTCTCTGTCCCTCTTCCAATTAGCACCTACAGGAGAACTCATGCTAAGTTTACCATTTGTATAAAATGTCTCTGAATCATTTGGTTACCAATTTCTGTATAATAGTCTGAGGACAGATAGCTGTGACATATTGAGAACCAGAAAGAAAATCAGGGTAACAGCAGGAGCTTAGGGCTTAGAAAATCCTATCTGGTATAAAAACACTCTTGTTTTTGTTTGTCTGTTTGTTTCGTTTTGGACAAAATAAGTAATTGTCCTGAATAAGTTAAATTATTAACCAGACATATCCAAGTATTTTTTTTAATTTATATTATAGGAATAGCTGCATTCAGATGTGAGATGGAATCATATTGTGTTTAGAAACATAAATCTTAATGCTCAACATTTTAAAAAATCTAGGGATTATGTTGATAATAAACAAATGAGAATATGTCCTTCTGGTTTTTTTGTGTGTTTTTTTAAGATCTTTTACAAACCACAAATGTAATCAGTTTAAGAGACAAAGAGTGATAGAAAGGAGAAAAATAAGATTCATAGTAAATTTTACCTGGCCCCATATTTTTAATGAAAGGTATTTTATGTTATATTAGACTTCTTCAGCATTTTATTTTGTATGGATCATAGTATGGCTTGCCCAAAAGGGAAAAATACCCCAACATTTTCAGCCTAATGAAGAAGAAGGTTATTGACTAATTGTGGGGAATCTTCTAATTGGCAAAAATATAAGAAATACAAGAGGCAACTTCACTTTCCCCATGAAAACACTGAGACTTCAAGAAGTTATTTAATAGGCCAAGTTCACATACCTGATGATAAAAACTGAGTTCTTTCCATTTCCATCACACATGCGATATTCCCTTGGTTTTGTCTAGGAAAACAGTGACAAAAGCAGTAACAACTTGAAAATAAGATGATGTTTATGATGAGAGGAAAGAGATACGAAGAGAAGATGGTCTCCCAGGAAAAAGATGTGTATAGTGAAGAGCTACAAATTTGTAAGAGAGGCAGGAAATCACAGTATGCTCAGTGGAAACTCAAACTCTTCATTTAAGAAATACTTGCCACACTGTCGAAAGCCCACCAGATTTGTCAGCTTTGATTTTAGAAGCAAGATATTTTTACCATAACAGAATGAGAATTAATATGTAAAATTCTGTATGTTTGAACAGTATTTGTATACATATGTGAGGACATTCTCTATCCAGTGTTCTCAGAGAGAGAACCATATTATTAGAGAGAGGATCATATTATTAGAGAGAGGATCATATTATTAGAGAGAGAACCATATTATTAGAGAGAGGATCATATTATCAGAGAGAGGATCATATTATTAGAGAGAGGATCATATTATTAGAGAGAGAACCATATTATTAGAGAGAGGATCATATTATTAGAGAGAGGACCATATTATTAGAGAGGGAACCATATTATTAGAGAGAGGATCATATTATTAGAGAGAGAACCATATTATTAGAGAGAGGATCATATTATTAGAGAGAGGATCATATTATTAGAGAGAGAACCATATTATTAGAGAGAGGATCATATTATTAGAGAGAGAACCATATTATTAGAGAGAGGATCATATTATTAGAGAGAGAACCATATTATTAGAGAGAGGATCATATTATTAGAGAGAGGATCATATTATTAGAGAGAGAACCATATTATTAGAGAGAGAACCGTATTATTAGAGAGAGAATCATATTATTAGAGAGAGGATCATATTATTAGAGAGAGAACCATATTATTAGAGAGAGGATCATATTATTAGAGAGAGGATCATATTATTAGAGAGAGTACCATATTATTAGAGAGAGAACCATATTATTAGAGAGAGGATCATATTATTAGAGAGAGGATCATATTATTAGAGAGAGAACCATATTATTAGAGAGAGGATCATATTATTAGAGAGAGAACCATATTATTAGAGAGAGGATCATATTATTAGAGAGAGAACCATATTATTAGAGAGAGGATCATATTATTAGAGAGAGGATCATATTATTAGAGAGAGAACCATATTATTAGAGAGAGAACCGTATTATTAGAGAGAGGATCATATTATTAGAGAGAGGATCATATTATTAGAGAGAGAACCATATTATTAGAGAGAGGATCATATTATTAGAGAGAGGATCATATTATTAGAGAGAGTACCATATTATTAGAGAGAGAACCATATTATTAGAGAGAGGATCATATTATTAGAGAGAGGATCATATTATTAGAGAGAGGATCATATTATTAGAGAGAGAACCATATTATTAGAGAGAGGATCATATTATTAGAGAGAGAACCATATTATTAGAGAGAGGATCATATTATTAGAGAGAGAACCATATTATTAGAGAGAGGATCATATTATTAGAGAGAGGATCATATTATTAGAGAGAGGACCATATTATTAGAGAGAGGATCATATTATCAGAGAGAGGACCATATTATCAGAGAGAGGACCATATTATCAGAGAGAGGATCATATTATCAGAGAGAGGATCATATTATCAGAGAGAGAACCATATTATTAGAGAGAGGATCATATTATCAGAGAGAGAACCATATTATTAGAGAGAGAACCATATTATTAGAGAGAGGATCATATTATTAGAGAGAGGATCATATTATTAGAGAGAGGACCATATTATTAGAGAGAGGATCATATTATTAGAGAGAGGATCATATTATTAGAGAGAGGACCATATTATTAGAGAGAGGACCATATTATTAGAGAGCGGATCATATTATTAGAGAGAGAACCATATTATTAGAGAGAGGATCATATTATTAGAGAGAGGACCATATTATTAGAGAGAGGATCATATTATTAGAGAGAGGATCATATTATTAGAGAGAGAACCATATTATTAGAGAGAGGACCATATTATTAGAGAGAGAACCATATTATTAGAGAGAGAACCATATTATTAGAGAGAGGACCATATTATTTCTGCAGCAAATATACATTAATTTAACACGGTTAGAATAATTATGAGACCTATTAATGTTTCCTTGAATTTTTATATGGATCCTTATAGTTTATTACACTGGCTTGGAAAATGTTGCTTAAAAAGTCATTAGGTACCAAAAATGTATATTTTCACCCCTTCACATAAACTTGTATGTACTGCCTTTGATGTAAGGTGGTATAGTGGCACATTATTTATTTTTATTTGGAATTGGCAAAGCCATTGTTGAATTTAAATATACCTTTTAAAACTTAGGCAAACTCACCTAGACATTAAGCTTTGAGCTAGGATCCATGAAGCTATAAAAATTCAAGAAAAATAATTCACTAATCTGAAATAGTTAAGCAAACTATGTGAGTATGTTAAGCAGATATTGAATGTGACAGTATGTCCCCATTGTATGGGCTCATTCTGAGTTAAAACTTCAAAATAGAATTGGGTCTGCTTCTCATCAGTGTCAAAAATATCATATAATTCATATAAAAGTGTATTTTCTTCAATTACTGACCCCGCTTCTCCCTTTTTCAATATCTCAGGGGTACCTTCATTGTAGGGATGATTTAAAATGATGACGTATATAATGTAGTTGAAGCCATGTATCACTTTTTTATCTTTTAGTGATTATCTTCTCCTTGTCTGTAGGACATTACTATTTGCTCTCCCTGAAAGAGAAAGCCTGCCTTCCATAATTGCCTGTGATTGGGTATCTTTTGGGAATGAGGGAAGTGAGCCAAAGTTTCTTATTTCAGAGTATTTACTGAAGCTGTGGTTCTCAACTGCGGGTGATTTTGCACCAACTTCCCAAAAGCATTTGGTAATGTTGGGATGCATATTTGGTTGTCACTACAGGGGTCAGGTTGGGGGATAAAGTTGCCACTAGCATCTAGTAGATAGAGGCTAGAAATGTTGCTAAACATCCTACAGTTTACAGCCATGCCCCTACTACAAAGAATTATCCAGCCCAAAATGTCCATAAGGCTGAGACTGAGAAATCCCGATCCACAGCGAAGAAAACCTAAGGAGATCATTTGAAAATTTGTCAATTACCTAGTTTTACCTAGAAAAATGTCACATAAGGAGGCAAAGACAAATCTAATTTATGTCACGATTTATTTAATAAGGGATTCATTCTCTTTTTCCTCTAAAGATACACAATAGCCCAATCTTACTCCATGATACAAAGCTGGACTCCTTCCTGGAGAGAATACCGCCCCCCGCCCCCACCCCCCCCACACACACACGCACGCACACACACACACAAACACACGCGCACACACACACACAAACACACACACGCACAAACACAAACACACACACAAACACATGCACACACACACACAAACACACACACACAAACACACACACAAACACACACACACACACACACACACGCACCATTGCAATTAGAAGTCTATATTGGGTTAAAGCCTGCTTCCACACACTGTGACCTTGACTTCATCTCTTTATGCTGTATCAGGAAATTCAGGTGATAAATAATTGAGTATCACAATGAATTGGAAATAGAAGTGGATATTTCAGCTGTTTAACTCATTGATTTTTTTGTTTATTTATTACACTCTAGAATCTGATCTGACTGTGGAGAACACAACAGAATCTCAAGCTGGCAAACAGACATATAAACACTAAGAAAATTAGAGAGAGAGAGAGAAAACATTCAGTAGACAAATTCCAGAGTGAAATATTTTGGGATTTTTTTTTTCTTTTATGTCTTGAGTTGTTGTTCCTTAATCTGTTTGTTCATAAAATAAATTCTTCATTGAGCATCTAGAATAAATACCTACAATAACAGATGGCAACTTGCATATCAGAATAACTTAATCCCAGAATTATATTTTCTCTGATAGCAGAAAATCATACATTCCCTTTCCCTCTTCTCATCACACACCTATGTGAAATTGAAATAGTTCACCTTTATTATGGCTGAATAAATGAATATAATTGTTGCATCATTTCTGTTCTTTCTGGATTAGTCTTCACCATACCATATATATCACTAGCTGTTAAATTATTATGTACTTTTGCAGTTTTAGAGATATGGCTTACATTTGTACTTCATAAGTAAGTGGGGAAGGAAATGATTTTGTATTATGACTTTAGATGATCAAAAAATATTTATCACTGCTGTAAGGAAACACTGTCTTTCAGATGCTTTTATGATATTCCTAAGAAAGAATCATTGATGTCAAGGTTGAAAGCAGTGTTTGATGGCAGTGTGGACAGTGGCCATCAAACCAGTTAATGTGCAATTTTGGTCATTCCCATAAGAATTAGCAAACGCAGATCATCATGCAATTACTAGAAAAATGAACAGCTCTGTTCACAAGAGCTTGGCAATTAATTAAATGATATGCTTGTTCATCTTGCAGGTCAAGCAGATAATTGTGCTGAGAATTACTTTGAAATCATGCATGGTTCAACTTAGCCCTTTTGAATCCCAGGAGAGGTTTACAGGTCACACTGCATATCACACTCCTTGTGGATGGGGGCTAATACTAGCTAATCCTGTTAACATACACAATGGGATAGGAGATAGCCGAAGATTCACATTTACATGGTGCAAGCTAACACATCCATTAAAAAGCACTGACCTACTTTTATTTACTTCCTTGGTATGCAACTAATAGATCATAATTATGTTAGATATCACTTGACATATTTTTTGATGTCTATGATGATGTCAACTTCATGTAATATTCATGTAACTTTGTATATCCATCACACAGGTAATACTTAGCACATTTTCCCCAAAAACCAAACAATTGAAAAGTAAGAACGGGTGCTGATTTGTCCCTTAATGCTGAAATTTCTAAGCATTCTAAAATATAGTATTTCAAATCAAGATTTAAATTAAAAAATAACTACATTAAGAGGAATATAATACTTTTCAGAAACATACATTAGTCAGAAGCTATTTAATAATTTAACTGAATACATTTTGTCAATAATATATGTCATATCTTCGTTATTTTGGAGCAGTTTAATATAGTTTATGGATTAGGGATTGGGCAAACCCTCACCTGGGAAACAAACTATCTCAAGTATCCTATTCAATTAGACAATTCTTGATCTATCGGTGAATAATATTCTTTTACTACCTTGTTCCTGATCGCTACAGGAAAAACACGGAATGGATTTGGGCCTTTTCACCAATAGAAATAAATAGAAGTGTCTGTGTAATTTGCACTGATCAGTAATTTTCTTTTAGTAATATGAAGACAGCACCACTTGGAAGTATTCCTTGGGACTCGAGGGAGTCTCTTTGTCTATTACGTTATATAAATAAAATATTCATTATTATTTAGAAAAACCTTCAACTGCAATACTGAAAAGCTAATATTGTGTACTCAGTTTTATCTTGATACTCTCATGCAATACTTCATTTGCGATCATTTTAGAACATGAATATTTAATCATATACTATAAATTTAGTATAACCCTCTTTGCAATAAAATAGGATTCAGTATAAGAGAGATGCATTTTGGACTCTATCCAAAATAATTTATTTATTTTAGTTAGTAACAGTTTCTAACAGCAATGCCTATAGCATCCAGGCAGGTACTATACATGCATGAAATGGCCTACGTATAAGAAAATAGGAAATGATAGGGATGGTTTGGGAGCACATGCTCCCTAAAGCCAATTCTTTCCATAAGGCAATCCTAGCATATTGCTGCCAGAGCTTTGACTTTCTCAAATGACAATAGGTTGCAAGGTTTACATTTTAAATTTCCTAATTTTTAGATAGTGGATTATTTTTATCACTCATCATGTAAGACAAATAAATACATTTAGGGAGGATATGAAAGATGCCAGTTTACGTTCACTTGGGAAAGTTTCACAGGATAAAACTTAAATTGTCTATGTAAGATTTTAGTATCTACAGAGCATTTTTCTGTTTTTATTACTTTATTATTTATATAATCTTCTAAAATATAAGATTTCCCATATTCAGTTTATACCTCATGTGTAATAAAAGTCTTCTAAATCAGATTTTAAGTAAATTTTTATTACCAGGGTATGTATACTTTGCTACCAGTAGAACCATGGATGTATTATCTTTATTTTAGAGTAAATTTTGCTTGGGATTCTATCAAATATGATTGTTTAATAAGATAGTTGTATAAGATAGTTTTTAAATATATAGCAAAAACTTAAAATGGTAGAAATGACATTTATCTTAAGTTCCAAATTTCTCAGAAGAAATAAAAGTAAGATACCCTCCCTCATCCCTCAAAACTCTCCTTTTAAATGTTTTTTATATGCTTATGTTTTATCTATGTCACTCCTTCTACAATAGTGACCCATGACTCAAGAAAGAATGTAGAAATGCAGAAATAGTCTAAGAAAAAAGCAACATAACCTACCACCCAAGATGCCAGCCTGTAGGAAGTTGATGAAAATGGCGCGTGTACTGGACTAAGTAGAAGAATTGAGAGCTATTTAAGAGCCATGAGTTAGGCAAGGCAACAAAGCTGATCAAAGAATCTGTTGCAGAATAAGTTCCTTAGGGAAAAAATAAGTTAAAATATCAAGCTTGAGATATGACAAAGACTTTGCTGATTTTTTTTTTCTGAAATTGTATCTATCTTATAATAAAGGCATATCTGAAACCAAACTCTAATCCTGTGGCTAAGTTTAGTTAAATTGGAAGTTTTTAAAAATGGAGTGGAATCTTAAATAAATATGTGTTATATCAGTTTAGGGGATCCTGCAGCTGTTCGTATTTTCACTTCATAGCACGTGTCACTGTGACAAATGAAAAATATTTCCATCCACTAGGATTACTGGGTTGCTGAAAAGCAATAAACAAACTGTAACAAGAATTATGTATGTAACTGACAGTTAATCAGACTATTCACAGAATGGTAATGAAGAGAATGAAAAGATTGGACAAAGTGTTTCCTGCTGACAAATGGTCTACATTACATTAATAATTTATTAGCTAAAATTTGTGATTATTACTGGTTAATGTGGTTAGCATTGACTTACTTTAATGATATCTTAAAAAATACAGGGCAAAACCATTAGACACAATTCCCTTTGAAATTATCTTTTTAGTAGCTTTTGTATCACCAAAGTGGGTTTCTATCAGTGGGCTTCTTTCAGAAAGGGATATAAGGCTGATAAAATGTCCCCATATTTTTTATCTTATTCCAGCTGAATATAATGGGCAGTTGTTTTAAAATTATTATTTTCTTCTAACTCATTATTAAAGTGGTGAATGATTATTTTAAATGCACCTTGAGAAGAGAACTTTAGAGAGACTTCAAAAAAAGTAGCTAAATCATGTAATAGAATAAATACAAAATTCCAGTTTGTAGGGTAGATGATATGTTAACAGATTCTATAAAATATTACTCTTTGGATGTACTCCACAGGAAGGGAAAAGTATCCGTTTGTCAAATAAGTTTGGAAACTCTATGTGACATTACCAAACATTAGAATCAATAACCCTATAGTAAGATAATGTGCTTAATTTCACTTTAAACCTTGAACATCATTTTTTAAACAAAACACATAAATAATCATCTAATTTTTATGAAAATCCAAGAATAAATCATGCACGCATAATTCATGTTACTATAAAAGAATATTAAGCAAGACTCAGAAATTTAAAAAACAAGAAATTGTTCCCCTCCTCCTAGCCCTGAAGCATATCTGTGACCTAAATTGCCCCTCAGAAAGATATGTGTTATTTGCATTCTGGTAATTAGCTTTCTAATTAACTAGCTACAATAAGTTGTCTAAATCTTTAAGATACGTTTCCTTAAAAAATTTATTAGATGAAAATATTTTTAAAAGTTTATATATGCCAAAACCATTGCTTATTTTATTTTAAAAGAATCGTAAAATTAACAAATGCCTAAAAAAGAATTTGTGATGTTCTTTGCCTGACAAGGTATAGGATAAGAGAAAATAAGCAAAAGTTGAAATTAATCTTTATATTAAATATTTTTTCTGAATTTCTAGTGATAAATTAGTGTGTATTTTATTTTCCCTTAACATCCAAAATAGCACTTTCTCCCTAACAAGGATGAGGATTTTATTTATGTAATGTGATGTTCTTATTATGTGGATGTATGGCATAAATAAAGATCTAAAAACCATCCATGTCTTTCCCATTTATGGCATTTAAAGTATAGAGTTAATGCAAATTGAGCCGTTGAAAGGGTAAAATATTTTAAGAAGTGTTATCAAAACAGGCAGAAAGAATGAAAAGTCCTCTGTACATACAGTAATCATACACCCATGTGCTCACCAATCAGACTTAAATTTCTATGTATGCAAATAGATGAACTGAGACTGTACGTCTATTATCCAAACAACCCTTTGTCTTGTCAGGCCATTGAGGAGAAAGACCATAATCCTTGATGTCCTGGAGAATGTTTGCTGGTCCTCAGGGACTGACTGTCATTTAATTTAGGCAACTTAGTGTCTGCCTTAGCTCTGTGTGTATTTACATATAAATTGTTTGTTGGGTCAGAGTGGGGGAGGCAGAAAAAGAAGATACATCACAAACTCCTTCCTCCAATTACTTTATGATGGTTGCTTCCCTGTGGGGTGTATTTTCAGCAAATAAGTGGTGTAGGGGTAAAAAGGTTGTAGGTGGAAGATCTCTATTTTCTCACATGTGGGAAACGAGCATCAGCAAGAAGGATACTGGTCACACGTGATCTATTTCTACACATAATGAGAGACATGATTTAACACTGAGACTTACTGCTATTTTGGCATAAGTGTACAAGTCATCAGAGCTAATATATCCTTGTTCCAAGAAAGACTCGTGGATTACATGACACTGGGTTTTCGCTCTGATTCATTAGCACTCAGTGACCCACCTGTAGATGGTCCCGATACCTGGTCAGGCCAGGATAAAGGAAAACACACAGGCATTTTAGCAAAGGGAGCTTATGTTTGGCAAAACTTTTTACAGATGTTATCACTGTCTTCTAACAAATGGGGTTTTCAGTATGACGCGCTGAAATATCACATGTCGGTTGAACAAAAAATTTGTACAGCATTCACAAACAAAATGCCGTTTTTTGGTGGAGACTGGAGTTGAGGGATGTTAGGGAAGAGACTAAACCTCAAACTAAGTACCATACCACAAAAATGCAAAAAAAAAAAAAAAAAAAAAAAGAAGAAGAAATTATGTAGCAATTACTAACAGAAGCAGTAATCAGAAATAAAAGCTAAAAGCACCAGCACTGGACCTTCATGCCTCCTGGCATATATAAACCACCTCCTAAGTGTTTTTGTTTTCTGTTTTTTATTTTCCCTAAGTTAACATTGGCTGAGCACACTTCATCTGTGCCAGGCATTGCACGAAAAGCTTTATATGCATTAGCACATTGGATTCTCCTTACAATATTATAAGTCAGTAATTTCATCTTGCCTGATGTCCAGATAATCACAAGGAGGTTAAATAACTTGATCAAAGTCACGCAGGGGAGCACAGCAAGATCCAAAAGAGTCCACATTCCATATTTCACCCTTAGGTTATGTGGCCCAACAGTTGGTTACAGAGAAGTGAAAAACACCTATATTGGGAATTCATACTTCTACACTTGCCTTTTCTTTATTAATTTATTACTGTTATTTACAATAATAAACTGCTGTTCATTACTGTAGTTTACTGTTTATTACTGTAGTGTGGGTTAATTGAAAAAATCGGAATCAAGAATTTTCTACCACAGCAACAACAATTTGCCATGGTGTCACCTGGAACACAGCATCTCAAAGCGAGTCCTATGACCATATAAGAATTGGAGAGTAATCCCAGTACGTTGGGAGGCCAAGGCAGGCAGATCACTTGAGGTCAGGAGTTCAAGACCAGCCAGGTCAACATGGTGAAACCCTGTCACTACTAAAAATACAAAACTTAGCCAGGCATGGAGGTGCGCACCTGTAATCCCAGCTACTAGGGAGGCTGAGGCAGGAGAATCTCTTGAACCCGGGAGGCAGAGGTTGCAGTGAGCCGAGATTGTGCCACTGCACTCTGGCCTGGGTGGCAGAACAAGACTCCCTCTCAAAAAAAAAAAAAAAAAAAAAAATAGAGAGTTGCTATTTCTCTCCTCTTACTAGATGTTTATTGGGAAAAAAAAAAAAAAAAAAAAAAGTTTAAAAATATTTTACACCCCAGGAAAGCAGTGAGTGGAAGAATGTTAAGATGCTAATTGTTATAGAAACTACCAGAGAGAGAAATTGATTTCTCAGGGAGAAATTAAATCTCTTGGATTTCTGAAGGTATCAGTAAAATGTAAAGCTTTCTTGTCAGGTCTTCACAGCCAGCTTATTGACTTGATTTAGTATATTTTTATTTATTGAAGATTTATTTATATTATTTCCATCTTCAAAGTGGTTGGAGGCAGCATACAAAATTAAACCTAAACAACATCAGTCATTAGGGACAAAACAATAGAAGACGAAGTTAATTGTGAAAATTGGATCATGAATTTGACACTAAACTTCTGCAATTTTAGTGTAAAAATAAATGTGCTAAATATTTACATTTTACAACTTAGATACAATTTAAGTTCAAATAAAATAATATACGGATATGTTCACTAATTCGCCATGATCTAACTTGGTGACCTTTAGCTGTCATAGACTTTTTTTTTTTTCTGAGACGGAGCCTCACTCTGTCACCCAGGCTGGAGTGCAATGGCATAATCTCGGCTCACTGCAACCTCCACCTCCCAGGTTCAAGTGATTCTCTTGCCTCAGCCTCCAGAGTAGCTGGGAATACAGGCATGCACCACCGTGTCCGGCTAATTTTTGTATTTTTGGTAGAGGCAGGGTTTCCCTATATTGGCCAGGCTGCTCTTGAACACTTGACCTCATGATCCGCCCGCCTCAGCCTCCCAAGTCATAGACGTTTTTAAATAATTTTTCTTTAGGATTTAATGAGACTGGAGGAATTAAGTTGGTGTTCAGACCACAAGTAAGAAAATAATTTCCTAAAGTCTACACCCAGAGCTAGACCCAGAATAGGTCTAGTAAACGAGACCTGGATTTGGATTCATGTTCTCACACATAGTAGCTGTATGATTTTAGGGAAGTTATGAAATCATTCCATATTTCAGTTTATTCACCTACAAAGTAAATATAGTAAGAGTATCAGCCTCAAATTTTTATAGTGTTGTTGAAATTGTGACATGTGAAACAGTAAAAGGTTTAGCACAGACCTTAGCACATAATAAACTCTGAATAAATGGTAGCTCTTATTATTATTTTTAGTTGGAAAAGTTGAGGGTAAACGTCCCTAAGAGACCATAGAATAAAATTTATTGAATCAATGAACACAATATGTAATAAGTGTGTATATATGTGTGTACATATACATATATATATATTTCTCTATGTGTTTATTTCTTTCCAGCATATGTGAATAAAATAAAATAAAATTAAAATTAAAATTAAAATACCCTGGAAGGTGGAGAGACATAAGCTAAACTAATTAACCTTGGTTTGGTTATACAAAAAACACAGGCGAAAAAGCAGACATACCCTACATTTGTGTTTTTATGTGTTGCAAATTTAAAATTTATTTTGCAAAACAAAAGTGGGTTTGTATGTGTACATCTTAACTTAGTTGTCAATTTTGAGATAGGTTTAGATTTATTAGGGAAAGTTAAATTTACTAAACATGTTTAAACTAGGCCTGTTTAGTTCAGTTTTACTCCAATAAAACATGTTTGTAGTAGTACTTTCCCAGCCTGCCTTTTTACAACACTTAGATTTATTGCACACATACACACGCATATACAATATTTTAAAGACCTGTGGAAGTGCTGAATCACATTTGAGGCCTGGTCTTTAAAATGCTGTGAAATATACTGTGAAACTTCTATTTGTTTAGAATAATTTATTTTATATCCCTTTTACTTTCCAAGTGAATTTGAAGTGAATCACAATAGAAAAGCTAAGGTATAACAGGAACATTTGTGTGTGTGTGTGTGTGTGTGTGTGTGTGTGTGTGTGTGTATGCTCTGATATAGAGTTAGGTTACTTAAAGGAAAATGTGGAAAACTCCAAACATGAGACCCAAAAATGTAAGCTAAGATTGTTGTATCTTCTGAGCCTGAGTTGAAGCTTGGAGTAGTCAAGTCATACAAGGAAACATGGGGCCGGGTGTGGTGGCTCATGCCTGTAATCCCAGCACTTTGGGAGGTCGAGGCAGGTGGATGGCTTGAGCTCAGGAGTTTCAGACCAGCCTGGGCAACATAGCGAAACTCCATCTCAACAAAAAACACAAAAATTAGCTGGGCGTGGTAGCGCATGCCTGTAGCCTCAGCTACCCGGGAGGCTGAGAGGCAGGAGGATCGCTAAAGCCTAGAAGGTGGAAGCTGCAGTGAGCTGAGATTATGCCACTGCACTCCAACCTGGGCAACTCAGTGAGACTCTGAGTCATTGTAAAAACAAAAGCAAACAAGTAAACATGGTGGGTTTCATAATTATTTACACCAGGTAAAAAGTAGTAAATTTACTTATTTGTCTGCAAAGACCAACTTCTTCCTAAGCCTCCTAATAAATAAGTGCATCACCATCACCCTGATCCCTATGAAAGCGGTTTTGAACACCTGTGGACAATGTCTTCTCCAATGACAACTCTTTAAAAGATGCAGAATGTGTTAAAATATTTTTAAATTATTCAAATTTAATGAGAGATTATTGAAATTATTTTAATCTCATATGTAATATTTACTAACAATCAAAATACTCTGCCTTTTAGAATTTGCTAGTATCCATTTATAGATAAATCTAGTGGATTTTTGTTTTTATGCACATTCTAATATACAGAGGCTATTACCAAAAACTTCCTGTGCCTACAAGCATCATCATTCTCTCTACCACATTTTAGGATACACTTTATTTTATTTTATCTTATCTTATTTTTTCTGAGACAGAGTCTTGCTCTGTTGTCCAAGCTAGAGTGCAGTGGTGAGATCTTAGCTCACTGCAGCCTCTGCCTCTGGGGTTCAAGTGATTCTCATGCCTCAGCCTCCCAAGTAGGTGGGACTGCAGGTATCTGCCACCACGCCTGGCTAATGCTTTGTATTTTTAGTAGAGACGGGTTTCACCGTGTTACCCAGGCTGGTCTTGAACTCCTGGCCTCAGGTGATCTGCCCCCTCAGCCTCCCAAAGTGCTGGGATTATAGGCGTGAGCCACCACACCTGGCCTAGGATCCATTTTTACAGTCAACGGTTTAAATATTTCACTGTTATTCCCCAAAAAAGACAGTCGGTTTGATTTCAGATTTTCGAAAAATGTTTCAAATTGCTCCTTAAGGATACCCTGCATTGTTGTGTATGTGATTAAATGCATACATAGAACTCCGTTTCTGCATAAATGAAAAGCATGAGCGAGATCTAGTCAAGAGAGACTGAGCATTTTGTTATTAGTTCTTAGGAAAAGGCCCCCAAATCCGGCCATAAACTGGCCCCAAGACTAGCCATAAACAAAATCTGTGCAGCACTGTGACATGTTCATGATGGCCATGAGGCCCACGCTGAAGGTTGTGGCTTTATCAGTATGAGGACAAGGAACACCAGGCCCACCCAGGGCGAAAAACCACTTAAAGGCGTTCCTAAGCCACAAACAATAGCATGAGCGATCTGGGTCTTAAGGACACGTTCCTGCTGCAGATAACTAGCCAGAGCCCATCCCTTTATTTCAGCCCATCCCTTTGTTTCCCCTAAGGAATACTTTTAGTTAATCTACAATCTATAGAAACAATGCTTATGACTGGTTTGCTGCCAATAAATATGTGGGTGAATCTCTGTTCGAGGCTTTCAGCTCTGAAAGCTGTGAGACCCCTGATTTCCCACTCCACACCGCTACACTTCTGTGTGTGTGTCTTTAATTCCTCTAGTGCCACTAGGTTAGGGTCTCCCCAGCTAAGCTGGTCTCGGCAATCAGTCAAGCAAGAAAAGGAAGCAGCTGTTCTGATCCAGAACCAAACAGAATAGCTCTAGAGCTCTCTGAAGCCACTCAAAATACCTTTGGTAAAGTTATTTTTCAAAGCTGTCCTCCCATGTCATTTCCTTACCTGGCACCTCCACCCCCAAGGCATTCCTCCTTTAGAGAAATGCTGATTCCCAAATTGGAAGACAATAATATTTTCCTTCTTAGTAGAATCTGAGAGAAAATGTCTCCAATTACCTACTCTGCTGTTCAAGTGTATAGTCACCGTTCCCTACACTGGGGGTGAGATCTGGGTCATGCAGAGAACTCTTCTCTTACAACTCCGAGCAGGAAAAGAAGTTTTGAATTAGTGCTTGCCTATGTAGAACATGAGTTTTTAAATATATTTATCTTAAATTAAAGTTTATTTCACGAAATTATAAATAATACAATTATATCCTAGCTGATAGAACACACAGGCAACCAATATATATTCAAGTCTAAAAACTGATTCTAAAAATTTAGAAAAATAACTCCCATACAGGGAAATGATATGGATCTCAGTACCACTTGACTTGATTGATTGTCTCATATTATTCAGAAATAAAAGCAAAAATAGTAATAAACTTCAATAACGAAAAACAAAAAAAGTATTTAATTAGTATTTTTAGTATTAATTGCAGCCTCCCGTAGCAGAATATTTTTCCCCATTTTCTATTATTAACCAAGATACTCAAAACCAAAGTCGATGGCTTTTTTTTTTCAGTTTTAAAGGTCACCAATTCAATTTTACATGAATCTCCATGTAAAAGAAATTAGGGAGATTCTTTGGAAGGCTTTCACAGGGATTTCCTAGTTGTTAGAAGCAGAAAACAATTCAAACAGCTGAAATAAACATGGTTTATAAAAAAAAAAAAATAGATGGATAGCATTGGCTTTTCATGCACCTAACACCAGATCAGATTCTATACAACCTAAAAATCAAGCTCTCACTATTATTACACTGGTTTAGTCTCTCATTACAGAAATCCCAACTTTTTGGAAGAAGGAATGTGAATCGTTTAACTTAGGCCATGCACTCAGCTCCAGTCCAAACAATTCTGGCTAGAAACTAGATGGAGTTTGGTGACGGTAAAATATTGAGGAGCATAAAACTTGCCCTTTCTGCAATGGATTAACTTGAAAGAATTTATAGATTAGCTGGCCATGATTGACCTCCTTCAAAAAAGGTTGACAAATAAGAGGCATTGTTTTATGACATGTAAAAGTTCTTCTACTAATGATTTTGGAAAATGGGATGCAAATGATATGCAAGAGACAATTTATTTATTCCAATTAAATCATTTATTCCAATTAAATCAACTGTTTGATCAATGTTTCCCCACCTCCCACCCTCTGGCCCAAGGTTCTATACTTAACAACAATTTTACACTTTTTTTCTCATGGTTCATTTACCTTAAATGAGATTTAATGTAATGCAATAATCTAAAGTTAAAAGAGACTCTGATCCAATCTTACTGAATATCGTCATGCAAATGCACTTCACATAAATTTACTTGAAATCTTTATATGTTTTTGCAAATTGAACTCCTGTAGGGGTGTCATTTTGAGAAATTTATCTGCTGACAGTTTATAGCTTCAGATTGTAACACATTTTATGAATCAAGTATTTTTAATATGCAGTTAATGAAATTATCTCTAAGATAGTTTTATAACATGGTTAAAATTAAATTATTTTATCAAAACTAATTTATTTATTCAACATTCCTAGGAAGACTGCTTTTTCTTTCAAGAATCTGATCATTTATTTCCATTGTCACTTATTTCCCAAAAGAATCAAAATTATTTTCAATTTCTAGTGGAAGCGATATATTTTAAAATTCTCTGCTTGATACTGTCTTAAGGCCCCTTTCAGCTGCAAGCAACAGGGAACACAGTCTAAAAGAATATACAATGGTCTCTCCTTGTCCTCAGGGGATACGTTCCAAGACCCCCAGCAGATGCCTGAAACTACAGATTGTACTGAACTCTATATGTACTATGCATTCATTTCTTTTTCTTTCTTCA
Source organism: Macaca fascicularis (assembly GCF_037993035.2). Taxonomy (NCBI): domain Eukaryota; kingdom Metazoa; phylum Chordata; class Mammalia; order Primates; family Cercopithecidae; genus Macaca; species Macaca fascicularis. The sequence goes on from NC_088376.1 coordinate 199,570,842, forward strand.
TAATTTCACAGATAGATTCATCCTTACCATAGATCTTAGCAACTTTAGTATACAATATTTTTTCTCTTTAAGTCGAAAACTTTCACCTTTTTCACTTCAAAGAAATACTGTATGGCCCTCATTGGCGTATCCAAATTGCCAGCGTAGCAGTCTTGTGGTTTGAGACTATTTTGCTGGCAATTTGGATGTGCCAAATAGAGTCTTATTTTTATTAAGTAAAATGATGATTACTTGGAAACAAGTACTACAATCCCATGACAGTCAATCTGATAACCAGGATGGCTACTAAGTGAGGAACTGGTGGGTAGAATACACAATGTGGTTACTCTGGACAAAGGGATGGTTCACTTGTCAGCTGGGATTGAGCAGGACAGTGTGAGATCTTGTCATGCTACACAGAATGGCACACAATTGATAATGTAGGAATTGTTTATTTCCGGAATTTTCCACTTAATATTTTCAGACCACAATTGGCCACAGGTAACTGAAACCTGGGAAAGTGAAGCTTTTAGTAACTGGGACTACCATAATCTAAAAAGGAATTTACTAGCTCAAATACCTACCTAGAAATCATCCTTTAGGTGACTTCAGATTGAGGTCTAATTTAGACTGAAACTCGTCACAAGGACCCAACTTCTTTTTTTTTTTTAACTTTCTCAAATAAATTATCATGTTGGAAGATAGGAGCTATACCCTATCCTTACACCTACTTTCCTGATGGCAGCAACCAATGTTCCAGAAATCAGTTTTGTAGACTTCAGGGGATCTAAATTGGATCTTATATTCAACTTTGAATCAATTACTGTGCACAGAGGATGACTGGTTTCTCCTGAGTATAATTCATAAACTCCACTTCTGAGCGGGTAGTGCCCTGCCAAATACATGCCAAGAAAATGCAAGAGTGGTAGTTGTTCAAACAAATGTAGGGCTGGAACCAGAAAAAAGAAAAAGAGTCTACTACTGGGTATCTATTAAACAATGATGTAATTATTCAACAATAATAATCATTATTTGGTTAGCTCCATCTTATTCAGACCCAATATTATGTATTTCTTATGCATGAAGAAAAGGTAGATAACAGTATCTCCATGTTATCTGGATGATTAAATGGACATGTAGAGAAGTTAATTATTTGATCCAAAATCTTACAGTTTATAAGTAAAATTGCTAGGAATTGAGTCTCACCTTTACAATTCCCTAATCCAATCATTTATCCTCTAGAGGCCAGACACAGTGGCTCACACCTGTAGTTCTAGCACTTGGGGAGACCGAGAAAGGGAGAACACTTGAGGACAGGAGTTTGAGATCAGCCTGGCCAACATAAAACCCCATCACTACTAAAAATACAAAATAACCGGAGATGGAGGTGCGTGGCTATAATACCAACTACTCCAGAGGCCTCTGCACCAAAATAGCTTGAATCTGGGAGGTGGAGGTTGCCGTGAGCCATGATCACGCCACTGCAGTCCAGCCTGGGCAACAGAGCGAGATTCTGTCAAAAATAAATAAATAAATAAAATAACCACCAGAAAAGTATGGGCCAAGAAAAGTAGGTGCAAAGTTTGAAAAAAGAAATTTGCAACGTAGGAAACTCCAGACTAACAAACATGAAATATGCTCAAACCCATTAGGAACATTAGGAATTAAAGACATGCTAATTAAAACAACAACAGCATATCATTTACACTCATGAGATTAGCAAAATGTCGAAAGCTGGACAATGCCAAATGTTGGAAGGAGTCGTCGGAAATGGGAAACCTCCTGCACGGAGTGTAGAGTTGTGCAGTCATCCTGAAAAGCAATCTGTGGCGGGTCTTAATCCAATTAAGTTCACATACCTGCTGTCTTCCCACAACCCACTACAAAGCATGTCCCGGAAAAATCCTCACACAGGCTACGACAGAACACATATAGGAATGTTCTTCATCATGTTATTTGTACTAACAAGAGGTTAGAGACCATGTAGGCAGCTGCCACTGAGGAAGAGATAAATAAAGAATGGAGGTTACACACTAAAGAATACCTCATTAAAGCTAGAGGCAACACACTAGATATTCATACAGCCATGTTATACATGGGGATACTTTTATCTATACAGTTAGATAGAAGAAATAAGTTCTGGTATTCGATAGTTCAGTCAGGAAACTATAGTTAACAATAATTTATAAGATATTTCAAAATAACTGTAAGAGAAGAATTGTAATGTTCCCCAAACAAGGAAAGATAGACGTTTGAAGTGATGAATATCACAATTACTCTCATTTGATCACTACACATTGTACACAGGCATCAAAATATCATATGTACCTCAAAAATATGTACAACTATCGTATATAAATACAAAAGTTCTAAAACACAGTGGTGAGTGAAAAAGAGTAAGAAAAATATCAAATCTATAACAAATATTTCTGCCTATTAAAACACATGCACTCAATATCACAACATTTTAAAATAACAAATGAAAATAAAAGGATACCAATCACACACATTAGGACGACATCCTGAGTAGCGGGTGGCATTGGCAAAAGGGAATCAGAATGGGAATAGAAAGAAAAAAATAAATAAACCCAGTATAAGATGGGCTTCACACCCCAGTGATGTTACTATGATATCCCGGTAACTACAGAGTGTAATTCACCTAACCCTCTTCACCTCCGGTGCAAAAACAAAACAATGCAAATTGTGAACTGTTATGTACATCGTGGTTCAAATAGAAGAAAACCAGTTTCACTGATATTCAGATTGTTCACCATATACACTTCTATGTATGAGTTAAATTGAATTCCTTGAAACAGTAAGCCTGCTCACATCTAAAATCTAAATTCCCAGACAAAAATCCACGCCAAGATTCACTTGGGAGCACTAACCTAAGTTCAGTATCCCTTTCAGAGGGACTTCTCAGATTTCAAGGAATTTGTAACCCACTTGACTCCATAAAGAGCCAGTCTACTGAAGCTGGCTATTTATAATTTTGAGTTATCTGTTTAACAGAAAGGAAAGTTCTCTTTGATTTCTAATAGAGATAAACCGTATCCTGGGAATACTGTTGCTTGTGGTTATAAAGTCTTAATGATTCAGGGCTGTTGCCTTTTGTTGTGCCAATTCAGGCACTTTATGCTCCCAGACAAATCGCTCTCAGCAAGATGGCTTTGATATAAAACCACTGATATTTAAATATCAAAATGTAACTCTTTGGCCGGGCAATAACCCTCCATGTGGGAGGCTTGGATGCGATTTCCAGATCTGCTTTCTTGTCCTCGTAGCTGCTGCATCTGGAAATGATACTTGCAGTTATGGTAGTATTCCAGTCTGTCAGAGGATATTTTATCCAAATTTTCAGTGTGCTTTGCAATTTATTAATCCTTGCAACACCTATAGGAGGTAGGTAGATATTTTTTCCCCTTGAGGAACTACAGCAATTGGGAATGGAAATGAGAATTACACAAGGCCAGGCAGCTGGATGAGAGGGCGGAGGACAGTCCTTTGCAGTTAGGAGAAAAGTCAATCCTATTAAATGGTGAACTCATTTGACACTACCATTAAGCAAATTTTAAAGGAAATTTTATAGCTTGTGAATGAAAAACAAGGTTTTGGAAACCAAAATTAATTAAGGCTTGAGGAACTAAAAACTAAATTTTGACATTTAAATTATGTTTCTTAAATATTCTGCTGCATATTCCAATGTATTGGGTTTAATAAGTAAGACTACAAGTAAACACCAAAATTTTGAAATAAAAACTTGAAAGGGTATGGGCCATGCTGGTACCTGTAGCTTGAGTGTATAACAACTTCTTTGAAAGTATTTCTCTTTGATTTTTTTTGTTCTTGTTTTTGTTTTGTTTTTAATGAGTGAATTTTTGCTTCTATCTGTTTCTTTTTAATTTCCTAGTTGATCTCAACTCCATTTCTGATTTTTCATGTAGATTAATAGGATGTTCCTGATGGTTCATGGGCAGTTTGTTCATGATTTCTGATGAATTGTGAAAGTGATGATGTAAAAGTCAAAGAGTGAATTTTTCTCATTCATTGATAACCCTTTTCTGTGAATTTATATTTGATCCAGATTCATGTAGATTCTGTTAGATTCCATTAGATTATTTTTAGATTTCACGTGTGAAATCCAGGGATGTTTGTAGGTGATCTTTAAGTACCATCTAGGTCACTCATTTATTCTGCTAAGAAATATTTACTGAACCTACTGTATTTCAACCGGTGTTCAAAGACTAAAGGTACCAAGAGTGAATGAGAAACAATCCTATAAAAATCAAATTAGTTATTGGTATTGGAGGATTTGGACAAGAAAATAGCTAATTAAAGTAGAGTAAATGAAAATAATACGGCATTCAACGAATTTAGGAGGGCTGTTGCCCAGACTTGAAGGATCATGGATGGTTTCACAGAAGAATGGACGTCTACAGTGAAACCCGAAGGGCAAATAAGAGTTATCGAGGCAAAGAAGGGAAATTGAAGGATGAAATACTACTAGCAAGGAGAACATTTGTAAAGTTTCACAAGGTATTATATAAAAGAGCCAACCTGATAAATAATAATTATATATTATATAACATATAATAGCAATAGATGTAGATTTTATATAATACTGTGCAATGAATAATAATTACTATTACAACAGTAATACCTAGTATTTATGAATATTTATTAGGTGCTAAGTGCTGTAATTTGTACTTAAAAAACCTTGTCTCAAATTCTCCTCACAGTAGCCCTCTGTAAAAGGTTACTATACTGATTTTTCAGTTGAGGAAGATGAGGACTATCTTTGTTCATAATTTGTCCAATGTTACAGTCCAGAAAAGAGGAAGATCTGACATTTAAGACTTGATCTGGCCAACTCCACAGCCCCAGGTGTGGTTCAGAGCACAACTGTGGAGACACTGCTTAAGCAGCTTTCTCACTGAGTAAAATGGAAAACGTTTCTTGTCCTTTGCCTCAGTTTCCCCATTAGTAAATAGCATTTGTGATACTACCTCCCCCATAGAACTGTTGTGAGGACTAAATGAGCTGATACGCATAACATATTTAATAGAATATGTGCTTTACATGAGCACTATAAAAGTACTTGTTATTGTTCTGTTTGTATTAAATCTTACAAACATATTATCTCTACTGACAGAAAAATAAACCGCGAAGGTGACAGTGTCAAATGATAAGACCAGGACTATCTGAAAGGTTTGCAGTTTTATTGTGAGAACTATTGTGGTTCACTGCGGTTTTAAACAGTAGAATTAAAAACTAGTAAAGCATTGTAAAATATAATCTTGGCTATAAACAGAACACTATTAGATGATTTTTACAGGCATCCATGTCTAGGATGATAATGTCCAGAATAGGATATTAAGAACGAGGATAAGAAGAAGGGAAGGACATCCTTTGTGGTCACATTAACAATGTAGGAATTAGACATATATTCAATGTAAAACATTTCCTATAGGATCTGGAATTTGCTGTTTTCATTCACAAGAAAATTTCACCTATTTAGAACCATTAGCACATGAGCCATTTTACATAGCAAAGACGTAATTTAGCAGCAACAAATATGTCAAAGTGATTCATGAAATGCAAAGCACTGTCACTTTCCTGAAAGCTAAGCATTTAACTATAACTACAAAACATTTTTTTAAAAAACGTTTTTGAACTAAGCTTTTCTAAAATGTGTTTTTCTCTTTATTTTACACACTTGAGAATATGACTAAACATTGTTTGGTTATCTCACAGTTAATGGACTTTTCATGCTACATTAGAGTACATGCCATTCTCTGGCCAAAAATTGCACATCCACATTTTTGTGTGCTTTTGTTCCTTCTGGAAAACTCTTTGCTCACTCCTGGCCATCCTCAAAGTTTCTACTTAATTGGCACTTCTTTGTAACACTGTCCAGGCTGTGTTTTCTTATTACAGTATGTAATATTTAACCTTCCTTCTTTTACGCCTATCACCTATTGTCTAATACATCTAGGCTGATGTCACAAGAGTTAGCAAAATTAGGGTACCAAGAATAATATATATATATATAAACACACATATTTTAATCCTGAAAAGGAATTCCCTAAATGTCACTGTTTTCTGTCAATAGTTAACAAAAACAAAAATAAATAAATAAATAAATACCTATTTTCTCCAAATACATTTTTACATAATAAAATATGTCAAGGGTGGTCCTTAAATTCAGAATTACATTGTGTGAATTTAACTGACCTTTCTCATCTTCCTAGACACACACAAAAATTGCTAACCACAAGACTGCGTTAAATTTGAATTTAAATGGTGACTAATCCTTTTCTGTTTCCACTCATTACAATACTTTTCACTTCTTGCTTTCACCTGCTTTGACCCTTTACATGATTATTTCTCTGCTTTGCTTCATATAAATGGCTCTGCTTTTTGTCTTCCTATAGTTACAGCTTTGATGGTCCTCCTTATTTTTTATCTCTCTCCTTTGATATTTGTTTTTACTCTCTACTTCCCTTCTGTCCTTTCCTTACAGTCAGAATAACCATTCGAATTTAATTTAAATAGCTCTTACGCTTGAAAGAAATGTAGAAAATATTGCATTATTCACCCTCACTTTATGCAGTACAGGGCAAGATCTCTTCACCATTGCTATAAAAAAGTTTATATATGTAAAACAAGTAGCAGAGTTTTAACGAAAATTTTATACTGATTATGAAAATAATATACTACAATTGAATCCTCAAGTCACATAGAAAAATATGTCACATCCTAAAAATATATATATATCATTAGATTACAGTAGCATTCTAAAAATATGTATCTCATGGAAATCGTATTTTAACTACTGTGGCATCCAGGAAGAAAGGATAGAAACAACAACAACAACAAAAAATGGTAGTTGGGTTTTAAAGTTATGTAACCCTTGATCCAAATACATATCAAAGATTGAGCCACTCATATGAAGATAAATCATCAGGAACATGTTGAAGAAGGTGAATTAATACACCTACCTGAATGAGAGACAATTTGTAAAATTACAGTTGGAGGCTTTTCAGCATTATTAAGGAGTGAAAGTCAGTTCTCCCAAACATCTCAGTAGATACGATGATTTAAAATTACAATTGGTTTGAAGTGCCTAGTTTGGTCATTTCTCTTCTTAGAAATGTCTTGAGTCTTCTGTTCATTAAAAATATTTTAAAACAATAAACTATAAATTTTCTATATTTGGGCATGTTATAACATTTCAATGCTTTAAATCTAACCAGTAAGAGGAATACAAAACAACATGAATTTTGCATGAATTTTTTTTATAAGACATTCAAGGACTACTTCATTCATTAACTTCCATTATTTTGATTGTCACATATCTATATAAAAGATAGGTATATAAAAACCTGCACAAGAGAAGTATGTCCTCTCTCACCACTCCTATTCAACATAGTATTGGAAGTTCTGGCCACGGCAATCAGGCAAGAGAAAGAAACAAAGGGTATTCAATTAGGAAAAGAGGAAGTCAAATTGTCTGTGTTTGCAGATGACTTGATTGTATAATTAGAAAACCCCATCATCTCAGCCCAAAATCTCCTTAAGCTGATAAGCAACTTCAGCAAAGTCTCAGGTTACAAAATCAATGTGCAAAAATCATTCCTATACACCAATAACAGAGAGCCAAATCATGAGTGAACTCCCATTCACAACTGCTACAAAGAGAATAAAATACCTAGGAATACAACCTACAAGGGATGTGAAGGTCCTCTTCAAGGAGAACTACAAACCACTGCTCAAGGAAATAAAAGAGGATACAAACAAATGGAAGAACATTCCATGCTCATGGATAGGAAGAATCAATATTGTGAAAATGGCCATACTACCCAAAGTAATTTATAGATTCAATGCTATCCCCATCAAGCTACCACTGACTTTCTTCACAGAATTGGAAAGAAACTACTTTAAAGTTCATATGGAACCAAAAAAGAGCCCACATAGCCAAGACAATCCTAAGCAAAAAGAACAAAGCTGGAGGCATCATGCTACCTGACTTCAAACTATACTACAAGGCTACAGTAACCAAAACAGCATGGTACTGGTACCAAAACAGAGACATAGACCAATGGAACAGAACAGAGGCCTCAGAAATAACACCACTCCTCTACAACCATCTGATCTTTGACAAACCTGACAAAAACAAGCAATGGGGAAAGGATTCCCTAGGTAATAAATGGTGCTGGGAAAACTAGCTAGCAATATACAGAAAGCTGAAAGTGGATCCTTTCCTTATACCTTATACAAAAATTAATTCAAGATGAATTAAAGACTTAAATGTAAGACCTAAAGCCATAAAAAATGTAGAAGAAAACCTAGGCAATACCATTCAAGACATAGGCATGGGCAAACACTCCATGACTAAAATACCAAAAGCAATGGCAAAAAAAGCCAAAATTGTCAAATGGGATCTAATTAAACTAAAGAACTTCTGCACAGCAAAAGAAACTACCATCAGAGTGAACAGGCACCCTACAGATTGGGAGAACATTTTTGCAATCTACCCATCTGACAAAGGCTAATATCCAGAATCTACAAAGAACTTAAACAAATTTACAAGGAAAAAACAAACAAATCCATCAAAAAATGGGCGAAGGATATGAACAGACACTTCTCAAAAGAAGGCATTTATGCAGCCAACAAAGTTACGAAAAAATGCTCATCAACACTGGTCATTAGAGAAATGCAAATCAAAACCACAATAAGATAACATCTCACTCCAGTTAGAATGGCAATGATTAAAAAGCCAGGAAACAACAGATGCTGGAGAGGATGTGGAGAAATAGGAACACTTTTACACTGTTGGTGGGAGTGTAAATTAGTTCAACCATTGTGGAAGACAGTATGGTGATTCCTCAAGGATCTATAACTAGAAATTCCATTTGACCCAACAATCCCATTACTGGATATATATCCCAAGGATTATAAATAATTCCACTATAAAGACACATGCACATGTATGTTTATTGCAGCACTGTTCACAATAGCAAAGACTTGGAACCAACCCAAATGTCCATCAATGACAGACTGGATAAAGAAAATGTGGCACATATATACCATGAAATACAATACAGCCATAAAAAAGGATGAGTTCATGTCCTTTGCAGGGACATGGATGAAGCTGGAAACCATCATTCTCAGCAAATTATCACAAGGACAAAAATCAAACCCTGCATGTTGCCACTCATAAGTGGGAGTTGAACAATGAGAACACTTGGACACAGGTAGGGGAACATCACACACCAGGGCCTATCAGGTGTGGGGTGCTGGGAGAGAGATAGCATTAGGAGAAATACCTAATGTAAATGATGAGTTGATGGGTGCAGCAAACCAACATGGCATATGTATACCTGTGTAACAAACCTGAACGTTGTGCACAGGTACCCCAGAACTTAAAGTATAATAACACAAAAAAAGATAGGTATATATTTACTAGTTATCATATGGAAATAGGGAAAAGCAGTATAATTTAAGTAAACTATATAGATAGTCACACCACTGAAACACAAAACACCAGATTAAGGATATTTCAAAACACAGTATCATCTAATTAATGCAAACTCAGAGAGAGAAAAGCCTTATCTGAAGCATTCAAAGATTAGGAATAGTTTGAAATATTTTTTCTATCCAGATATCACATATTTGAATATTCTGTATTCTGAAAAGATAAAGGGTTAACCTGAAGCAGCTAATACATTTCCATGGACCTGCCAGGTGATAGTCTACAAGTGTTGGATTTAAAACCACGGAGAAACAAATTATAATGCAGGTTGATCATTAGTAGTTACACATTCTAAACTCTTCTCCTACGAGGCTCACCTTCATGTATTTATGCTGTTCTTTTAAAAATTTCATTCTATTTGCTTTTGACTATCAATATGACTAAAACTGGATAGCTGTTGTGGTCACTATAACTTAACTCACTAGCAAGTCTTGCAAAGAACTCTGTGAGACCTCCATGTAGTTAGCTTTACTAATTTGGATTGTGAAGATATTTTTATTAAGACCTCCATACAGTTGGCTGTACTAATTTGGATTGTGCAAATGTTTTTATTCTCATTCACTCACCTTTTGTTTCCATGCTCTTTATTTTCTCTCCCCCTCCCTCTCTCTCTCTCGGTGCATGCGCATGTGTGTATCATGTGTGTGTGATGGTTTAATTTTCTAGCAATAGTCTTCTTCCCACCTCATCTTTTTCTTCTCTTTTCTCCAACTGAAGAAACAAAACAAAAACCTCTTCTCATCCTTCTAGCTCTATGCAAAGTGATAGATGCCATCTTTTCTGAGAAAACCACCAAGTCTCTTGGAAAGATAGAAACCTTTTCCACAACGTATACTTATCCATCACTTACGTTATTGCAGTCTGGCTTATACTGTTATTGCTTACCTACATATTTAGGTTTCTAATTATGCTGAAATTATTTCAGGGAAAGTCTATGACTTTTCATCTTTTTGTCCACTATGCTTTATTCAATGCTTGTCATGAAGTAGGTGCTCAATAACTCCTTATTTAATAAGTAACTAAATTAATGTGTCTGTTAATTAACTAATAACCTGGTTAGCCTTCTAGAGATGTACAAAATGTTTCATAATCTCCTTTTCCTGACATTTGGAGCTCACAATTAATAGAAAAGGTATGCATTAATAAATAAACTATAAGGGAAGATAACCTGAATTTATTAAAAAGGAGACATTAGCATCTAGTTTGCAGTATAATGTTTTTGAGTTGGCCTTTGGGTCTTCTGAAAAAACAAAGGAGTAAATCCTAAATACAATAATTTCAAATGTTGAAACAGGATTTTATTGACCATAGGAAGTACAAACAATTTTATTAACCAAATTTCTGTTTATATGTTATCAATACAAAATTGTCTTTGATTTCAAGGTATAACTTATTGAAAATATTTTTCATTGCACAAGTCCTTTTTTATAATATAAGAACAAACTCATCAGATATCTTTTTTATTTGATAACTTTCAAAAAGTAAAAAATTCTACAAAAAGGAAATAATAATGTGGTAAGATATCAATAAGTGGTTCCCTGCTTTTGACGTCAATCTGTACTGATTTTTTATTTATAACATATATTTGCCAATTGCCACTTAAAGTTTCTGGTTGCTCATTCCTCATATATCACTCTGCAATTTTAGGACAACCCTAGTAACAGTAACAGTAAAATCATCATAAAAACAGCTACCAACAACTGAATACATACTATATGCCCAGCATTGGATTTACAGTTTTATGTACATTATCTTGCTTAATTCTCTGAACAGAACTTTGAGGGAGGTGGTATTATTATTATTTCCACTGTAATTGTGACAGTACTGATCTTTGGAGTAGTCAAATGACCAGCCACAGATCAAACAATTAGCATTTGATAGACCCGGGAAGTTAAACCTAAAGTCCCCTGAAGTCATAGTCACTCTGTGTCTTCTCTATCAGTAGATGAAACTTAAAAAAACTGTTTTAGTGTGTTAACAGAGACTCCATGGGCTACCTGTTTCTTTATCTCCAGCTAATCCTTTAGTACTGCATTGCCCTCCAAGTCAGAATATTTACAAGTAGAAATATCAAACCTACTTGTTATTCATAACTCAGCATATTAAACCCGCTTATTATTGAGGCAGAACATTTGTCCATATCAGAAGAATGATGGTACACTTCCAATTTTATGGGGCCACATAAAATACTGGGTATTTTTTCTCATTTACTCGAATGGCAACCAATCCCCTACATACCTGTAAAGAATAAGATGATCTTCTTTGTTTTCGTCATTCTACTATAATAAAAGAGTAAGTGAAAGGCCATAAAGATAGAAAGATATAGTTAAATGTGAAAGCCATTTGGAATTTCAGATGAGTGCATATTCTTTAGCAAATGCAGCATTTACATGTCTATATACATGCCAATGTCAAACATACAAGTACATAGGAAATTCACCAGATTTAACAACTCTTGAAGGCTGAAAGCCAGGCACTTGAGAACCTTCAGGGCTCCCTCATGTCCAAGTATTTTTTGTGTAGATAGTGGGAATTATGTATTGTAATAGCATTAAAAAGTGATGTTGCATGAAGAAATTTGAATCTATGCTATTGTGACCTATCTCAATGTAACTTCCACCACCGATAAAAATGACTTTTTTGCATGACATCTCCATGTAAGCTGAATTCCCACACTGGAAGTGTGCTGTCTGTAGCAAGTCATCTTGTGAATGTAAGCAACAGTACATACAATGTTTGCTAAAAGAGAGGTTACTTTTTGCCTGGGATAAACAAAATACTTTACCATTATTATAAAACATTGATAGGCCACTAATAAGAAAATAACATTCAAGAGAAGGATAGGTCCATGGAGACAATTTTATTTATATTTATTCTCCAGATTAGGAATCTATAATCTCAACAAATTGGGGGATCCACTCCATGTTATTTATTTAGGAAATGGCAGGGCTGGAGTTAAAACTGGATGTCTATTGCTCACAGCCGTTCCAATATATTTCCTTCAAATTGGTATTGATTTATTAAAAACTTGCATTTTATAATGACCCTAACTAGGTCTCTTAACATCGGTGTACACATTTGACCTCTTTTTTCTCTTTTGAAGCTGTTTTCTCTTGGTTTCTATAATTGTACATTCTTGTGTTTTCATTTCTGGCTAAACTTTTCTGTTTCTTGACCAATTTCTCTTCTCTAGCAAACCAGTTTGACGTTCCCTAGGGCTCAGTCCTGGAGTATCTTCTTTCCTCTCTCTGTAATTCATTGATATCAAGTCCACATTAATTTTCATCATATGTAAGAATGGTAATTGAGATTAGAAATGTATCCTAAAATCAGAGGAAGGTAGGCAATAATTTCTGCTTTTTATTATTTATTGACCAATTTCTACTTTTCTGATATATATATAAAAAAAAAGCAAAGCCGTATCCTTGGCATAAAATACAGGGTAAATATATCTAGGCTTTCTTGAAACACACCAGAGTGCAGTAGAGGGGAGCATGGACTCTAAATCCAGACTGTCGTTGTTCTACCTCTGGCTCTGCACTGACTAGCTGGTGATTTTTGAGCCTCAGCTTTCCCTCCTTTAACATGAGAATAATAATGACTATTCATGAGGTCATTACCATTACATAAGATAATATATGTAAATTGTTTTAGATGGTGATTGGAAAAGTATGTCCTGAATTTGCTGTTATAATCATGTCATCCACACATTCAAAGACTCACAAACCTTTGTATCCAAACCAAGGCTCTCATCTGAACTTCACATTTCAATAACTAGATGTCTACTTGAGGAATCTACTTTTGTGTCTCGTAGACATTTCAAGTTTAACATATCTCCACTTCTTGCTATATCTATTCAGCTCTGAACACCTTCCTCAAACCTAAAACTCCTAGTCTTTCCTGTTTCTATAAATGTCACCTCTGGCGACCAACATCTGCAAGCCAGAACACTGTAATCATTCTTACAACTTCGTTCTTCTCACTTTCCACATGTAACCATGTGTATTTTGAATCAATCTATTTTTTCCATCTCTGCTGCCGCCTCTGTGGTCCAAGGCTCCATCATCTCTTACCTGTAATAAACTAATATTCTGAACTCTGGGTGAACTCCCACCCCCCAAATCCTTCCCACACTAAATAGAGTGCACATTTTTCAAAGTAGAGATAACTTGGTTGAAAACGCTCAGGTAGTTCTCTATTCCTCTTAAGTGAAAGATTATTATTTTTTCCCGTAGCCTAGATTATCTTGGGTGTTCCAGCAGATTCCTACTTCTAACTCATCTTGTCATGCATTATATTCCAACCACAGGCCTCTGAGAATTTCTTCAACATGAGAAGATTTGTCTTATCCATAGGGCTTTTAGACTTGTCATGAGGTATGAGCTGAGATACAAACAATTAATAGGAGGCTTTCATAGGAAGTATCTGTGGAGAACACGGTGATGTGTTTTAGGCCGTGGTTGTGAAAGAACAGTAGTGGAAACGGCAAGTCCATATAATGCATGACAAGATGACAGCAAATACACTCCAAAGCCATTTAGCAGCACAAAGATTGCTACTAATAGAATTGAGAATGAATTTTGTTCAAATGTGGGGATGTGTTTCTAAGTTTAACTTTTGGACAAATAACTCTAAAAATAATGTACTACCAATCTATTAACCTAAAAATAAGGAAAGAAGATAAATATTAAATAACTATATATTCTCCTGGTACATATTGAAACTATTATTTGATTTCCCTTAATAAAGAAGTCCCTCTGCACAATAAAATATCATATTAGTGAAGCCTCTTTTAAAATAAAGTAGTTATCAACTAGTGAAGCTTTACTGAACGTAAGTCCTTGTCCCAGATTACAGAAATTCTTGTACCAAGAGATCTTAAAACTAAAAGAATGAGATGTTTTGGAGAATATAAACATTTTATTGTTAAATGTGCAAAAAAGATACCCTTTGATTTTTTTAGAAAAATTAAAGTACATTAATTAAAGCATAATACATGTTATAACTGCTCCCATTAATCAGATTCCTCCCTGGAGGTGGGCCCATGTGAAGCAAGGTTGGAGCAGATTGTTATTTCATACATTAATTTCCATGAGAGATTACTAAATACATATCCTTATGTTTAAAGCTCACTCACACAATATGTGTGGTATATTAATAATTTATATTTTATATTAATATTTTATTGTCTGAATCCTTAATGTGTACTTCACACAGTTAATTACCTACTGCAAATCTGTTCTTGTAAGTGAAATATAATCTAAATAATACAAAGAGTTTTAGAAGCTTGTAAATCATGTGGTGGGTGAGCACATTTCCCACTTAAGAACTCACTGGGATGTATTGTCTGATCTTGGTGTCACAGTGCATTGGCATTAAAATAGTGAGTTATTCATATCTTCTTCACTTCTCAGATAATTTATGTACTATATAATATGATGGTATGACTTATGTAAAAATCAAAGAATAAATCATATTAAATTTATCATAATTAATAACAGTAAAACTGTAGGAAAAATGAGTTATCACAAGGCAAACAATTTTTTAGGGAAAGAGCAATAAATCTTCAGTAAAGATAAGTAAAATAAGATGACTTGCCCCTCATACTCAAAAACCACAAGTATTAACTAACATTTAATTAATATTTTCTACAAATCTTAAAATTATTATCAGCAAATACGAGTTTCCTCATTTCTTCTTTCCAGTTTTACACAGTACAGTTCACTGTATGACCTAATGTGTCTGTCCTAAAAATATCTCAATGGATGGATCACAGAGCGAATTGGGAAATACATTTATATGTATCTCTGTTATAAACACCTTAAAGGGAAGATTTAAGTTTGATTTTTTTCATTCATTCCTTCACAGAGTCATTAATCACAGTTTCACTAGAAACAATGGTATTATTGAAGAACATAATCTGCATAAGATAAAGTTTGTGGAACAAACTTTTTTTGAAAAAAGCTCGGAGATGTGAGACATTTGATAAGCTTTAATTTCTAAGTATGTGTATAATATAGTAATTGAGTCAAGGGGGCCTTACAAAGGAAATATCCAAGTTGGATCTTGAAGACAGAGAAGGTCTTCAGGGGAGGAAGGAGAAAAATGTGAAACAGAAATGGAAAACAGTGCAACAACACTGATTTATTTGTAGACAGTGAGTTTGTTAGACGCCTAAAACCAAATTACACAACCCCATCGTCATCAGAAACAAGTAAGACTAATCTGCCTTTCTACCCTACTCTCCAATACTCAATTTGTGAAAAAGCCTTAGAAATATGAGCTACCTGTGTGCTGTTCAATAAGATAGCCACTATTCACATGTAGTTATTCAAAATTAAATCAAAGTTACGTTAAATAATTCAGTTCTTCTCTATACTAGCCGCATGCCAAGTACTCAATAGACAAAGACACATGGGTTTATAGACTATTTTTGCCAACACAGAAAGTTCTCCTTGATGGCGTTCCATTAAGGGATCCTCATTTCTGTAGCCCAAAGAGAGGAATTTCTAGCATTCTATATGGAATCAGAATGCATTTATGAACAATGTATAAGGCAGGGTAAATTTTAGTTAGAATACATTACATAATTATTGGTACTGTTATAGGATACATTAGAAATGTTACAGATGCTTTAAATTAGAACCATTGTTTAAAGCATTTCTTAACAGAAAGTATACCAAGTAAAACAATGAACACATAAAATTCTGTAACACAACTCATTTGTAAACTTGGGATGTGTAGTAGAGAAATCTGTGGTTCTAATTTTGGCTTCCGTATCATTAAATTGTAAAGGGCTACTATAAATCTGTTTAGTGCATTCTCTTAAAATCCGTTTAGTGTATTCTCTTAACGTTCTACTGTACTTGTTCAATTTACAAATTCTATATCATGTATTTGTTCTTTTGAAATAAAAAATTGCTATATTTATGTTTCTTTAAACTGTTTCATCTTAAGACCTCAAATTAAACTTACAACTCAGATTTCAAGTTAAAATAGGTTACAAGTGTACTATATGACTTTTTTGTATCATTCTCTGGAAGTAATATGGTGAACTGCTTACTGCATCAGAGCGCCACTTTATTTTGACTGCATTTCATGGTAGAATATTTTTGCACCAAAAGTACAGATTTATTGGCCTAATATATTTGCTTTTTTGGGAATATGGGGAAGTATTCCTTAAATCAAATACTCAAACTTTCTCTGTTAATACTGGCATTTTATAGCTATGCAGAAATACACAGACGTACACACAGATATACATACCCCTCACCTTTCTTAGGAGCAGCAGCATAGACAAACATAACATGGACTTAGTGCTAATTTTCTCATTCTCTCTGTTCTGCTTATTACTCACTCGTTTTTTATATTTACATTTATTTAGTTCAAAGAAAATTATCATCCAGAATTGGTGTGTGGTTGGGTATCTATTCTTAATTATTTTATGTATTTAATAAATTTATGTCTTGTCAATATTTTAAAACTTACTTGAGATATCTATGAAGTGGCCTTAAAGCATATCTGTGCAACTGTATTCCTAATGTTAATAAATGAGTGTTCATAAATGCGTTTTTCAATCTCGTATATCTACTCAGTAAATATTTAGTGAATGACTTAGTGTATTCCAGCTGCTATAACAAATACCATAAACTGGGCAGCTTATAAAAACAGAAATGTATGTGTTTAGTTCTTGAGGCTGGGAAATTCAAGATCACAACGCCACTAGATATACGGTGTCACACTTTCTGGTTCACAGAAGGCGTCTTCTCACAGGGCAGAAGGGGTGAACAAGCTCCCTTGGGCCTCTTTCATAAAGGCACTAATCTCATTCATGAGAGATCTGCCCTCATGACCTACTCATACCCTGAAGGCCTCACGTCCTAATACCATTACCTTGAATATTAGGTTACATAATACGAATTTTGAGGGGACACAAAAACATTCAGACAGTGAGTAAACGACTATGGATGCTGCTGGTTTGAGGAATACAGTAGAGAACAAGGCAGACAAGGTCTCTGCTCTCAGAGGATAGTACTCAAACACATTGGCCAAAACACATGCTCAGCTTCCATGAAATGTATTGGTTCAATGAAAGGGCGTCTTCATATTTTCAAAAAATCCAAGTGTAAAAGAATGAGTGAAAGAAACAACTCTCTTTTTACAAACAGAAAGATGACATGTATGTGTGTGTGTGTGTGTGCGCGCGCGCACGTGCAAAGGCACATGTAATGTATATATCTAAACACAGTAGAAGTGATCAAACATGTATAGCATATGTACCTATCTTAAAGGCCCCAGGTTAATATATACAAAGACGTGAACAAACTGCTGTTGTTTTCTATATTCTCTTATTTTTCTGTCCTGACGATACATGATTATTATAGTAACAAAAAAGAAAGAAGTATCCTGTGCCCCCCAAAAAATTAACATAACTACTGCTATTTTTTGTGTTTATGCAGTAAATCAAAGAAGCAACAGCCTTTCTTCTCTACATTAAGAACTCACACATATACTTAAAGATATTTTCATGTAAAACTATTACAAATATAGTTATAAAAACAGTAAAAATGTCTCTATGAGGCTAAACACAATTTCCCAACACTTGTTTGTGTACACATTTTGTCACTCTTTGTCCATCACACCTGTTACAGAGCAGCAGGAATTTAGGACTGGCTGATTTCTACTGCAATCTGTAAGCATTCTGCCCTCAGTATAAAACAGGAAGATAAACTGTTGTTTTTATCAGAGAAATAGCACACTCATAGAACGTTGATATTAGAATAGACCTTTAGCTCAGTGAGGATCCCAACCTGCCTGAAATCACACAGGGAGTTAGGAGCAAAACCACAATTACAAACTAGGTTTCCTGCTTCCTCAGGCGGCTTTCTTTTTTACCAGCTCGCTTCAATCACATAAACTAAATAGAGTTGAATATGATGTATTAGGATAGCTTAAAGTAAATTCAGGTTTGTTTCTGTGAATATGCCAGAAGAAATTTTAATTAATTGTATAGAATTGACTATAGCTGGGCCTGAAACCAGATTTTTATTTTACAGATCAGATTATGTACTAGCCAGATTAAAATGTGTCCCAGAAATTCTGGCAGAGTGAGCTAATCCTGGGGCCATCTGTTTTCTGCATCGGTTTTGGAAGTTTCGTTCAAAAGAGTTCTGTCAACACTTTGCATTTCAATGACTCCCCCTCGAGTGACTGAATTATTCAGTGTTGGACAAAATTTATTCTCAGTTCCACATTTAAATTAGTACAGTAATTGATTGGGAAAATATATCCAATTAGAAATGATCGTGCTTTAGAGGGTGATTCTCACTATCAAGTAGTATTTAAGAAATGCACGTATGATTAGGATCCATGCAGCTCCAGAGAAAATCTAGAATCATCAGGGTAGAGAGAGATGATGGCAGACTCTGGGCACTTGGAGGACATTTAGGGACAATGTAGAAACTCCTATTTGGTGTCTCTTCCAGATGGTCATCTGGCCTTTTACAAGAGCGCCCGTTCCATGTGGGGACGAATCTAATGCTCAGAAAGTTTTTCCATATATTACCTCTTCTTCTGACCTCTCTGGAATACAACATTACTGATTTTCCTATGAGAACTGGTGTTTAATAGAAGTTTCAAAAGATATTTAAAGGATAGCTGTATACCTTTGGATCTCTTCTAATCTGAAGACGGTATTCTTTTCAAGCTAGCAGAATGCTGATGTGAATTATCCATCTTCTCAGTCACATCAGAAGGTTTTATGCTTTACGTTTTCGCCGTTTTACACATATGTCAGAATGTAGGTCCTAATGCACTTCTGCAGTAAAGCTTTCCCAGATAAATCATGGTTATCACTTACGCTCCCAGTTCTGTATTTGGGAAGTCAGTCCAAGGAAATCTCAACATTTCCTATGTGATATTCCTAATAAGAGGCTACTTAGCGTAGTTTATTTTACACTTGTCCCATTGTTGCCATCTAGAAACCCAGAGTGGGAGAGACCTCATCTCAAAATGTGTCCCTGACTATTGCGGCGACAGGAAGGGGGATGGTAAATCATGGACTAGCCCTTTAATCTTCTGCTCACATTTCACTGAAAGTGAGCCACATGGTCATACCTAACTTACAGGTGAAATAGCCTAATCCTGTAACGTGTCCAAAGGCAGTCAGCAGAATATGTGGTGAATGATCCCAGTGATTACAAAATTGGGCATAAAGATGCAAGTGGCAGGGCCTAGATTGAGAAACTTGTCACCTAAATGGCACAGCTATGCAATAGAGAAGATGGACATATTGGAAAGGGATATGGAGAAGAGGATTAGCCGTGTGTGTGTGTGTGCGCGAATGTGTTTGTAGATATGTATATGTACATGTATATAGATATGTATATAGATATATATGTGTAGATATAAAACACATGTGTGTTTACAAATATGTATGTGTGTGTAGATATACATAAATCAGAGAGGAAGAACAGGATTCATTCAGTAAAGGACAGTTGAACATATATATGTGTAATGAAAATCACATATGCTCATACATGTGCAAGAGCAAAGAAAGTTAACTTGGGTATCATTCTTTAGCCAAGATTTATATGTGGATAGAATATAGAGCTTGGGCTACAGAATAATAACACAAAAATTGTCACTAAGTAGCAGGGTCACTTTGAACACAGGTCACTCAATGTCTTTGGCTCTTGCATTCCTCATCATTAAAATAAAGGGCTTGAAACTTAAACAATTCAATACTCCATGTTGAATATATTCTTTATTCTAAGTAACATTTAATGAAACTTGGAGGTCAGGTGAAAAGTATTTAGCAGATCTGGTGACATAAAATTTACACATTATATATAAATACATACACACAGGCAGAGATATAGACATAGAGAATTTTATTATTAATTCTATAATCTGAAATTCATTTTAATAAGTTCTATATGAGAAAAGGAAACGAAGCTGTGCTCACGTCACAAGATGAAACATTTAATGTGTGGCTTCTCTAAGATGGCCAACCTGAAAGTCCAGATGATTTTAAATGGAACTAGATACTGAATGACAACAACAAATTAATTTCAAATTTTGCAATCAAGTTACATGGGTCTTTATTGACTTCCTGTCATCACTGATCTAACAGGATTTAAACAAGTACCCTGGAGACAGATTAGAAATGTGACTATTTCTAATCTCAACTGTTTGGCTCAGTTATTATCTAAGATGAATACGTCATAAGAAATCAAATATGAATAAAGTTTATGATTAAGAAGTGACCTTGAAGATTAAAGACGGTAAGAGTCACCAAACAACATAAATGGTATCTCTATGTATTTATACTATAGGGAAACACTTGTAAGTAAAAGAGTGAAAATGAAACTTTTTGTCCTAAATCTCTACTGACTGACTGAAATTCCACTAGAATAAATCCTTAACCTCTATAACTATCTCCTTGTAAAAGGAAATGTTTCTAGAAAAAAATCGGTTACTACCACAGCATAAAACTCAAAGACACCTGGAGAGATAGAGACCAGAGAAAGAGTTGAGCCCCAAAAAGATCTTTCCCTTCTCACAGAGTTATTTAGATCGGATTAGTAGTTATTTTTTCAACAGAAGTTGTCCAGTTAGTAGTGTTGTTGTACGTGTGCTTCCTCTGGTAGACACTGTGATTCTCAGAGTAACACTATGACATAGAAGTCATCAACCACATTCTACAGAGAAAGAAACTGAGTTTTTTGAAGTTGTGTAGCTTGTGCAAATATCCACAGCCAGAATGTGGACTTGGAGGAGTCCGGCTGATGATCAAACCTATGCTCCTTCCACCGCTCAAGGAAAGAAGGAAAAGGGGCCCTGACTTTTGTTCCGGGTCAGTTGAGAGATGCTGTGTGTTGTGTTGATAATCACTCTGGCTCATGGAGCTCAAAGACTGTTTTGGAAGGATATTGTAGAAGGAAACTCTTGAAAGGAATACGTAGAATCAAAGGGCTCCAGCAATTGCCCCCCCCCCCCTTTTCAGAGATCCTTTCCAGAGCTCCGACAGTCTGGAAACTTTATGAGATGAGAGAGATTCCTTTCCTTAATTCAACGACTTGAGCACAAAATCCTTTCCCCATTAAAACAGCTCTTCTCCAATCTTGGTCATTTTGAAGGAAAAACCCAAGCTGACTCACCTACCATAAGTCCTGGTCCTGAACCAACTCCATTGTCCACACTGACCAAGAGAAATAGGAGCCTTTTCACCCAGATGGAATTTCTGCCATTGAGTAGTGCTTTCTTGCTTCTCTAAAGCACAAGCAACTGTAGGTTGTGTGGTGACTCCCTATAAAATTCTCGGAATTTATTGTACTAGTTCAGTTGACAGCATGTTACTGTCTGCTGCACTGGAAATCTATACATAGTCTTAAATGAGAGCAGAGCTCTGTTTTCAAAGCCCAGAAAGACCTACATTTCAAGTTTCTGTTGATAGGATTATTGTCTTTTAAAAAAAGAGGCCGATTGAGGGAACTAATGTGAGCAAACAGAAACATTAACGATCTGTAGAATATCCTTTCAATAATGTGCAGACGAAGCGTTCTCATTTGGGGCATTTAAAAGTCATATGTTTACTCTGTTCACTGCATCCTGCCAATACTTTTATTTTATTTTTTTTCTGCTTGACATCACTGGTGATTAGATAAGATCAGCAAATATTAAAAGAGCCAAATTCTGGAGGAAACAAAAAGATTACAGGATTTAAACAACACATTTTACTTTTATCTTGAAGCATAGAAAAGCATTAACTGAAATAATAATAATCATCATCATCATCGAATAACAAGTTTGCATTGACTGAATAACAAAAATGCATGTATTTATTGACAACTTTCCTTATTTTTCTTAAATCAATACATTCAGGGTTATGTTGCTGTTTTCCTTCACAGACAACAAAAATTCAGATAATTCACTCATGTTATATCTCTAATAACTGAGATCATCGAATGGCTACAGGGAATTCCCATTACCAGTTTAGCTACGTTTCTCCTTTCAGTTCCTGGATAACCCTGGGGGCAATATTGGGCCCAGACTAGACTCTGCCACTAACCAAATGCATTACCTTAAGCAGGTCCCTTCTCATTCTATCTTTGTAACCCAACCATCCCCAAGGACCACACATTAATTCAGCTCTTCTATTTTTTTTCTTCCACTGCTTCCCAGTAAACCTGGAGAATGTTTCTTAGCAAGGAGACAGATCTATTTCTTGTTTTCTTACCCATGTGGGCTTTTACCAGAATTTATTAATTCAAATCCATGTTTCCAGTCAGCTACATTTTCCATTCCTCAAGAGGCTGTTCCAAACCTGGAGAGTGTCTTAAATCCACTGAGTCACTTCTGACAGTCTTGGTTTCTGCAGATAAACTTGCCCTCAACTTGTAGCTTCTCTTTCTTCACATTCATCCATCTACTGCCAGAGTTCTCTCTGGTGTTTCAGAGACAGAACTGGACCTAAGTCAAAACCATTCTATTTTACACCATTTTCATGGTGGATCCAGTGTTTGATGACACAAATCTTATAAAATTTGTGAAACCTTATTTCTAAAAAAGAAATTAAAATCATAAAATAAAATGTGCCTTAGTGAATTAAAATTAAAAAGCAATTGTGCGTAAGGAATTAATTTCTCTCTACGTATCTTTTTTTTTTTTTTTTTGAGATGCAGTCTCGCTCTGTGGCCCAGGCTAGAGTGCAGTGGCATGATCTTGGCTCACTGCAAGCTCCGTGTTCTGGATTCAAGCGATTCTCCTGCCTCAGCCTCCTGAGTAGCTGAGACTACAGGCACGTGCCACCACACCTCCCTAATTTTTTGTATTTTAGTAGAGACAGGGTTTCACCATGTTGGCAAAGATAGTGAACCTCCTCTCCTGACCTTGTGATCTGCCTGCCTTAGCCTCCCAAGGTGCTAGGATTACATGCGTGAGCCACTACTCCCGGCCTGTATATCTTAACTGGTACCAGTTAGGTACCATTCTTGGGGGAAGTGGGAAAATAGTCACTTGAAGCTTTTTCTCTTTTAGGACTTACATTTCTCACTTAACCCTTGTTGAGAAAGTCTGCTCCTCTTTATATGTCGTCTAGGATTTAGCCCCTTTACACCCCTAAACTTACATTTTCAGCCTTATCTCCTACTCATCCCCACACCAGAGCATGTGCGTGCAAACACACACACCTGTGCCCCAGTGCTGATGAAGGCAGACCTATTTCATTGTGTATCATAGCCCAACATTTTTCTCTGAACCATGAATCCCTATTTAGGGCAGCGTAGATGCTTCGTTTGTATTTATAGGCTGAAATAACTGAAAAGATGGTTTCTTGACACGGTCCTCTGCACTGAGGCTCACAGGACAGGTGCTAAGAGGGGAAGAGGCATTTTTAGTTCCTGGAGCTTGGCATTCAGTCAGTGGCAATCAGCTATGGAAACTCTCTCCACCCAAAAGGCATTTGGCACTAAATAGAAAAAAAGATGGGAAGAAAGTGGAGGAAAGGACAGAGCTGTAGATGCTGAAGAGCAATTTATCTACAATTCTAGGTTCGCAAATGTATTGTTGCATCATACAAAAATAGTGAATATCAACTGTGACTTAATAATTTTAAGTTCACATGGAAGAAGGAAAAAGCAAAGATAAATACAAACAAAAAATTAATATATCCTAGCATACAGGAAGAAATTATACAACTGACCTTGATTTCCAATACTACATTATAAATATATATTAAAGTGAATAAAATATATATTATATATAAGTGAATAAAATCAATTCTCTTAATTTTTTTCTTTTTTTGGCACAAGATCTCGCTCTTTTTCCCAGGTTGGAATGCATTGGCATGGCAACATCTCACTGCAGCCTCCACCTCCTACGCACAAACAATCCTTCCATCTCAGCCTCCCAAGTAGCTGGGACTACAGTCACCACCACTGTGCCTGGCTAATGTTTAAAATGTTTTAGTGGAGATGGGGTCTCCCTATGTCTCTTAAATCTGTATTTAAATTTGTGTTTGTCTGGGTAGGCTGAGTGATAATAGAGATGAAATATGAATCTGATGAAAATTTCTTACATTAAGGTAAAATATTACAATTCTCATATTCCTCACTAAAGATAATTTACAATAGGAATGGCAACTCTGTCTTGCATTTAAAAATAAAAGAGTTAGTGTAAGAGTTTAAAATGAGTGTCAACACTACATACCAGAAAAATCCTAGATTTCACAAGATAAGTAAATTTTGATGCCTCCCACCTTGAATTTGTGAGCATCTAAGTTCAATATGATACATAGATTGTACAAGTCTCAAAGTTTAGGGTGTGCGCTGAGGGTGCATATATTAATTCATTGAGTTGGCAAATCTTTATACCTTAGTACGTGTTATATGCCAGGCCAGTGTCAATTCAAAGACAAATAATGCAAAAGCTCTGTGATTAGGTAGCTCACCATCTAGCAGCACATGAGGAAAACGCAGAGAAATAAATGATCTGATGTGGGTTCCCACAGAATGGAAGTGCCCAGTCTAGAACAGAGAGAAGAAAGGGTGCAAGGACAGTGGGGTCCGTGGGGAGGTTCCCTGAAGGAGATGCTAAACATATTTATATTCTGGAGAACAAGTAGGGATTGGAGAAGACTATGAGAGACAGATGGCTTGGAGAGAGAAAGTCTAGGAAATTTAGAAATAAGAGAAAATACAGCACTTTCACAAATATAAATTAGAGTGGCGGTCTCAGTATAACACACTTGCTTCTGTGCTACAATCTCACCAGCCTTCGTTCAGACCATAGGGCGCCCCAGGATGCTGGCTCCTTCAAGATGTTCTCAGGAAAGTGCATTCTGAATGGAAATCACGGATCCTCACCCACTTCCACCCCCTCCAACTGCACATCCTTCCGAAATCAGGCCATAGTTACTTCCTGCGAGAAGCCGTTGTTGACTCCTCAGACCAAGTTAGGGCTCCTCCCCCAGTCATGACCCGTCATGACACTGACTTTTTCCCTTTCTAGCACTGTCTGCACTAATAATAATCATGGCTGCTATTGCTATGTGCCAGACCGTTTCAGGTAGTTAAATTTTACTTGCTTATTTAATCCTCACAACAACCCTTGAGAAATGGCATATAGGTATGGTGGGGTAACTTGCCCAAGTTCAATGTCATTGAGCGGTGGAGTCAAGATTTGAACAAGGCTTCAGAATTTATGTCCTTAGCCACTGTGCTCTATCACCTCGATTTGCAGTTGGAAAGCGAAAAAGTACATATGCCTATGCACACGTCTGGGGTGGTGGGGGAGAGAAAGGAGAAAGAGACAATTTTTAAAAACGTATTTCTCCTTCCCCTAACTATAATCTTCATGGAGGCAGGGAGTCATATTTGTTTTGTTAGTATTTATCCCCAGTGGCTATGGCAGTGCCTGAAATATAGGTCTTGAAAACCCTCAGGAAATGTAAATTAATTTCAGGAAATAAATTAACAAATGAGAAAGGGTTAACAAGGAATGAAGACTGAGAAGTAGACTACGGCCAGATACAATGACCTTGTTTGCTGTGCTAAGGAATTTGGACTTCATCCTAAAGACGAATCGTTGAGGAAGGGAAGATAAACAGTGTGATTGTATTTGAAACTTAAATAACTCTGAAGAACAGGTTACTAGAACGCACGACTCAGGGCAGTGGATAAATTGAGATTAGAAGATACTATTGGATAAGAGAAAGGGGGCAAGTAAAAACTGTGGTTAGCAAAATATTTTAAATTATTAAAATATAGGAGAAAGCACACCAAAAACATTTCCACATGTCAACCAGTAAAATCAACATATGGCCAGTTTTACAATCTCTGCAAGCAACTATTGTAAACTAACAGTGCAAATGCTTTACTCTAATTCAAGATCAATTCATTTCAAAATATAAACCAAATGTTCAACACTGATTAAAAATTAGTTTGCTCAATGTTTCCCATAATCAGACATAATTGTTTTAAATCCTTTATTCTGGGTAGTGTCTGAAACAAGCTTCAAAAGTATTCATTATTGTAGCCACTTTATCACTCAGCTTTCATGATTACAATTTTTTTTCCCAAAGTTCACTGATTCACTAATAAACTAATTAACTGAATTCAGGCTAGGCAGCACATGGAAATACCCATTATATTCACTGACATGGCTTTTTATAAATGTTCTAAGAAAGTCTAAAAATAAACAAAATGTGGTCTAACCTGATTTACTTCTGTTATTACTGATGTCTGCAATAGGAGTCGGTTAAGATATTTAGCAAGTTATTCTAACTTCATCTTTACCGGAAAGTAAGCCAACTAAATTCTAAATCACAGTTAAATCACAGACGTATTTATTAAGTCAATTGAATAAATTGAAATCCACTCAGTTTTTATCAATTATCTTAGATAAATATTTATAATTCGGATTTTTAAATTAAGGAATTCCTTTTATTTTTAAATGGAGCTTCTCATGTGCAGTAGACTAACTTGACCTAAACCAGTATCCATAACGTTGAACAATCCTTTCCTTCAACTCCATTTTGAACTGAATGGTTACTATTTCTGCTTCTAAGAGGATGGGCCCTCTTTTGTTTGTTTGTTTATTTTTAGTGGGCTTTGAAACATCGTTTGAGGGAAAAGCCCATCTGATGTCAGTGTTTTCTTTGTTGAAGTTCCACTGAGTCAGCCCGAGATAAATGGAATTTTCTTCTTCAATCCAAGGCTTAATTATGGTAATTATTCTGTGCAATTTGTAAAGTTTGGCAGCCAATTCAGGTCCTAATATGCATAAGCTTCTTTCTGTTACAAACTGAGTAGGTTTTAACCAGTTTTTAAAAGACAGTGTCTTACTACGCCTGCGTGCCATACTCTTAGACTTTGAGATTGAATGTTATTTCAGACTCTGCTACATCATTATCAGTTTTGATATTTTTAATATTCATGAAGCTTTCATCTTAGCATTAATCCCCCAGCATCTGTGATTATGACGGGCACTTCGGGGATCTGTCTATTGTGTGTCTTTGGAGAATGAAAGGCCCAGCAGCTCCTGGCAGTAAATTAACCCTCACAATGCCACTTGGCGCCAAATGCCTTTTGAAATGTTGCCTTCTGCTCCGTGCCTTTCTGTTCGGATTTCACACTGATGCTTGATTCTCTCAGCAGACCCATGCTTCATTTTATTCCGACAGCCATCTGTGACACTGTGGGCTCTTTTCCCCCTCTTTTTCATTCAAAAGCCATAGCTTTCACCAGTGTTTTTTTTTTTTTCCCCCCCTAAAATAAGCATGTTAATCAAATGAGGGAAAAGAGCCCAGGGTACTAATTCCTATTTCATTATGTGGATGTTTATGCACATTGGGGGAATTTGTAGGAACATATACAATTAATTTCTTATAAAGTTTTTACAAATAAATTCTTAAAACTTTCTTAATTTACTGCTATTTTTCAAACATACTTCAGATTCTCTAAAATGTATTACTCTCTTAACACTAGTTTTGTTCATTATATTTTCATATTCTAAATAAATAAACAGGAACTCTCGAAAAAGGAACAAATATAACACGTACAGTGTTATTGAAGAAGCGTCTTTTACCAGCCAATGTTTTTCTTTAGATATATAGGTATACAGATGGACAGGCAACCAACGTCAAATTGACAAAAATCGAGGTAAAAGCTGATTACTTCCATTGCAATTTTTAGTAATGGTTTATTTTTCTACTTTAAAATGTTTCTCACCTTTGCAGGTAAAAGAGAGCTTCTTAATTGGCCACATGATCTTGTATACAGTAAGACAAATGTATTTGACTTCAAAAGTTTCTCAAAAAGAATCTTAATTCTGAAAAGGAAATTGATTGATGTAATTTTTTAAATTATAAGTGAAATCAGAACTAAAATAAAACAGAGTTTCTATGTTTATATATAGCCTTTAAAAATAAGCATCAAGTTGTAATGATTACAAAAAGGTAATATAGGGAGGACCCTAGGCAGCAGAAGTCAGTAATCCCTTCTAGAAAACCAAGAAGGGCAAGGGTGAGGGCAGATTCTCTGAACAAGTTCAAGAATCTCTTATGCCATGTTCAATTTATGGGAAAGAAATAGCTTCAGTAATCAAAGCCATTCTTAACTTCCTCAAATGGCTTAGATTTCTTCTGAGTGTAAGATAAGATAGCTCTGTAATGTTGTCCTTCAGTCCACGAGAGGAAATCATTCTCTGTAGCCTCTTAAAGTGGGGGAGGAGTGGATTGGGAGCCATGAGTGACAGAAGTGAAGGGTGGCAGGGGAAAGGCTGGGGTAGAAGGGTCCGCCCATCCTATATATCCCTAGCCCCTTGACCTTGTAGGGAGGAGAAGGTTACTAGAAAGGGGTCTGGTCTGTGCCGGAAGAGCGTTCCATCTGAGGCAATGCACTTGTTGTCAAAGCATTAAGAATTCTGACTCCAGAATGGCAGCAACTAATAAAGATCAATAGAAGTACCAAGTTCAACAATTTCAGGAAGAGTTAAACATACATCTGATCTTAAATAGTGGACACAACCCTGTATTTGCACCGCCTTTGAGACGTAAGTTTATTATTCTGCTGGTTTGAAAGAAGAATCTAAGTTTCCCTTTCAGTTCAGTGCCCTGCCTAGAGATGCTAGGAGTGGCTAGGATAGCAATCAAGAAATGAAAAATTTTATAAAAATACTGAAATTTTGTAGAGCTAATTATTTCTGAGAAACATCAGAATTCTATAAAATATCTCATTTAACCTTTTCCAAATTCTCTGCTACATTGTCTTCAAGAATATAGATTATTTTGCCCTTATTTTGTATTGAGACAGAGACGCTTACTGTGCATTATCTAATTAGATAGGTAATAAATGGCACTATGAGCTAATATGTTTTGTAGAATATAAAGTTTACATTTAATAATAAGATTTCATATTCTATCCATTGAAAATATAATGCCATTTTTAGGTGAATCTTAAAACATATATTGTAGCATTCTGAATAGGGAGGAAGATAATACTGGTTAAAATAATAATCTTCAGGCTAGGCACAGCAGCTCATACCTGTAATCCCAGCCCTTTGGGAGGCCGAGCAGGGGGTTAGATCACTTGAGGTCAGGAGTTCGAGACCAGCCTGGCTAAAATGGTGAAATTCCAACTCTACTAAAAATAGAAAAATTACTCAGATGTAGTGGCGTGTGTCTGTAGTCCCAGCTACTTGGGAGGCTGAGGCAAGAGAATTGCTTGAACCCAGAGAGCAGAGGCTGCAGTGAGCTGAGATCACACCACTGCACCCCAGCCTGGGCGACAGAGACTCCATCTCAAATAATGATAACAATAATCTTCAGATACACACAAGCCTACAGATTATTTTAAATAAATAATTGTCAGCAATCACTAACTTGGATGATTTTGATGACAAAATATAATACACTGGCTGTTTCTTAACATTATTTAGAAAGCTGAACAAAATGGACAACTTTTCTTTTAAGTCATGACATTATGCAGAGAGAGAAAACGTCTTCCGAAGCTTTACCTTTAGATGTAAGCAGTGACAAATACGCATCAGGGAATATTAATGCAAAAGATGCGTGTGCCTTGTAAAAGAGTGTCCTTTGAACACACTCTTGCACTTCAGAAACTTTTTTGACAATCCATAGCCTGGAAGGCTTCAGGCAGCCGGAAGTCCCTTGGGCTTAGAGATCTGGCTCAGCTCCATTTTTTCACCGTTCTTTAGATATAAACCAGAATGGCCCCACCCCCAGAGCAGTCAGTTGACCAGCCTCACCTTCAAGGGGTTGAGTATGAAAGTGGAGGAAGGGAAAGTAGAAGAGAACCAGAACATTGCCAGAACTTCCTTTGTTTATTATTTTGGAAAATTGTAATTTTTATTTTTCTCAGTTATACAATTCATACATGTATATAGCATTGTAACATTTCATCTGTTGTTTGGAAAGGCAAATAAGAGTGGGTCAAATAAGAACCACGTGCCAATAATGTTTATAAAGTTCGCGAAATTCATCATTGTGGCTGAAAATTATTCTTGTCACTTGGCCAGACATGAAGTGCATGTCTTGGAAGAATATGTGCGGTCACCTGGAAGTAAGAAAAAGGCCACAGTTTCTGTTGCATTTGTTGTAGGATAATTTTTTCTGAGTATTACAGTAAGAATTATAATAAGCAAGTATTTTAGGTACTATTTGGCTTATGTTTGTGGACAATGTGACCTAGATAAACTCAAGGAAAATTTTCCAGTGTTAGGAAGGAAGGAAGAACAATAATACTGCTCAGGTGAATTTGACCCAAGTAGACAAATTATGATTTATGCAGTGTTGGGCCAGACACAGTGGCTCATGCCTATAATCCCAGTACTTTGGGAGGCCGAGGCAGGAGGATTGCTCGAACCCAGGAGTTCCAGACCAGCCTGGGAAACACAGCAAGACCCCATTTCTATTAAAAAATAAAATAAAGTAAAAGTAACTGAGGATTACTAAAAATAGATTCTAACTGAATTAAAGTAAAATAAGTGCAAGTGGGTATAAAATTATCAATAAACGCTATACTAATTTTATTATAAGTTTGAGAAATAAAGATGTTTAGGTGCATTGGTGTTTCTGTTGGGGATAGGAGAGAACCCTAAAATAAAATATCTAGCTAATGGTAAATTACTATAACCTGAAAAAATATTTTCAATTTAAAATGAAAAATAAATATTAACAGTATAAAGTTAAATGCCAAAATCTAACTGACATTTAGTTTTTCCTGACATTTTTTTCTAAAAAATAACTTTTTTCTACCTTGGTTTTATCATTTGATTATTAATATCTAGCCTTTATCCAAAGCTTTACCTTAAAATTGTCAATTAAAAATTTCTGCATAAAACTGAGGATTTTTCTAAATTGGTAAGGTTTCTTATATCTGATTATTAGCAAGTGTATTCACTGTTTGCTATCACTGTGAGGAAAATGAACCCACGTGTTGCTATTTGTCTGTACTATTATAGTTGACAGTTGTGGACTATGAAGTAAAATTCTAAGCTAATGTAAAGGTAGTGATTGTCTCCATTCATCACTGTGCACTGGTGTGGACTGCTATTTATTTGTGAGCGCTGAACCCGTGTAA
This sequence comes from Macaca fascicularis, assembly GCF_037993035.2. NCBI lineage: Eukaryota > Metazoa > Chordata > Mammalia > Primates > Cercopithecidae > Macaca > Macaca fascicularis. The sequence goes on from NC_088376.1 coordinate 199,602,459, forward strand.
AGCACTTCTGTTCCTCCCAGTGGCTGAGACAAAGACCTAGACCTCAACTTAAAGACCTTCAGGGTTATAGAGGCAGATACGAACACAACCGAAATCCTGAGTTTAAAAGATGCTGAAAAATAGATATATAAGAAATATCTTCTAGGAGCAGAGAAGAAAAAGATACTAACTTTTCCTGGGAGGCTCAAGTGTTAGCACTTAACCCTAAGTATTAAATGTAAACAGAAATTCCTTGATCAGAGATAAGGGTATAAGGTATTCTCAACTAAAAGAACAAATGTCACAAGCAAAATAAAATGTGCTTAAATGTATGACATATCGTAGAACTGGTGAGCATTTCAGTTTAATCAGTAATGCAATGCTCAAGGCAGACACAGTAGAAGGGAATAACTGGAAAGATAATGCAGGACCCAAAACAATTGAAAATCATGGTATACACACATATAATTGGAAAAAAGGTGTAGTTTGTAGTTTAATTTTAATACAACTTTATGTGAAGTTTCTAGGATTGCTCCACATTAACAAAAATGAAGACAATCTGTGCTAATCCATCTTCGAAGGACTTTGAAATCCACTGTCCCTGTGCAGTGTGTTCTTCCTTACAGGGGAAATCCAGGAAGAGCAACTTGCCAGGAATTCCGCTCCCGCGGGGATGACGAAGTGCAGAAAATTGAGACAAAATTTTTTAGAGATTCAGTTAATACAATAAAAATTCTTTACTTTTAGAGATAGAAGGAAATATTTTCCAATGTATTTGTTTGTATGCATTTATAGTCACTCATAATAACCTGCAATGATAGGAATTTGACCCAACTTGTGAAAACACATGTAGGATCAAAAATAGTTTCTCCTAAGTGACTGCAATGCTTTCATCTGATAAATACTGTGAATGAGTAGGCCACTGGATCTTATTCGTCAAAGTGATTAGAGGGAGGCTTAGAGCAAATTGAGGTACCCGTAGAAATTTAATAAGTTTTCATCATTTTTGTTGTTGCTCTTGTTATTGTTATAAGTCTCCCTTCTGGCTTGATTTTTATGCCTCTACTTTTGTTTTACTTTATCACATACTTTTAATTTATATTTTGTAGTGTTATATTTTATATATTCATATAATCAGTTGTAAATGTTTTACTAATGGACTCTCCAAAGGAAACCTGTTTGTGTGTGTTTAGTATAATAGTGACATGAAGATGTGTACGATGTAACTTATAAGTAATAATATTACATATCATAATTTTATTATAGATTTCATACAGTCAATTGATTTCAGAGAATGTTTTTGTTAATTTTTTCTGGCTTTTGTATCCATAACCACCCTATGAAGGTATTTCTAGTTTTAACATGAATGTTAGTTGATTTTTTTTTATGTAACAAGTAAGACAAAGTTGTACAACTAAAGATATATGCCAGAACTTCACTTGTTTTTCAATCATGTAAATGACTTCTTCATTGAAATGGTTAATAGTTTTTAAGGAAGAATATTTTATCCCTTTATGTAGGTGTGTGCTGTTTACAATGTAATCTCTACTGAAATAACACAATTTTAAGTTTAATCTGTTTTATACATATTTTCTTCATCACTTTCTTAAGTCTAGAATATCAACAAAAGAAAAAATTAAGCCCAGATTTTGTTATGGCTTTTTTTTTTTTTTTTTTTTAACAATTTTCATGGCATATATACTTGCACCATGGCTACTAATGTGACATCATCAAGCGTAAAGTTTGCTTGACGTATTTCCAGCACATGAATAAAATATACTAAAACAATATCATGGACATAGAGGATACTAACAATTAAGTAAAACAATTACAAAATTGTGACTTTCATAAGCTTTTTTAACATAATATGTGTAATTATAAATTTATAAGCTTTGTTTTTAACATGATATTTAATTATACATTTATATTATTTAAATATTTTAAATAAATTCATCATTGTGAATGAAAGTATTATATAAAATAATACTTTTATATAAAGTCATTATTACATAAAGTAACTTTAAATAACAAATTTAAGAACTAACTCGCGCGGTGGCTCAAGCCTGTAATCCCAGCACTTTGGGAGGCCGAGACTGGCGGATCACGAGGTCAGGAGATCGAGACCATCCTGGCTAACACGGTGAAACCCCGTCTCTACTAAAAAATACAAAAAACTAGCCGGGCGACGTGGCGGCGCCTGTAGTCCCAGCTCCTCGGGAGGCTGAGGCAGGAGAATGGAGGGAACCCGGGAGGCGGAGCTTGCAGTGAGCTGAGATCCGGCCACTGCACTCCAGCCTGGGCGACAGAGCGAGACTCAGTCTCAAAAAAAAAAAAAAAAAAAAAAAAGAACTAACTCAAAATATCCCTGAAAATGTATCAACTGACTATTGTGAACTAGTACATCTGAATCCAGCACACGGCTCCGTGGTATTTTCTTCATTTCTGAATGAAAGAAAGGTATATATAAAGTAAATTACTCTGTTAAAAAGAAATGAACACAAGTATGAAAAACAAATTACTTCAGACTGATGCAAGTATTCAACATGCAAATAAAGTTGATGAAGAGTCAACTCTGTTCACCTCCTAACTGATTTATCCCTTAGCCTTCCTGGACCATTTACTGGCAGGCTTATTTAACATGTATTTAAATTCCTAAGAGAAAAAAAAAAACTTGTTTAATTCACTGCTAATAATAACATCTGTGACCAAATATATGTGTGAGGCAACATTTTTTGTCTCTAAAATAGATTTAGAGCAAATTTACAAAAATTTGTATTGCTTTAGTTTAGACAAGGAAAGGAAATTGAGTTTAATGTACAAAGAAGATAATAATTTTAAATTTAGGGGCAAGGCTATTTGAACATTTCACATATTTTCCTATTTTAAATGCAAAGTATTTTAAAATTCTTACATATCTAGGTAATGAAACAGATTGGTGGATTATATGAATTGATATCAGTATGTTTGCTTTACTTTACTTGAACTAATTTAAGAAGAGTGACTTTTGATTGTTAACTGAACTGGAAACACATTTAAATTCTCTGATAAATAGCAACCTAAATAGCACACCATGGCCTCTGACAGCATTCATGTGTTAACAGAAATGAGTGGTGTGTTAACTGATGGAGGCCTTATAATGATTTCATCAGTAATTAGTAGGTAAATGAGGCCCTGGGATGAAAGCTTGAAAGTTCCATTTGCTCCTTTACTCTTGATTGGCACAGTGGCCCTGAGCTCTAATCTAGTGAGAATATTTCATGAAAGAGCTCTCCTCTAGGATATGCAGACAGCTAAGACCCAGGCCTTGCACTTATTATTTCCTTTGTTGTTAAAGACCAAGAGTGTGTTTTCTCTGTCTCTCTCTCTTTCTCTCTCTCTCTCTCTCTCTCTCTGACTATAAACATTTACATTTTAGGATTTTTAACCTAAACATTTATTTATATTTTTGTACGTTAAAGCTCTGAATAATTTCAATGTTCAAATGTTTATATAATTTACCTCTTGAAGTTCAGAGTTTTGTAGGCCCTATTCTTATTTTTATATACTCCATGTCCATAAATTGAGGACATTCCTTTTATTATGCCTTTGGTATTAAGACCTAAACTTGAGAAGCTTTGAATTGAGATAACAAAATGGACATAGGTTATTTATTTCTCACTAGTCACTTATAACAGCTGTGATCCTAAAATGGTAACACCAAAGCTGAACCATTTTTATTATGTGGTTTTATTTTATGGTTAAGTACTTACAAAATTTAACCACCCTAAGGGATCTTATAATGCCTACATCAGAGGATTTTATTCCAGGTTTCAACAAGAATCTTCAGTCATGGAAGGTTACAATATTTTACATTGATTAAAATCAAGTAGTCCAAGTAATTACTCAGGTATCTGGGTTTTATTTGAAAACTCTTCTGTCCTTGTAATATTAAGAAACTCTGTGTGTGTGTGTGTGTGTGTGTGTGTGTGTGTGTCCATTCCTACAGACAAAACAAGCAAGGCTGAATAGGATAAAGTGGAACCCTGTAGAATAATCTCAATAAGTAATTATTTTTGCCTATGATATGCCTGTGCGGCAAGTGAAAAAAATAAATGACAAGAACTCTGTGCTTCCACCTTAAAGCCTTTGTATGGAATCTGCATTAACTGTTTGGAGGAATATAAAATTAATATAGATTATAACGTAATAAAATAAATATGTATTACTATTATATGTCAAGATCTTGAATCCAAATGTGCACTAATATGTATTCTTGAAGTGATCCCAGTCATTCATGGTACAGTGTCATAGCCTTACTATTTCTTGCTTATCTAAGCTGCAGCTACACTGAATTTCTTTCAGTTCTTTAATGGTTCCATGATTCTTCCCATCTTACAATCTTCAAAATTTGTTGCTTCTACATAAATCATTCTTTTCATTGCTATAAACATCCTCTTTCCCCTTTATCTTTAGAATTTTGCTCAACTAATTCATCTTAATTCTTCAAGATTTCAACTTTAAACATCACTTTCTCATTTAGGATTTTTGTAACAACATTCTTCTTAAATGTTCTAGCATTCTTTCATAACATCTGTAATTAATTATTTGTATAAACTATAATGATGCATTTTCCTCACTTTATTTTTTTATTATACTTTAAGTTCTAGGGTACATGTGCACAACGTGCAGGTTTGTTACATATGTATACATGTGCCATGTTGGTGTGCTGCACCCATTAACTCGTCATTTACATCAGGTATATCTCCTAATGCTATCTCTCCCCCCCTCCCCCCACCCCCCTCCCCACAATAGGCCCCGGTGTGTGATATTCCCCTTCCTGCATCCAAGTGATCTCATTATTCAGTTCCCACCTATGAGTGAGAACATGCGGTATTTGTTTTTCTGTTCTTGCAATAGTTTGCTGAGAATGATGGTTTCCAGCTGCATCCATGTCCCTAAAAAGGACACAAACTCATCCTTTTTATGGCTGCATAGTATTCTATGGTGTATATGTGCCACATTATCTTAATCCAGTCTGTCACTGATGGATATTTGGGTTGATTCCAAGTCTTTGTTATTGTGAATAGTGCCACAAAAAACATACATGTGCACGTGTTTTTATAGCAGCATGACTTATAATCCTTTGGGTATATCCCCAGTAATGGGATGGTTGGGTCAAATTGTATTTCTAGTTCTAGATCGTTGAGGAATTGCCACACAGTTTTCCACAATGGTTGAACTAGTTTACAGTCTCACCAACAGTGTAAAAGTGTTTCTATTCCTCCACATCCTCTCCAGCACCTGTTGTTTCCTGATTTTTTAATGATTGTCATTCTAACTGGTGTGAGATGGTATCTCATTGTGGTTTTGATTTGCGTTTCTCTGATGGCGAGTGATGATGAACATTTTTTCATGTGTCTGTTGCCTGTATGAATGTCTTCTTTTGAGAAATGTCTGTTCATATCCTTTGCCCACTTTTTGATGGGGTTGTTTGTTTTTTTCTTGTAAATTTGATTGAGTTCTTTATAGGTTCTGGCCATTTATAGCCATGAGTAGATTGCAAAAATTTTCTCCCATTCTGTAGGTTGCCTGTTCACTCTGATGGTAGTTTCTTTTGCTGTGCAGAAGCTCTTTAGTTTAATTAGATCCCATTTGTCAATTTTGGCTTTTGTTGCCATTGCTTTTGGTGTTTTAGACATGAAGTCCTTGCCCATGCCTATGCCCTGAATGGTATTACCCAGGTTTTCTTCTAAGGTTTTTATGGTTTTAGGTCTAACATTTAAGTCTCTAATCCATCTTGAATTAATTTTTGTATAAGGAGTAAGGAAAGGATCCAGTTTCAGCTTTCTACTTATGGCTAGCCAATTTTCCCAGCACCATTTATTAAATAGGGAATCCTTTCCCCATTTCTTGTTTTTGTCAGGTTTGTCAAAGATCAGATGACTGCAGATATGTAGTATTATTTCTGAGGGCTCTGTTCTGTTCCATTGGTCTATATCTCTGTTTTGGTACCAGTACCGTGCTGTTTTGGTTACTGTAGCCTTGTAGTATAGTTTGAAGTCAGGTAGCATGATGCCTCCAGCTTTGATCTTTTGGCTTAGAATTGTCTTGGCAATGCAGGGTCTTTTTTGGTTCCATATGAACTTTAAAGCAGTTTTTTTTCCAATTCTGTGAAGAGAGTCATTGGTAGCTTAATGGGCATGGCATTGAATCTATAAATTATCTTGGGTAGTATGGACACTTTCATAATATTGATTCTTATCAATATTATCCATGAGCATGGTATGTTCCCCCATTTGTTTGTGTCCTCTTTTATTTCACTGAGCAGTGGTTTGTAGTTCTCCCTGAAGACGTCCTTTACGTCCTTTGTAAGTTGGATTCCTAGGTATTTCATTCTCTTTGAAGCTATTGTGAATGGGAGATCATTCATGATTTGGCTCTCTGTTTGTCTGTTACTGGTGTATAAGAATGCTTGTGATTTTTGTGCATTGATTTTGTATCGTGAGACTTTGCTAAAGTTGCTTATCAGCTTCAGGAGATTTTGGGCTGAGACAATGGGGTTTTCTAAATATACAATCATGTCATCTGCAAACAGGGACAATTTGACTTCTTCTTTTCCTAACTGAATACCCTTGATTTCTTTCTCTTGCCTGATTGCCCTAACCAGAACTTCCAACACTATGTTGAACAGGAGTGGTGAGAGAGGGCATCCCTGTCTTGTGCCAGTTTTCAAAGGGAATGCTTCCAGTTTTTGCCCATTCAGTATGATATTGGCTGTGGGTTTGTCATAAATAGCTCTTATGATTTTGAGATACGTTCCATCAATACCGAATTTATTGAGCGTTTTTAGCATGAAGGGCTGTTGAATTTTGTCAAAGGCCTTTTCTGCATCTATTGAGATAATCATGTGGTTTTTTTCTTTGGTTGTGTTCATATGCTGGATTACGTTTATTGATTTGCGTATGTTGAACCAGCCTTGCATCCCAGGCATGAAGCCCACTTGATCATGGTGGATAAGCTTTTTGATGTGCTGCTGGATTCGATTTGCCAGTATTTTATTGAGGATTTTTGCATCGATGTTCACCAGGGATATTGGTCTAAAATTCTCTTTGTTTGTTGTATCTCTGTCAGGCTTTGGTATCAGGATGATATTGGCCTCGTAAAATGAGTTAGGGAGGATTCCCTCTTTTTCTATTGATTGGAATAGTTTCAGAAGGAATGGTACCAGCTCCTCCTTGTACCTCTGGTAGAATTCGGCTGTGAATCCGTCAGGTCCTGGACTTTTTTTCACTGGTAGGCTATTAATTATTGCCTCAATTTCAGAGCCTGCTATCGGTCTGTTCAGGGATTCTACTTCTTCCTGGTTTAGTCTTGGGAGTGTGTAAGTGTCCAGGAAATTATCCATTTCTTCAAGGCTTTCTAGTTTATTTGCGTAGAGGTGTTTATAGTATTCTCTGATGGTAGTTTGTATTTCTGTGGGGTCAGTGGTGATATACCCTTTATCATTTTTTATTGCATCTATTTGATTCTTTTTTCTTTTCTTCTTTATTAGTCTTGCTAGTGGTCTATCAATTTTGTTGATCTTTTCAAAAAACCAGCTCCTGGATTCACTGATTTTTTGGAGGGTTTTTTGTGTCTCTATCTCCTTCAGTTCTGCTCTGATCTTAGTTATTTCTTGCCTTCTGCTAGCATTTGAATGTGTTTGCTCTTGCTTCTCTAGTTCTTTTAATTGTGATGCTAGGGTGTCAATTTTAAATCTTTCCTGCTTTCTCTTGTGGGCATTTAGTGCTATAAATTTCCCTCTACACACTGCTTTAAATGTGTCCCAGAGATTCTGGCATGTTGTATCTTTGTTCTCATTGATTTCAAAGAACATCTTTATTTCTGCCTTCATTTCGTTATGTACCCAGTAGTCATTCAGGAGCAGGCTGTTCAGTTTCCATGTAGTTGAGTGGTTTTGATTGAGTTTCTTAGTCCTGAGTTCTAGTTTGATTGCACTGTGGTCTGAGAGACAGTTTGTTATAATTTCTGTTCTTTTACATTTGCTGAGGAGTGCTTTACTTCCAATTACGTGGTCAATTTTGGAATAAGTGTGATGTGGTGCTGAGAAGAATGTATATTCTGTTGATTTGTGGTGGAGAATTCTGTAGATGTCTATTAGATCTGCTTGGTGGAGAGTTGAGTTCAATTCTTGCATATCCTTGTTGACTTTCTGTCTCATTGATCTGTCTAATGTTGACAGTGGGGTGTTAAAGTCTCCCATTATTATTGTACGGGAGTCTAAGTCTCTTTGTAAGTCTCTAAGGACTTGCTTTATGAATCTGGGTGCTCCTGTATTGGGTGCATATATATTTAGGATAGTTAGCTCTTCCTGTTGAATTGATCCCTTTACCATTATGTAATGGCCTTCTTTGTCTCTTTTGATCTTTGTTGGTTTAAAGTCTGTTTGATCAGAGACTAGGGTTGCAACCCCTGCTTTTTTTTGTTGTTGTTCTCCATTTGCTTGGTAGATCTTCCTCCATCCCTTTATTTTGAGTCTATGTATGTCTCTGCACATGAGATGGGCCTCCTGAATACAGCAAATTGATGGGTCTTGACTCTTTATACTATTTGCCAGTCTGTGTCTTTTAATAGGACCATTTAGCCCATTTACATTTAAGGTTAATAGTGTTATGTGTGAACTTGATCCTGTCATTATGATATTAGCTGGTTATTTTGCTTGCTAGTTGATGCAGTTTCTTCCTAGAGTCGATGGACTTTACATTTTGACATGTTTTTGCAATGGCTATTACCTGTTGTTCCTTTCCATGTTTAGTGCTTCCTTCAAGATCTCTTGTAAGGCAGGCCTGGTGTTGACAAAATCTCTAAGCATTTGCTTGTCTGTAAAGGATTTTATTTCTCCTTCACTTATGAAACTTAGTTTGGCTGAATATGAAGTTCTGGGTCAAAAATTCTTTTCTTTAAGAATGTTGTATATTGGCCCCCACTCTCTTCTGGCTTGGAGAGTTTCTGCCGAGAGATCTGCTGTTAGTCTGATGGGCTTCCCTTTGTGTGTAACCCGACCTTTCTCTCTGGTTGTCCTTAACATTTTTTCCTTCATTTCAACTTTGGTGAATCTGACAGTTACGTGTCTTGGAGGTGCTCTTCTCGAGGAGTATCTTTGTGGCATTCTCTATATTTCCTGCATTTGACTGTTGGCCTGCCTTACTAGTTTGGGGAAGTTCTCCTGGGTGATATCCTGAAGAGTGTTTTCCAACTTGGTTCCATTTTCTCCCTCACTTTCAGGCACACCAATCAGACGTAGATTTGGACTTTTCACATAATCCATATTTCTTGGAGGCTTTGTTCATTTCCTTTTACTCTGTTTTCTCTACGCTTCTCTTCTCGCTTCATTTCATTCATTTGATCTTCAGTCGCTGATACTCTTTCTTCTAGATGATTGAGTCAGTTACTGAAGCTTGTGCATTTGTCACGTAGTTCTCGTGTTATGGTTTTCATCTCTGTCAGTTCTTTTAAGGACTTCTCTACATTCGTTATTCTAGGTAGCTATTCATCAAATCTTTTTTCAGGGTTTTAGTTTCTTTGCGCTGGTTTTGTAGTTCCTCCCTTAGCTCTGAGTTTGATCAACTGAAGCCTTCTTCTCTCAACTCATCAAAGTCATTCTCCATCCAGCTTTGATCCGTTGCTGGTGATGAGCTGTGTTCCTTTGCAGGGGGAGACGTGCTCTGATTTTTTGAATTTCCAGCTTTCCTGCACTGCTTTTTCCCCATCTTTGTGGTTTTATCTGCCTCTGTTCTTTGATGATGGTGATGTACTGATGGGGTTTTGGTGTGTGTGTCCTTCCTATTTGTTAGTTTTCCTTCTAACAGTCAGGACCCTCAGCTGTAGGTCAGTTGGAGATTGCTTGAGGTCCACTCCAGACCCTGTTTGCCTGGGTATCAGCAGCAGAGACTGCAGAAGATAGAATATTGCTGAACAGCAAGTGTACCTGTCTGATTCTTGCTCTGGAGGCTTCCTCTCAGGGGTGTACTCCACCGTGTGAGGTGTGGGGTGTCAGTCTGCCCCTAGTGGGGGATGTCTCCCAGTTAGGCTACTCAGGGGTCAGGGACCCACTTGAGCAGGCAGTCTGTCCATTCTCAGATCTCAACCTCTGTTCTGAGAGATCCACTGCTCTCTTCAAAGCTGTCAGACGGGGGCATTTACCTCTGCCGAGGTTTCTGCTGCTTTTTGTTTAACTATAACCTGTCCCCAGAGGAGGAGTCTACAGAGGCAGGCCGGCCTCCTTGAGCTGTAGTGGACTCCACCCAGTTCGAGCTTCCTAGCAACTTTGTTTACCTACTTAAGCCTCAGCAATAGCGGGCGCCCCTCCCCTAGCCTCGCTGCCACCTTGCAGTTAGATCTCAGACTGCTGTGCTAGCAATGAGGGAGACTCCGTGGGAGTGGGACCCTCTGGGCCAGGTGTGGCATATAATCTCCTGATGTGCCATTTGCTAAGACCCTTGGCAAAGCACAGTATTAGGGTGGGAGTTACCCAATTTTCCAGGTGTTGTGTCTCAATTTCCTTTGGCTAGGAAAAGGAATTCCCTTCCCCAGTGTGCTTCCCAGGTGAGGTGATGCCTCGCCCTGCTTCAGCTCTCGCTGGTCGGGCTGCACCCGTGGACCAGCACCAACTGTCCAACATGACCTAGTGAGATGAACCCGGTACCTCAGTTGAAAATGTAGAAATCACCAGTCTTCTGTGTCGCTCACGCTGGGAGCTGGAGGCTGGAGCTGTTACTTTTCGGCCATCTTGGGCATGCCCCACCGCATTTTCCTCACTTTAATGCAAGCTCCTCTGAGGACGAGCACACCCTTGGTCTATTATCTACTCCTGTATTTTACGCTCCTAAAACAGTGCCTGAAATACAGGGAGCACAGAATCAATGTTGCCTAACTAAGTACATAAATGGAAAGGTTGACAGTGACTAGAGATATTGAAGAGTTTGGGACACAGAAAACATGACTGTAACCTCCAAACATTAGAGAGAGACTTCTACAAAGGTAAAAGCAATATAAGCAAAATAGTAGAGGCAAAAATTATACTAGGAGAGTTTGGAATCAGTAAAATGAACTAGCCAGAGTAGTGATATTAGGGTTTAGTGGAAGAAAGATAAAATGGGTATCCATTTTACCATGTCGGGTCAAAGGTCATTTTCAGAAAGCCAAGGAGTTTCTGCCAACTTTAGCTTTGAATTACGATATTCTCGTCATTGATTTTTTTTAAAAGAAAAACTCTCTTAAGGATTTCTGAAAATAAAAACTATCTCCCTAGAAGAAACAGTATTTATTTAAATAAAGCCAAAGTTCCTGACTCAGCATCAAAGTATTTCTTTTAGTAGGGCGATTACTAAAGCTGAATGTTTCCTCTCATTGGATAAACTGTTACTGTTGGCTCTTCTCCGAATGCGCAATTAGCCAAATCACACACAGGCCGGTAGAGCTGTGCCAGCAAATCTAAAGAATACTGTTAAGTCCAGTTTCTCTCTGTCCCTGGCTGTGCAGATTGCCTGAATCTATATTAAAGTATACATTCCCCAAAATAGCAAATAATGCTTGACCAACATGTGGTACAAGTTAAAATAATTATTTTAATACTGATGACGATAGCTAAAATTTATTTATTCTGCAGTTATCATCTGACAGTGACCATTCTAAATTCTTCCCATGTATATATTAACTCCCTCAATCCTCCTAACCTCTCTCATGAAATGGATGCTATTTCTGTCTCCGTTTTACAGATTAGGATGATTAAGTACAATGCATTCAAAAAACTTGCCTGAGTCATGCAAATAATAAACTTCAAAACCAAAATTCAAACTCAGGCATTCTGACTTCTGATCCCAAGTTCTTAAAACATCTTAATTACCAAGGCAGAATGCTCAGCTTGCATTAGCAGAAAAGTTAATGGTCATTGTAAGATCTGGAACAAAGATGTGAGATGAAGAAAGGATATTTTTGCTTTTATTTTTGTTTTTCTTTTTTAATTGATAAAGCAGTGCTGTGAAGGAAAGTAACTAGTTTGGACAGATAAAATGAAAAGTGCTCTATTAGAAGGCCACTGTATATTTTTATCATTGATATGAAGAGAGTATCCCCAAAATGTTGACCGTCATTACAGGTGTTATGAAGATATAAGTTATAGGAATTTAGAAGAAAGTAACAGTGACATGATTTCATGACAAAGATACAATGTGGATGTACACAAAGCAGTTTTAATAGAACAGAAGTCTAAACTCTATGTGTTCCTCTTGCTAAGGAAGAAATTGCTGCTTTGCAACTTCTGGAATTTTGTTGGCACAAGCAAACAAAAATAGTGAAGAGTAAACAAACAAACAAACAAAAAACCAAAAATTTTAACTGCAAGAAAATTTACTAGCATGAGTATAGATGCTCTGGATGAATTAGGAAATGCTTTTCTGCTATTAACTTTCAAACCTAAAACATCATTCTTCAATTTGATAATCAATATTATCAGCAGTACTGTGACCTGGGAAAAATGAACTGGTTTGGCACTGGTTGTGTCTTTTAGGAAACACGATTACGACATGATTAGAAATTGAGTAGCCAGAATTCTGACGGTCTTTTTTCTTAACACTGGGGACAGGTGGATACATGCACATCGCCTCACCCACAGTGAACAGCAGTAGCATTAATTCACAAGCCTAAGAAGATGTCTTTGGAATATTATTCCTTTATCCATAAAATTGTTAAGTGATTCATTCATTTGACAAATATTATGAATCATTTACTGATTTAGGCATTGATAATACGTTAGTGAACAAATTAAGAAAAATAGTGAATCACGAGGTCAAGAGATCAAGACCATCCTGGCTAACACGGTGAAATCCCGTCTCTACTAAAAATACAAAAACCTAGCCGGGTGTGGTGGCGGCGCCTGTGGTCCCAGCTCCTCGGGAGGCTGAGGCAGGAGAATGGCGGGAACCTGGGGGGCGGAGCTTGCAGTGAGCCAAGATGGCGCCGCTCACTCCAGCCTGGGCCACAGAGCAAGACTGCGTCTCAAAAAAAAAAAAAAAAATAGAAAGAAAGAAAGAAAGAAAAATAGAAAATTTTGCCTTCCATCCTGCAACTTACACATTCTAGTGGGAAGATTTTATGAAAGTTGTTGATCACATAATTGAAATATTTATAATGTATTTGTCTCTAAATTATTTATAAAAGGAGGATTTCTTAAGTGCAGGAGATAATTCTACAAGAATAAAAAATCCAACTGAAGGCATAAGATGAGTAATTAATATTCAGTATCTGCAGTACCATCATAACCATCATAAATAATACAGCTGTCCAAAATTTACTCAAGGGCAAGTTTGTAGAGATTCTCCAATTTCTTTTTCTAACAGAAATGAATTGGCTGTAGGCATTAGATTAAGTTTGTAATTTTCTGTGCCTTTATGATCTTCATCAAGTCTTACATTACTTTGGAGCATTAATAGCTGTATTCATCAGGGTTCAGTCAAAGAGACAGAACCAGTAGAAGATACACATAAAGAGATCTATGCAATGAATTGGTTTACACTATTTTGGGGGTTGGCTAGGCAAGTCTGTAGTCTGTAGTACAGGCCATCAGGAATGGTAGAGTGGAAGTCTCCTGCATGGGCTGAAGTTGCTCTCCACAGGTGGAATTTATTCTTCCATCAGGGAAGCCTCAACCCTATTTTTAAGGTGTTTCAACTGACTGAATCAGGCCCACTCAGATTATCTGGGACAATTCACCTTAATTAAAGTCAATTGATTATGAACTTAATCACATGAATAAAATATCTTCCCAGTCACTCCCACATTAGTGTTGGGTTGGTTATCTGGGGATTGAAGTCTATCCAAGCTGACACATCAAAAGGACTATCATGATAGATTATGTGACATGTGCATCTGGTCTGGTGCACATTGTGCCATTATAGATACCCAAATTCTGTAGGCTATTTATTTAGGGTAAAACTTGAATTTTTGCAATTTATAAATCCAGAATAAATTCCATTCTTTCAGGCTTTAAAATTTGTGGAAATCCTTAGGGAATCCATTGCTCCCTGTTACTGGAAAATAGTACAGACATTTTGACACTGATTTCTAATCTTCGAATCAGCTTTTTTCCAAAAGACTTCGTAGACAATCTCCTTATGATGAGGAATGGAAAAGTCTCTTGGAGGGAATACTGAGTTCACTCAGCACATTCCTAAGAATCTCAAACAGGTAAATTATTCTAATGCTGAAAGAAGTCAACTTTACAAAGTGCTTCATAAGAAGATAATGTTGAAGTGCGTCAGCTAATTTCTTATAATGCCACATCTATGCCTGTTATCTATAAGTACAGAACTACCATAAACACTATGGTCGAGTAAGGTCTTCTGATCAAAACACGCTGAGTCTAATATAGTTACTGAGCTTCACTGTTATGTGAATGACAAACATTTATTGAACATCTTCCCATGTGTCAGGCACTATTCTAGGCTCTCAGGATGCATTGATGAGTAAACAACTATGAAGAATTCCTGTCCTTATGGAGCTTAAAATCCAGTAATGCAGGCTGGCAGTGATATGACATAAACAATAAGTACACCAACTAGATTTTCAAGCAAGTTAAAGTGTAGTAAGTATGAGGAAAAAACAAAGATCAGGTCGGGGGGTGGCGTGTGACAGGATCTATTGTAATTTTAAATGCAGTAGTCAGATTTAGTCAGATTTGCCAAGGTAATATTTGAGAAAAATGTGGAGGATTCAATAAATAAGCCATGCAGCTGTCTGGAGAAAGTGCTTCTAGTTGAGACTACTTGCAGCGTGTTTGATAAACAGTAAGAAACCATTAGGCCAGAACAGACAGAGCAAGGGGAGAGGAGTAGGGAATGAGATCAGAGGCAATAGGCAGACAGGTTGTGAAAGTCCTTGTCGGCTGCTACAAAAATTACATCGTTAATTCTGACATAATAGAGGAGATTGGACAGTTTTGAACAGAACGGTACCAGGACCTGAATTCCATTTGAATGAAATGATTGAGGATGTTGTTTTAAAAGAACACTAAGATGCAAAAGAGTACATGAGAAAATAATTTCAAGCTATTGCAGTAGAGCAGGCAAATAAGGATGGTGGACTGGACCAAGGAGAAAGTAGAGGTAGAGGGGGAAAGACGTACTTATATTCTGGTTACGTTATAGAGGTGGTGCCATATGATTTTGTAGTTTCATCCTATGATTATTTGACAGGTTACCTGTTGTCAAATGACATGAACCTCTGCTGTAAATGTCTTACAAACATGTGTCCTTCTGATAGATTTCCTTCTCAAGCAACTGTGCTATATACTTTTGAAACCACATATTAGTACTCTAATTTTGCACTACCTGGTATAGTCTGCAGATATTAGAGACTACTTAGGGACTCTTGTTGAGTTTATTTAAGGAATTGGACCACATTTGTATTATTAGCTGCTTCTTTAATAATTTACACTGTGTAATGTTGAGGAGTCAATGGTTCTTTGTTTTATTCTCCCACCCTTGGACCATTTTAAATATCAAATTTGGCACAATGAAATGGTACCTTTGGAGAGTTTCACTGTGCTGTCCCCTTGTTAAACAATTCCACAGACTGACTTCCGAGGATTATTTCAATTGCAGGCTGAGATCTTACTGGTACATTTTTACAATATAATCATCAATGTCATTACCATACTAATGCCATTTGTAAAATGTGGAAATCTGAAAATCGCATCTTCAATATTCCTAAGATTTAGAATCAGGGGATGCTGGAAGAAGAAGTCTTATAATGACATTTGTTTATCTGTCTAACATACACAAATAAGTGAGGATTGTACTTTTCTAAATAAGATCCTTTTCCAGAATGGCTCCTATCAAAAAAAAAAAAAAACAAAAAAAAAACCTGAAAATAACAAGTGTTGGCAAGGATGCAGAGAAACTGGAATCCTTGTGCACTGTTCAAAATGTAAAATGATACAACTGCTGTGAAAAACAGTATGGCAGTTCCACAAAAATTTAAAAATAGAATTACCATATGATGCACCAATTCCACTTTGGTGTATAGACCCAAAAGAATAGAAAGCGTATCTCAAAGAGATATTTATACACCCATGTTCATAGCTGCATTATTCACAACAGCTGAAATATGGAAGCAATCCAAATGTCCATCAGCAGATGAATGAACAAGCAAAATGTGGCACTTACTTTCAGTGAAATATCATTCAGCCTTAAAAAGGAAGGAGATTCTGACACATGCTGCAACATGGATGAACCTTGAAAACATTATACTAAGTAAAATAAGTCAGTCATACAAGGATAAATACTGTCCGATTCTGCTTATATGAGGTAGGTAGTTAGAATAGTCAAAGTCACTGAAACAGAGAGTAGAATGGTGGCTGCCAGGAACTGTGGGGAGGCAGCAATGGAGAGTTCTTGTTTCGTGGGTACAGAATTTCAGTCTTTAAGATGAACAAAATTTTGTGGATGGAGGATCATGGTGGTGGCACATTAGGAATGTATCTAACTCCACTGAACTGTACACTTAAAAATGGGTAAGATGGTGTGTTTAATGTTATGTGGGTTTACCACAGTAAAAATCATATTTAAAACGTGAGGCCCACAGAGCAAAATAACTGAGACAAAAATGCTTTAAAAGGGCTTGGAATTACCAATTTAAACATGTGATTTTTTAGTACATTCCAGGAACTGAGGTCATATTCAGTTTCTTACCAGTGATTCATGATGTACACAGGTTGCAAAGCAGTACCCAGTTTCTTTTATTTTATTTTGCAGAATCTCATGCTTGCCACTAAGAATGTACACCTGATAACATGGGAATATGAGTAGGCTTTACAGTAAGACAATGTTTCATAGATACTAAAACTATTCTGGGCTAATCCTATTATGAATGCATAAAGTGTTATGTTGATGCAAACGTAATTTCAGTTTTTTCCATTGAAAGTATTTCTGTATTTTATTACAAAAATCTAAAA
This sequence comes from Macaca fascicularis, assembly GCF_037993035.2. Classification (NCBI taxonomy): domain Eukaryota; kingdom Metazoa; phylum Chordata; class Mammalia; order Primates; family Cercopithecidae; genus Macaca; species Macaca fascicularis. Next base: position 199,619,428 of record NC_088376.1, read on the forward strand.
CCCTTAACAAGTTACTGTGAACACTGAGATTTTGGATTGATAGATGATTGACTAACATTTGATGCATACTAGCACCCATCCAGAAAAAAAAAAGACACACGTATTTTCTTCCATTAAACATAATGCTATTTAAAGTAGAGAATATCATATGAACATATAATGATTAAGGCATAAATATCCCTCAAACCACATTTCCTTACCACATGTAGGTTCCACCTTAATTTAGCTTTCAGTTTCATTCTAAATCACTTCTATCTCATGTTCCTATCCCTTCTTTTCTCCTATTCTTAAATTCTTGGCAACGTTTCGGATGCTATTTCTTCTAAGCTATTCAGAGATTTTCACTGACCTAGTGAAATACATTTTTACCTGAATCCTGTATGGCATCTCAAGCCCTGACAAATAGTCAGGGAACTCCTTTCCAATTTTACTGTCCAAGAAGCAGGAAATGACGCTAGTGCCTGTTACCATATGTTGAGAAATAAATTTTATTGGCAAGATGTTGCTGAGGCATGCTACTTCTCTTCCTCATTCAAAACAGTAGTAAAAAAAAAAAAATTGAACTTGAGAGGAGGGAGGAAAGAAATTACTCAACTAAATTTATTTTTCTTCCGTTAAAGTCACCTCCATAGTGACTGATTGGAAAATATGTCCAACTGCAGCTCATCAGAGGCTGAATTTATTATTTTGAAACTATGGTACTGTTGGATTCTGTCCAGGTATTTTCTACCTTCTCAGGAAATCAGGAAGTACCTATGGGTGCGAAGCTAGGGATAGACAGTCCTTTTCTCTAACAATGAGTGTGTTCTCAGAGGTCAAGAAGGAGAGCAATGGTACTAGAGGCCAACTCTGGCTATGGCAGTTCCAGTAAAGCACCTGCACAAATGATTTTCAAAGTACTTGTTTGTTTACAAATAGCATTTTAAGATATTTTAACAGGTATGCAAAATTATGGTATAAATGTGAAATATAACAATAATCAGCTTTTTCTATAGCTTGTTTCTTCAGTGGATGTAGTAAAAGACAACACATATGTACTTTTTCAATGACATTTCTTTATTTTCAAAGACCCTCATCTATGTGTAGAAATTATTTTTGCAAAGAACCATGCAGTTAACTTATCCTCTACACAAGTGCATAGGCTATTATTTGGTTTTCTTCAGGTGCCCTTAAAACTTTGATTTCAAAAAAATTGATATGTTTAATAAAACATTGGTAATAGCGTTATTGGGAATTGTCACTTATACCAAACACATCAACTTGACTTGTTTTAGCAAATCCACGGATTTATTTCTTACTCAAAAATATGTTGTCATTGTGGAAGAGATGCAGCAGCCAGGATCATAGAGTGGGATCCTTCCTACGTTTATGTCAGCTTGACTTGGCAGGCAGCCTTGGTCAAGGAATACAACTGTCCTTCTGCCATTTGCTAAATCTGCATAATTAAGGACCAATTATACATGGTATTGTTTTGTAGCAGGCTTCTCAGCTGGCTTTCCTTTATTATAGTTTCATGCCATTTTCCTATTTTGATTACCGAAATACCTTGACTTTTTATCATTCTAATGAGGAGGTTTAAAGGGAAGTGTATCTATCAGAATGATACATGATTATTAAACTCGGAAAATTGTCTCATGAGGGAAATATATTTAATATTTATTTTCATTAATTCTCTTTACATGCATAGTAAAAACATGACTTAGTGTAACATTAATATTACCTGTTTGAGGTTGGGGGGGTGAGCCTTAGCCCCAGTTACAAGTTAGAAGCTGCATAGAAATTTTGTTGTTACCGAGTGCTCTTAATTTTTCATTTGTTTGGAGTGTGTGCGATATGATCATTCTTTTAATGTTTTTCACTGTTCATCCTGTAAATCCACATTGTGATCACATGAGGTTTCTAAATAAAACCACAGTTTATCTGGACAACCAGTTGAATGACATATTAGACCAGTCAATCGTGAAGAATAGCAAGATTCTAGGGTGTTAACTTTAAATTTTACAAGTTTATATCTCACTACATTGAAAATTAGAGTCAGACAGCAGTTCCCTTTACAAGCTGCTCTAACAGTGTTTCGGAAATGTTGATAGAACCTACAATATGCCCTCAGTTAACACCCAATTTTTGAACAGTTCTATACAAAGGCACTGCCATACTAAAGATAAATTTATGAGCTAATAATCATTGGCTCCCAATGAAAACATCTGCAAAATTTGGCATTCTTCATTTTAAAGGATTTTTAAAGAAAGCCTAACTTTAAAATTGTCTTTGATAACCTATAACTCAATTAAGAGACCTTATTGAAAAAAAGTTTGATAGTCATGCTACAACACGCACACACACACACACACACACACACACTTTTTTAAAAAAGGCAATGAGCAGAATAATATTGTGAACATCAATGCTTGAGAAATCAATTATTATGGTATAATTTACAATAGCATCAAATAACCTTGAATTGTTCATTGGATTCTGTAAGTAAAAATGGCCTTAAACTGATTTCAACTCCAATGGAATATTTTGCATCACATATGTCTAGAATCTGAACTAAAATATGTCCTCAGGAAGAGGTTACTGTCTATCTGTTGACATCCTTCTGTGTGATTTTTTCTGAGACATAGAGAGTTGCTACGTTAGATCTAGCCTTTGCATCCACTCAGATTCAAGTACAAGAAGCAGTTTCTTTTCCAGAAAACTTAGTAAAAGCTTCATCATTCTTCATTGGCTTTGACTGCCAATATACCCATCTATGAACTTCCCACTGTGGCCACGGAGTGCAAATCTGATGGCCAGACCCAAATCAAGTGCCCAAGCCTGGACTCAGAAACATAAGAATCAATATAGTATATAGGATAAATGGATGTGGTACAAATTGTCAGAGTATGAGTCATTTATTCAGGTCATTTGAAGGACTTGACATAGATTGAATATGAGGGCTATTAATTTGCCAATTTGCAAGTTGACAATTGGTGATAGTCAATCTTATAAAGCTAGGAGACTCAGTCAATTATACAACTGTACTCCCTCAGTACCAAACATCAAATGATAGGTCTCTTCAAACACTTGATCTGAATTTAAACATTTCTAATTGGACTAACATATTATGTAGTGGTCATCTGTACTATTTAATTGTCAAAAGTAAAAGTGGCCTTTGATGCCTAAGTTCCTCTGGAGCACAATGAAACCTGGGTAATAAAGATTTAACGAAGATTCAGATACACAGCACTATTCATACAAACTTTATTAAATGATAGGTTGCACAATTTAGAATTATTATTATAAAGATGATTGATATGATTTAGATAATAATTTACCCTTTGGAAATAACATTGATATTATAGTATTGCATATTGTCCTGACAGCAATTTCATGAGGTAGACTGAGAACATTTTCCTTATTCAAGAGTAATCCAGGGTTGATAGAGGCCAAATCACTTACTAAGATTCTGTAGCTAAGATGCATTAGATCTTACACAATAAGCTATGTCATCTCATGCTAAATCAAGTATTTTTGCAGATCCTCTACTTTGTCTTTCACAATAATACAAATTTTACTTGAATAATGTGGGGAATATATTTCTTCCAAAAACATTCATTTTCAATTCCACTTTAGTCATGCATTAATGTCTTATCTTCATTCCAAAGAAGTGAATGGCATATAATCTATATTTATAACTATTTTAAATGTAGGAATGTATAAATTTATTTTAAATCTGGAGACTACTTTCTGTATAATCGTCACAACCTGAAACAGCAGGCTTACATAATAGAATATCAGAAGAAATTTGTGTTATAAGGAAATACAAAAGCCCATTTTAAATATGGTATTAACATAGAGTGAAGCTGGTTCGTGATTAAATAGAATAACACAATGAAATAGTGGCCAAGGTAAAGACAGAATTTGAAACATGGTGAAAAGGTACATGTCACATAATGTTGGGACAGGTGTTTATTATCTTGAAAAAAATATATAAGCTAAAACTTGCTTCACTCCTTACAACAAAATACAAAATTCATTTCAAATGGACCAAAACTTAAACAATACAAAGAAACAGCTATCTAGTCAAAATACAAGAGAATGACTGACAACTTGGAGAAGGGAATATATACCTGAAACAAATAAAAAAACAGAAGTATTAAAGGAAATTACTAATATAAGTGATAATCTATGAAATAATAATTTCTACATAAAAATAGAATTAAGAAAAATTAAAAGATAAAGTAGAAAAATATTTGAGACATACATTACAGAAAATATATGTGTAACATACTATTATACGTAAATATCATAAAAATATATGATATATTTTATCATTAATCTATAAATGAATAAATTTTAAAACTAAAACCTCAGTGGGACATTTTACAAATACAAGAACAGACAGATTGCAGAAAAATGTTGAAAGGTACTCTACTCATAATCAAGAAAATTACATCAATGAGATTCCATTTTTCAACTATTATGTGACTAAAATTTTAGCATTTTTGGCAGGAGTGTTGAGATAAAGCCCTGAAGTCTTGGTAGAAATGTAAGAGGGATGTACCCTTTTCTTTCATGAAATTAAAACTACAAATATACTCGCCATAGTACTTATGTATAAAAATGTTCGTTCTGGCATTGTCTATTAACTGAAAGCAAGGATCAGTTAAATAAACTGCTACCTGCATATGATGGACCACCGTAAAAATAAAGAAAATGCATGGGCTGATAAGGAGCGTAATCCAAATGTATTGTTAATTAAACTTAGAGAATGTGCTTCCATGTCCTTCGTGGCTTTCAAAAGTGAATGAATATAGAATATTTCTGAAAGGAGCTGCACAATTGGCAGCAGCCAATATATCTGTGGGAACCTAGATTATCTGTTCATAATGTTTGAATTTTAAAAATTTTACTTTATGCACATATTACTTCTTCAGCTAAGTAGAACTACTTTAATTTTTAGAACAAATTATTCTGGGGAAAAAATGAACTCATATTCTTTTTATTGTACACTTCAAACTCTGGGCCAAGAACCTAGTTTCCTCTTAGTTCCATCCTAAACATTTCTTTGACGAATTCTGAAAGTGTGATAAGTATATGGCATTAGGTTTAAACTGCTGGTGGCAGAAGCTACTTAAAATATATGGGTGTTTGTTTTTTTTTTCCTTCCAACACATCCTTAGACAGCTCTCTGGCCTGAGCTGAGGACTGCAAACGAGACCACTTGGTCTCATTACCGAATGCCCAGTTGGTTTCTAAACAAGGATCTGTAACTGGTGTGCCAGCTTCCACCACTCTGCTTCAGTTCCCACTGCTCATCAATAAACCATGATGTGCTGTGCAGAACGTTGTGCCTTGAGGCCGACCTGTCAATGACGGTCGACAATAAAAAATTGTATGTGCTCACCAAATCATCGCAGGGAAAGTACAGGGAAAAAGCCCCCCAAACATTTCCCCAGAGGACTATTTCTAACACAAAGGCAGCAACAAAATAGGCAAGGAGAGAGAGAAACAGAGAGAGAGACAGAGAGAGAACACAGGCTAACATGTGCATATAAAAATACACACTGTTTTAAATGATGGTCATGAAAATGAATGTTTACAGTTCTCTGTGCAGTTTGCTGCCCTTTCCCATCCGATGAGAGTGAACAGAACAAACCGAAGTCTGAGGTGTGCTCTCTGAAAGAACCCATAACCACATGATACTTTCCAAGTATATGAACGTGGCGCTATTAGTAAAACACAATTATAAGAGGCTTACGAAGTAAAAGAATCTATAGACATCCTAATTCATATTCCCCTTACCAACCTCAATAATTTACTTTCCTTATGTATCCAGGAAAGTTATGTGTAACTGAACTAGATTGTACTTTACTACTTAAATATAGAAATGATGTCATTCTTAACTTACAATTTTTGTAGCATATTGATTTAGATTTTTTTCTGTGTTTTGAATCATTTCATCGTTGGGCCTTTTGTCCATATCATCCCCCTTAAAGTATCGCTCAAAAGGCGATTAGAATATTTTTCTGATTTGATAGATGAATTGTCTACCCCATAACCGAATTGAATTGCTGCCAGATAGCTAAATTGTATTAACTGAAGTGAAAACATGAAAAATGAATCGTTTTCCTTTATAACGACATATTTCAAATAGAATGCTATTTTTATCAATAAACATTTATTGGTCACTTAGTATGTAACAATGTGAAAAATGAAAGGGGTACCAGAATAAATACATTTCTGCACTTGAGGAGTTTAATTTATAGCCAATAAATACTTACCAAAAACTTATAATCCAGTGTGTCATTTTCTCTATAGAATTTAATTTATAGCCAATAAATATTGCCAAAACCTTACAATCTAGTGTGTCATTTTCACTATAGCTGTAGGTGCAGCATGCGTTGGATTGACTATGAAAAGGACAAACAGTTCCAAGAGGGGTTAGGAAAGGAAGTCCCAGTTAAGCAGAGCTGGGCAGAATAAACGGAATTCCGTCAGGGACAGAAGTTGAAGGGCATTTTAAGTGAAGTATGAGTAGCATGGCTAGGACTAGGGGTGTTTAGGGGTGAATGGCCCTCCAGAAAACTGGCTGTAGCTAGATGATCAAGAACCTTTCAGATTTTGCAGAGAAACTGCAAATTACTGTTGAAGGCATTCAGGATTGTAAGTTGGGAATGAATTATTTGGTGGGCACTTGTTAATTCTTGGAGCAGAGTGCGTGATGGATTGTAGTAAGAGAGTTGGAGTCAATGTTGAAAATGAAGAACTGACTTTATTCATGGCTTTAAAGTAAATTATTTTTGTAAGTCATTTTTGCAAGACAATTTGGTTAAGACCTGGGACTCTGGTTCAAGTTCTGACTCTATCACTTTCCACTTGTGCAAACTGGACAGTTTCTAATTGCTAAAAACGTTGTCTCTTCACTCACAAAACAGCAGTCACGTGTGGACCTGCCTTTTAGGGTACTGTTAGGAATAAATGAAATAACCCACGGGGGAAATGTGAGGCACAGTTCTTGCCACACGTACTGTGGACTGTACTGAAGCAGAGAAGAGAGACTGTTTTTCTCTAGCATTACTAGTAATTGGGAGAGACGAGCTCTCAGCCCCGAGGAGTACACTTTTGCCATATACAAAAAAATATTTGAGTCACTACACAATTTTAGGCAAAGAAAAAAGGTCTTATTTTTGGAAAAAGTTTTTCTTTGTAGATATTAATGTGTTTGACTTTTGGTGTTTTTGTATTTGCTGTTTATTTTAATTCAAGGAAGTAAATACAATTCAATACAAGAGCAATTACTTTACTTCCCAAATACCTACATCAACTTTTATATAGACTGCTTATCCCTCTCTCTATACTCCACAGAAAATGCCCTTTGTCTTTTTTGTAGAATATGACTTAGCAAGCAATACAGCAATCCAGAAAAAAAAAAAAAAAAAGAGTAGATCTTTTCAAATCTGCCTGCCTTATGCATTGTGCAGAGTGACCTGGTGCTACTCAGTGTTTGAGACGTAGATGTAGTCTGCTATCTTTGTTTGTGAACCACATGCATCGTTGGCAATAGGAGTCAATGTGTCCTTTGAGAGGCACTCATGTGTATACCCAAGCAGAGCTGTAGTTAAGTCTATTTTCATCCTTGCCTTTGGAGCAGCTGTCACAGAATTCAACCACAGAAAATAGGGAACAAATAAAAAATGGGAGGTGGTTATTATTTTATTCTTCTACACGCTTTTGTGCTAAACTGATTGCAAATATCAATTGTTGCAGGTAAAACAAATTTCCACCCTGACATAAATGCTCAAGGAATTTACTTTTAAAAGCTTACTTTGGAAAGCGAAAAGGAAATTTATTTTCTAAATGTTATTCAGCCTAGTTACAGGATTGATAAGTAGTATGTTATTTTAAAACTTGCCTTTTTTTCATTTTTTACAAAATTCAATGGGAATACCAGTTGCTTAGGAAAAATAAAAGTGCCTGTGGAAAAGATGCCCATGTGAATCTAAGCTAAAACCAGAAACAGGCTGATATCTGCATCAAGGGACAATATTTTAAAAATTCATGAATTTCCCTTTACTTATTCATTTGCAAAGGTTAAATGTGAGTTGTTTTATGCAATACTTTATACTTTGATCAGTCTCAAGTGACTATGTTGACTGAGGTCATCTCTTTCATATGAAGTGCAATACAGAAAACAAAGGGGGAAAAACTTCATTGCAAAAATGTATAACTGTGGTCCATTTGAAATAAAAATTTATCTATTTGAAATTGCTTTTGAAATGCGAAAATGACTTACAAATGTAATTTGTAGTCATTTCAGTTATTGGTGACCTTACATGGTCTCAGGTGACCATGATCTGAGATGATAGTATCGTGTGATGGAATGAGCGTTCACCAAGATTATAAAGACTTTAATTGTCATCTTGGGTTTGTCATTTTTATTAATATTACATGTTTTAAAGCAGTATTCACTCAACAAATGTTTACTCTGAACCCATTATGTGTGGGCAGGTTTTAGATGCTAGATGACAAGATGATTAAAGTGTCTATCTCATTGTCCTTAAATTTTAATGAGGGAAGTAGAGAAAGAAACTGTTAAAGTCAAGATAATTTCAGATAGTGACAAATACTGTGCAGAAAGTAAAATAAAGAATGACTAGTGGGTGCTACCAAAGTGGGTCTTTAGCAACAGCCTCTCTACGAAGCAGATACTTGATTATGTCCTTGAATACATCACTTAGTTCAATGAGACCACATCTTAAGGAGTAAAATGGATGAAACAGCAATTGTCATGCATACCACATGGAATATTTTTAAGGATAAAATGTAATGATATATGCTAAAACCTAGTTCACTATATCTGAGTAATGTATTATTTGTATTACATATAAGCAATATTTATATTATATATAAATAATTTATTATTTAATATATATTCAAATAAATAAATATGTAAAGAGCTTTAGAAATAAATCACAGTACTATTAAGCAGACGAATATATTTGTAGAGGGGGAGCTGAATTTACTTTCTCAAATTATTATTCCTTTTGCTATTTTCTGTAATAAGCTTTCAGACCAACATGTTAACTATAACATAACAACATTCCTTCTCTAATCTTGATAAGAATATGAGCTCTGTATTCAGAGAGGATAAGAATATGAGCTCTGGATTCAGATAACATAACAATATTCCTTCTCTAATCTTGGTGAGAATATGAGCTCTGGATTCAGATAACATAACAATATTCCTTCTCTAATCTTGGTGAGAATATGAGCTCTGGATTCAGAAAGGATAAGAATGTGAGCTCTGGATTCAGATACAATATTCCTTCTCTAATCTTGGTAAGAATATGAGCTCTGGATTCAGATACAATATTCCTTCTCTAATCTTGATAAGAATATGAGCTCTGGATTCAGAGAACACGGTTTGAACTCAAAGCTTTGCTGATTATTATCTGTGGATCCTTAGGTACGTTAACCTCTGTGAAGTAGTTGGAAGATTCTTTTAATTTCAATTTTTAAATTGCTTGGAACATAGAGCTTGCATTCAACTTACTGTGATACTCAAAATTAGCACTAAATAAAATTAACTGTCGTTGGTTTTGTTGCTATTGTTGAAGCTTTTATTAGTGGAGACCCAATCCTCTGCTCTCTGATAAAAATAGGTGCAAGTGACTGCGCATCAGCTGCTTGGTGCAGTGTGGTTCTTCTCTGTGGAAGTCTTCAGCTTGAATTACATTCCTTCCTAAACTTTGCTTTCCAAAATTTTTAAATGTGCATTTCAAAATGTCCATCACTACTACCACTCGCTCACCCTCAACACACACATGCCATCCTCCACACAACAGTCAATGTAGTATTTTAAAAATATAAGTTGGATTGTGTAATGGAATGTCCTCCATTGCCTGTGATGTTCTACATCATTTGACCTTTGTCAGTTGCCAGATTTGAACGTCATTCACTTTTCAAAATGGGCTATTGTTTTTGTTTTAATGTCTTTGAAAACGCCAAAGTCTTTTCCAACTCAGGACCTTTGAACATGCCTTGTCTTCTGCTGAAATATTGAGATAGCTGTTTCTTAATTCCTCATATTTCAGCTTAAATATGACCATCTCAGAAAACCCTGTATTTCCTGCCACTGCCCCTCCAAATGGATCCCTTGTTGCATGATGGTGTAAGTGTCTTGTTTGTTTCTGGTACAGTTTGCAGTTCTTCTATTTTTCTATTATTTCCGTTTCTTGTCAGATTCCTCCCATTTGACTGTCAGCTTCATCAGGCTAAAGATCATATTATTTGTTTTTGTGATTTGACCCTGTAATAGAAGTACAATAAATATTCGTTACATTAACGAATGAATGATTATTACACAATATGCATATAATAAACACGATTTTCCTAGGATTTGGCAGATACTTAAAGCAGTGTTATTTTCCTTCTTTGAACAATTCAATTAAAAATGAGGGCACGCTTTCTTTGTCTTACAGTAGAAATGCAGTGAAGGGTCAATGCACATATTCTTGTACCTCCTTAGTCTTTTCTCTGTCCCCACACTCTACCTCCACATTCTTTTTTCTCTTTCTTTCTATCTGTTTTCTTTCTCATTCACTCCATTTCCTGATATGGAGGAAACAAAACTTGTGAGAAACATTATCTTCTGGATAATAGAAGCTTTTTTATATGAAAAGATCACCTTAAACATAAACATCTACACTATTTCTGTTTCAAGGTATATTTATGCTACTTGTTTATTTGTTGCACATGTAACATACTTCTACATCATTAAACATATTTATTGAACATGTATGGAATAGTATACTTAACACTGCCTTAGACAATAGGAATTATTTTAATGATGACGTATACAAGCCTTGTTCTTATGAAGTTTATATTCGAGTAAAAGGAGGTAACACTTGATAGGTATTCATATCAATGTACAACGTGAGTTCAGATTTTGGAATGTGCTAGATTAAAAAAGAAAATGTCAGTAAAATTACTCAGGGACCAAGGCTGTCGTCATTAGACGGAATCAGATACCCGTGTTAGGGAGGAACTTTGTGGTGTAGTGACGTTTTTGTTGAGACCTAAAGATGAGCAGGAGCCAGTTCAGCAGAGACAGGAGTGAGGAGTTCCAGACAAAAGAGAATGCTATTTGCAGAGACGAGGATGAGCTTGATCTATAATTTGAAGAGAAAGACCAGCATTTCAGTGCAGTGATCAAAGGGGAAACTGGCCCAAATTGTAGTGCAAGACAAAGGTGTGAACGATGTTGCCGGCCAGAAGAAGAAATTTTCGTTTTATTCTCAATATAATGGAAAGTCATTTAAAGTTATAAGCAGAAAACGAAGTCCAATTTCTATTTTGAAGCAAAATAGAAATCATTCTGTTTGTTCTCTGGAGGACAGAGTATAAAGAAAGAGGAACACAGAGGCTGGGAGACTGGTTAGAGGGCTATTGACATGGTCCAGGTGAGAGATGAGGGGTGATTAAGAAGTGACAGATAGTGGCAGGAAGAGAAGTAGTGGTATATTTTGATGGCTGAGCCAAGAATACTTGGTGATTGAATGGATGTGTGAAATGCAGAAAGGAGGGGTTGGGACAGGGAATCAAGGATGACTCCTAAATTTTTGGTTTGCAAGATGAAGTAGAGGATGGTATTCTTTAGTGAGATTTGGCATGTATGTATTAGTCCATTCTCATGCTGCTAATAAAGACATACCTGAGACTGGGTAATTTATAAGGGAAAGAGGTTTAATTGACTCCCAGTTCCACATGGCTGTAGAGGCCTCGCAATCATGGTAGAAGGCAAGGAGGAGCAAAATCATGTCTTACATGGTGGCAGTCGAGAGAGAGCTTGTGCAGGGGAACTCCCATTTATAAAACCATCAGATCTCTGAGACTTATTCATTATCACGTGAACAGTATAGCGAAAACACCCCCATGATTCAGTTATCTCCACGTGGCCCTGCCCTTGCCACATGGGGATTATTACAATTCACGGTGAGATTTGCGTGGGGACACAGCCAAACCATATTAGAGGGGCTGGGGCAGGGAATTAAGGATGACTCCCAAGCTTTTGGTTTGCAAGATAAGATAGAGGATTCAATTCTTTAGTGAGATTTGGTATGTATGTGTATTGGTGGTAGGCATGGAAGTCAAGATACCCTTTTATGGACATGTAAACTTGAGACATTATGCATCAAAATGCATATAGCAAATATTTATGTGTAAACCTGTAGCTCTTTCCGAAATATAATGCAAGTATTTATACTTTACTTTTTATCTTATTTAAAAGTCTTAGGAATTTTTAATGTTTAAACATGAATTTGGGGGCCTATATGTTGAATTGTCTAAATGCTCTAAGAATATCCTTTTGTAGTAAAGATAGAAATTAAATTTTATAACTTACAATCATTATTTATTGAATATTAAATATGAGAATATGTTCATTTCCTATCTGCCATAATATTGTCTTTGAAATACCTCCTTCTGGCCCAATTAAGGGTCGAAAAAGATTAAAAAGATTGAGAAGTACTGGTGAAGTTCACAGTCCCGGGGCACAGGCTCACTAAAACACTGAGACCTAATTATAGGAGTACAGAATGCCTCCCCTTCTCACACACCTTACCACCAAACCACTGAGACCGACTTACCTGAGTCGCTCTCACCTAATACATTATATCTGTTTTCAACAAAAAACACACGGAAAGACGAAAAAATAAAAACAGTTCGAAGAGACTGAATAAGCATCAGAACCAGAGTCAGATATTGCTAGGATGTGGAATTATTAGACCAGGAATATAAAACAGCTATGATTAATACACTATGGGCTGCAATAGAAAAAGCACACAACATGCAAAAGTAGATAGATGATATAAGCAGAGAGATAGAAATTCTAAGAAAGTATCAAAAAGAAAAATGTTAGAGGTCAAAACCATTGTAACAGAAATGAAGAATGTTTTTGATGGACTCATCAGTAGATGAACATGAATAAGGAAATAATTTCTTGGTTTGAGAATATGACAACAGAATTTTTCAAAATAAAAAACAAAGAGAAAAGATCCTGAAAAAATAAAAAAAAAAATCTAAGAACTATGGGACAACTACGACAGTGTAACATTTGTGAAATGGGAATGCCAGGAGAAGGAGCGAAAGGAACAGAAGCAATATTTGAAGAAATAATGACTGAGAATCTTCCCCCAGTTAATGCCAGTCATCAAACCACAGATATGGGAAGTTCAAGGAACATCAAGCAGGATAAATGCAAAAAAAAAAAAAACAAAACAAAACAAAAAACCCTATAAATAGAAATGGTGTGTTCAAAATTTAGAAAACTAAAGGAAAAATATCGAAAGAAGTAGAGAAAAAGACATCTTACCTACCAAATTAGAATTCTGTATTCTGCAAAATTATCCTTACGAAGTGAAGGAGAAATAACGACATTTCCAGACAGACGGGAATTGAGGAATTGTGTTGTCAGTAGACCTGTCTTGCAAGAAATTGTTAAAAGAATTTCTTTAGAGAGAAGGAAAATGATATAGATCAGAAACTCAGATCTAGATTAAAAAAGTGTAATTTTATGTATTCTCACCACAAATAAATATCTAAGATAATGCATATGTAAATTAGCCTGATTTAGCCATTTCACAATATATGCATATTTAAAACATCATGTTGTACATCATATATATATAGATAACATTTAATTTTCAGTTTGAGATAAATAGGTACAAAAGGAAGCACCTCTGTGCTTCCTTTACAAATAAGTGAAGGTAAATGTAAAATTTATTTGTCTTAATTCTTAATTGATAAACAGAGCAGTTTGTTCAAAATGATAATAACAATAGTTTATTTGATTATGTATGTTTACATATAAGAGAAATTAATCTATAGTGATCTATACATATGCTTATATGTTTTTATATATAAATAAAGTGAATGACAATAATGATAGAGTGATGGGAAGGAGGAATCAGAAATATTTCATCATTATACTTGTACCTTCAATATTATACTGTACTTTCAGTATTATAAAGTGGTACCATGTTATTTGAAAGTGAACTTGAATTAGTTGCAAATGTATGTTGCAAACTCTAGCACAATCACTAAAATGTTTTAAAAAAACAAAATTAAGTCAAACTGATATTAAGGACAGAAAATAAAATCATATAAAATGCTCAATTCAAACCACAGAATAACAACACTAAAAGGCTGCTATGCAAATATCAAATTTAAAAATGCTCTTTGAGCCTTACTTAGTATATTGGAAAATTAAGGAAACTGATAATTAGTTTGCTTAGATTCTCACTTAGTAGTTTAAATGGACAATTTGTAATAAACTTATAATATAATTATCTGAAGGCAGAAGTATGCTGGTAAGTAGTTAACAACTGGTTCTCTGAGGCAAAGGCCCTGATTTATAATGTTTACTGATTTTCATGTAAATACTCTCAACATTGTGGCTACCAATGTATCAGCACAAATATGGAACTGGGAACAGATTGTTGAGAACATTTGTTGTGTTCCAATAAGTGTTAAGTCCCAATTGCTGGGAAACAGTGACTCACTTGGAGCCAGTATGTGACCGTCCAGCACTTCATAGCCCGAACACATCTTAGAGTTTGCTGTTCTGAGCACCTGCATTCTAAAATTATGTTTATGCTATGTCTAAATTTTAATTATTGATCACATCAACAAAATATAGCTAATCTAATTAACCATTCTTATTAGACAATATATTAGGAATTCAGTATTTCAGTGAATACTTGTTAGGAATGAGTATGAATGTCAAGAATTTATTTTGAACTTTCATTTGAATTCTTAAGCTTTTTAAATTTAATGATGACTTCAGACAGCTTCAGAATTTAACAACTTACTTTATGATCATGTACCGGTCTAATCCATTAGACCTTACATGAATGTTCCCACTCAAAATAGACTATTGAACTCAACTCAGAAATTGTCTTTGTCTGTTTGTCATAGGAGGACTAAATCATTTGGTTTTGCTTTGTTCTTCCCATGTCATGCTATTTTAGACCTTGCTCCTGTTCCCAGGCTTATATCTTATTGCTAGTATTTCTTTCATTTAAATTTTTTTAAGAGCTCTGTCCTAGGCTGGCCTCGAACTCTAGGCTCAGGAGACCCATCAGCCTCCTGAGTATCTGAGACACACATCACCTCTCCCAGCTCCTTTAATTTTTAAATGGTTATTTTTTATAATATTCATTCTGCATGTAGTCTTTCAGTCTTCCTTCTCATTCTTACTGTGAATCCCCTTTACCATCATGGTACTGTTTGAACACATTTGCAGCTCTTGTGTGCCTATTGTGCTTCCATTTCTTCCTTTGTCTTCTTATACAAAGACAGATAGTCTTCTAGGAATGGCCCATGTGACTCTCAAAGAAGAGGGAGGAATCAAAGAATAATTATTGTGGCCTACATAAATGAACAGTGGGGATATGACAGAGGCAGATAAGAAAAGAGAAGGAGGAAAGAAAAAAAAAAAAGCTATTTCCGAAATGTCTGTGACCAACATTGTTGGCAAAGTTTCAATGTTATTTTTCCTTCCTAGTAAAAGTAACAGGAGCTCTGAAGCTAACTATAAGCAGGCGTGGAAAAATACCTGAAGTTACAACAACAAAAAAATCTGAGAATTAAAATCTAGTTTTATCTATAGCTGTTTTGAAATTCTCTATTGAAACCAGTATGTATTAGTGTAAATAAAAAAATTTAAGTGCATATAACAAATGTAAAACAAATTCCATATTCAGTTTCACATTGGTTAAATGCTGTATATGAAACTAAGCACCAAAAGAAATCAATAGAGTCATTAACTGTCTCACCCACTGAGTATAATAAATGATAGATTAGCTTAAATGTGATCAAACTTTTTCTCCTATTCAAAGGAAAGTACTTTTCTGTTCAAGGACCACTTAACAGAATGGTGCTGGCTGGTCTCCCTAACACCCAATTTCCTAAAGTCATTTGAAAGATGGGATTATTTAACTCAAATTCTAAGCAACTAATTTCAGCCTGAGACAACAGCTGTGGAAGGAATATCGTAGACTCGGGAACGTCGCCTACATGTTGGGTATCTCATTTTCGGCCTCTTTGATCTCTTGAAATGATTCATTTACTGAAAAGAAAACTCACCCGCTCAGTGTTCTTATGTTTCTTTTTAATGAAAAAGTGGCCACTTTTGTAGGCCATGTTTCTTGGCTTTTGTCAAACAGAAAGTACCTTCTGAATTTCATGATTGGCAAACTATCTCTCAGGAAGGCACAACTGGAAATTCAAGATAGAGTAAAATCAACCTTTAAACCATGCTTGAACCAATTGCGTTGACTATATTCATTTTAGGTTGCTACTGGACAGGTGGTATAAAATTAGAATTTAAATCAAAATTTTCCATTACTACCTTTACTTCCTATTTGAAAAGAAAATTCAGAACATTTATACTATGCAACTATCTAGTTTTGATCAGAGATGTTTTTACACTGTTTTCCATGGATATGTTAATACTTATTTGCATTTCTTTCTAAAACCAATTTCAATATTTCTTCCTACCTTTTAGAAATATCCATTACACTCTGACAATATATAACTAAAGCAACTATTAGAAAGATATTTTCACCATTTCCTTCTGCTTAGATAACCTAAATTTTCCCTACATTCAAGAAAACTGGCCACTTGCTTTTTCTCCTATTAAATAATCAGATTCAACTAAGATTGATGTTAATTTTTCTAGATACTGGATACTGAGCATTTTCTTCGATTTTGTCCTATGTTCTTTTTTCTTTCAGCACTCTTCAAATTTCTATGTCTTTAATGTTGATTTTAGTTCTGTAAAGTAGCATACATTTAATTCTTCACAGTCCCAAATAGCAATGCAAAAATGGTAACAATGAAAAATAAATGTTAAAATATTATTTACTGCAGATAAGATAGCTGCATACTTCACACAAGTCCAGGATATATGCATATGTATGTATATATACATGCACAGACATGCATGTGTGTATATATATACACATATACATTAGAGAGATATGTATTCTATGATCCTATATCTGTTACGCTATATTTAGCTCTACAAAAGTATAAACATATGTTTCTGCAGTTATGTTCACAAAAATGACAAAAGAATCAATATAGCCAATAGAATTGATGGGCTCTATTTTTACGGACCATTTCTTTTCCTAAAAGTTTTCAGTGGTATATTCTTCTACATCTTTATTCCCAGAAGAATTACTCTGATGCCCTAAACATCCATTCATAGTCCCCCTTTGAACGGTGAGTGATGACAGGTGAACCTCAGAAGTGGGGGTGGGTCAGTTCCAAGCTCTGTGACATAATTGCCTTTGTACATTTAGGATTGCTTTTAAAGCAGACACTTTCATTGGTATTTAAAATAAATGTCTATTATTTTATAAATAGAAATAACCTATGAAAATTTCTCAAGCAATTTAAGTAGATTTAAGTAGACTTTTTTTTTTTTGCTTTCTTTATCTTTAATATGAAGTTACCCACTTGAAGTATTCTGAAAGGTTTAAGAGGTTGAGCCCAGCACACCAATTATTAATTTCTACCAATTAAGTAATCTCTAATCACATCATCTACAGCAGAATTATCCACATAGCTTTATCTCAGTCACCATCTATTGCACTCAAAGAACACTATAAAGATGATCATTTTATTTAATTTCATGTTATTTTACTGTGCTGTTTTTTATTTTATCAAGCTGTGAAGGAAATAATGCCAGTGTGACCTGAACTTTATCTCCCCAGCTGTCAGAGTTTATTGAATAAAAGGTTATGGTTTAAATTCAGGACAATCCACAGTCTGACCCGCATCAATAGTCTTTCAGTCTCTTTCACAGAAATTGATCAGGTCAGTCGGGCAACATCTTTTTTCCTTATATCATCTTTTACAGTGGTAGCTTCATAATCAATTTTTTAGCTTACATAAGGTTTGTTACAAAGTCTTACAAGATTTTCAAGTATAGTAATTATATTTATTTCAAATGACCACCTTTAGTATGGTAAGTAATTCTATGTTCTTCACAGTTTTCACATTTAAAAATTAAATAATAAAATTTTTAAAATAGGATGAGTGTTGTGTGTGTGTGTGTGAGTGTGTGTGAGTGTGTGTGTGTGAGAGTGTTGTGTGTGTGTGTGTGAGTGTGTGTGTGTGAGTGTGTGTGTGAGAGTGTTGTGTGTGTGAGTGTGTGTGGGTGTGTGTGGGTGTGTGTGTGTGAGAGTGTTGTGTGTGAGTACTGTGTGTGTGAGTGTGTGTGAGTGTGTGTGTGTGAGTGTTGTGTGTGAGTATTGTGTGTGTGAGTGTGTGTGAGTGTGTGTGTGTGAGTGTTGTGTGTGAGTATTGTGTGTGTGTGAGTGTTGTGTGTGTGAGTGTGTGTGAGTGTTGTGTGTGGGTATTGTGTGTAAGTGTGTGTGTGTGAGTGTGTGTGTGTGTGAGTGTTGTGTGTGAGTATTGTGTGTGTGTGAGTGTTGTGTGTGTGAGTGTGTGTGAGTGTGTGTGTGTGAGTGTGTGTGTGTGTGTTTCTGGCATCAGAAATGTTCTTTCATCTCTCATTGGTTCTAGATTCTATAAATCTACAAATTTGAGATTATAAATGATTTTTATCTATTTTTGAAGACTACCTATTACTGTGATATTTATAGTTTTATAGTGTTTATAGTAAATTACCTGAGGTTTTATTATTCTCCTTGTAAATGTCAATTTATCTATATATTTTATCAATTTATTTTTTAGAGGATATCAACAACTGGTAGGTATAGCTTCATGATGACACACCAAACCAACTTGACCATTTGTTGTGAAATGATATAAAAGATGTTAAGGTATATAAAAATAGGATGTACAAAAGCACTAATCTTTTTTGTAGAACAATTTTATGTAGGCCATTTTGTCTAGGTCTTTATAGTTGTACATTAGAGTAAAACATACATCCTTTAGTTGTGATTATATAGTCCAAACCACACTTTTTTCTGCACTGCATGATAACCTACAAAATATTATTTTTTCTCTAAGAAGATACATTGCTATTCATAGTGGCAACATAACAGATTTCCGTATGGTGGATCTCATATACTTGAATGATTATTATTTTTGGCTTTTAGTTTGCTACCATTAATGGAAAAAGGGAATCATAAAGGTGATTCTGCATTTTCTTTGTTTGTAATATCAACTATATATTTTTCTTCTTAATATAAGGAGAATCAGATGACATTATTAAATATTTAAAAGCCTGTAAAACTAATTTCAGTATTTCTAAATGACCTACAAAGCTCTAGTATTCTTCATTCCTCTTGATCTCAGATTAGGTTCACATACTCCATTCCATCTATCAAAATTTCCTATGCACATATGAATAAAAGAAAAGAAGAATTTTTAAAAAAGGAAGGAAGAAAAGAAAGATTTGGAAGAAGGAAAGGAGAGAAGGGGAAAGAGGGGAAAAAAGCACAAGGGAGTAGACAGTAGGGGAGAAAGGAAGCAAGGGAAAAAGAGGAAGAAAAGGAAAACGCTCTCAGAGGTTAACTTTAACCTAATCCTAATGTCCCAGAGACATTTCTTTCATGTGAAAATACGTGTGACTTTTAAAATCTGATTGGCTGATTGTGAGACACTCTGGAAAACAATTTTGGCAGTTCTTTTAAATACTAAATATCAGTTACCAAATGCCCTTGGCATTTATCTCAGATAAATGAAAATGTATATTTAATACTAAAACTGTACATATTTGTAGCAGCTTTCTTCGTAATAGGCAAAACTGGAAACTACACAAATTTCCTCAACAGGTCAATGGCTAAATAAACTCTAGTATATCCATATCACGGAACTCTACATTGCCATAGCAATAAAAAGGAATGAACTCTTGAATCACACAAAAACCTGGGAAAATCTTTAGAGAATTAAGCTGAGTGGGGAAAAAAGTCATTTCAAAGATGTTACATATTGTATGATTTCATTTATAGAACATTCTCAAAAATATGGATATGAAGAATAGATAAGTAGTTGTCAGAGTATAGGAAGGGGTTGAGGGGGAGGAAAGTGTGTGGGGTCATAAAAGGGAAGCATGAATGACCCATTTAACGGTGGAAAGACCCTTTATCTCACTATTATCAGTGTTAATATCCTGTTTGTGATATTGTTGTATAGTTTTGCAAGATGTTACCACTGGAGGAAACGAAGTAAAATGTATAATAGATACTCCTGTATTATGCATATGAACCTGCTATTATCTTAAAATTTGAAAAGTTTTTACGGTAAGATTTAGGATAAATTTCATTATGCATATAGTATATTTGAAAGTAGAATATATAGCAGAACGCTTAATGGCATAGTCAATTAAATACACGTGAGTGATGCAAACTTTGACAACAGTATCTTTATTATCTTGCGAAATAAAATGTGCTGTTGTCATGTTTATAATGACCAGTCAACTCCCTGCATTGGGTAACTACTTTAGCACATTCTTTATTTTCTGTGTTGTTTCATTCACTATCATGTTTTATGCCTATATGTTTTTGCCATAATGATGTATAATTAGAGAGAATGTTTTACCTAGAAGCTACAGAATCATAGGTAAGCCAGCAGTTTTACCAGCAATGGAAGATTTATATTTTTTGGCAAATTTGGTTACCCGGTGTTAGGCTGTCGGGTTATTTTTAGAATCATATTTAAGCACTCAGATAGCCATTCCAAAAATAAAGGTTTAACATTAACATTAACAAATAGTTTAGTCTTATCCCAGGTAATCTAAGAGAAGAGGAACACATTCTTAGGTGTTTGATTTATTTATACCAATTACTACTAGTGCAACTCTCACCATTCATTTGTTAAAAATACTGTCAATCTTATGGCCATTTCTGACTCCCACATTACAGTTTTAAGGTTTATGTTGAAGATGTAAGGCATTTTCAAATGCCAAATGTTGCAGATTACAGATTACAGAGACTTGTTTTTGTGAATCTTCTCCATCAACAAGAGTTGCAAGTATTTATTTATGATTTCTATAGTATTTCCTTAAAATATTCATACATGGTTATCATAATTCTGTCAATATATAGAACTCAGCAGATTTTTATTCCCTATCTATAAACTTCAGTTTCCGTTCCCATTTTGCAGGAAAATGGGAATGCTTTAAAACTTCTGACCTCTCTTAAAAAGTGGAAACCAGAGGCCAATGGCAAGAGTATTCGTTACTATAGTAAACTTTTCATCCATTTCCCACACGTGTGCTAATCAATGTATTCACACAGGCGCTGCATCATTAGAACAAAAAGTCTTATATTTGCTACTCACCTAGGCTGTGTCCACTCTAAACATGTGCAGAGGCTACTGAATCTACAGATGAGCATATACTACATAGAATATGATTAAGCGTATTATGAATTATAAAGCAGAGTGTGCAGAAGGAAGAAAGTCTTGGTGCAATATCTTCAAATATCTTCAAATCTTCTTCTTTCTGATAATCTCAACAACTTCAGTCACATCTCACTTGACTCCCAGAAGAAGGGAAATTTACTGAGGACTGCCTCCTACTGTGTCTTATACTGTTGACCACCAGTAATGAATAGACTTCATCGGCCAAACACATGGGCGCCCAGAAAATACTTTTACATAATCAACTGTCCCCACTATCACTTGAATATGAATAAATACATAAATAGCCTAATATCTTTTAAGGTATTTGGGGTTATTTTGTGTGTTTGTTGTTCATAATCCTCACTCCTTCTGCATGCACACAAATAAACACATTTCTTAAAAATAGCTATTTTATTTTCTTAAGTTTCACAAATTTCCATTAATTTACAATAAGAATGTCTCTTTTGGGAAAAGTATTTGTAAGTGAAACATATCGTCTCACTGTAAAATTCCTTGTGAGAATAAAGGCTGGCAGATATCCCCATGAAAAAACACAAATACCAGTCTGAGAATCCACAGGGTAAAAACAAATAATACATGGGAAAAACAAAATTAAAAATACGTTGTATGTAGTATGTGTGTTTATAATAAATAATGTATATGTAATATGTGTGTAATCAATTAGACTGAATTAGCAAGAAACGGGAATGTCATTTTAAAATTCAGCTTTATGTTATAAAATAGAAATGTCCAAAGTCTGTGAGCCAAGTAAACTGAAATAGTAAAGGGAAGAAGAACCAAGTGCATGTTTATTTGGTCACCAGTGCCCTACCTGTGTGAATTTGCTGCAGTGAAATCCCTTATGCCATAACCATTGCTACAAACAGCCTCCCTCTAAGGTGAAGTGGGGGAGGGTACAACGTGCAATCAAATGAGAGTTAGAGAGAAGAAAAAAAAAAAAAAAAAAAACAGCAACCACCATTGCCATTCTCACACTGAGAGGAAATCAATGGAAATGGATGAATGGGGGGTAAGCCTCAACTGCTCTCTCTGGTCCTCGATTGGACACAGCTAATCCCTGTGACCTTTAGGAAACCAGAAGGAATAAAATGACCCCAATAATCAAAAGCACAATTAGAATGAAGAGTGCAAAACCGTGACTGTGGTTAGAAGAGGCAGACAATGAAGAGACTACAGAGGAAATTTGTCCCTTTAGCAGTTGAGTGAATGCAGCCTTAGAGGTGCCCTTAATGGTCACAGATGGATGGCAGCCACAAAACACAGGACACATGAGGGAGGGCAGGTGGGGAGGCATCACAGCTGTCACGTGATCTGGGGCCAAACTGCAGATGCTTCAGATGTCCCCCACCACCCTCCAATGCATGAAGCATAGTTTCTATCTCTCTAGAGGAGGCAGTAAAAGAAGTTGGGCAGATGTTGAAATATCACTGGGCGAGGAAAAAAAGTGTTTCATCCAAACAGTGAAGAAATCTGCAGGGTAATTTCAATATCAAGCATATTTGATTTTTCTTAAGAAATAAAATTCATTGAATTCATCTTTATCAGCACAAAGCAACCAGGCAATTAGGCAAACTAAGTTCTGCAGTTCAAGTAGTCCACCATAAGGATGACATGCTGTCTGTCTGTGTGGAAATACTTGCTGAATGATTCGGTGGGGGTTCCATGTAAATGAGTGCTGAGGAAATGCAATGGGCTGAAGATGTGAAGAAACACAGTTAGACAAAAATGACATTTTCAAAATTCACTTTTCTCTTGAATTTTATCTGATACGTTATTCACTTTTTCTCTTATATAAATTCCCAACTGGCAAATTAAATAGAGACAGCGTGTGTGTTTTCTCATTAAAGGAGGCAAATATGTAGGATTTTATTTATTATAATCACACATACTACATACAACGTATTTTTAATTTTGTTTTTCCCGTGTATTATTTGTTTTTACCCTGTGGATTCTCAGACTGGTATTTGTGTTTTTTCATGGGGATATCTGCCAGCCTTTATTCTCACAAGGAATTTCACAGTGAGACGATATGTTTCACTTACAAATACTTTTCCCAAAAGAGACATTCTTATTGTAAATTAATGGAAATTTGTGAAACTTAAGAAAATAAAATAGCTATTTTTAAGAAATGTGTTTATTTGTGTGCATGCAGAAGGAGTGAGGATTATGAACAACAAACACACAAAATAACCCCAAATACCTTAAAAGATATTAGGCTATTTATGTATTTATTCATATTCAAGTGATAGTGGGGACAGTTTATTATGTAAAAGTATTTTCTGGGCGCCCATGTGTTTGGCCAATGAAGTCTATTCATTACTGGTGGTCAACAGTATAAGACACAGTAGGAGGCAGTCCTCAGTAAATTTGCTTGTTAAGAAATATAAATGATCCATTTAAATTGACTTGTAATTTGAATTATAATAATAGCAAACTTTTACTAACTTCTTACTGAGTATACAGGGTTATCATAAGATTTTATAAATAATTGCTTATTTAATGCTTACAACACTCCTGTGAAATAGATACCATTATTTTACATTTTGTAGATGAAGAAACTGAGGTCAATCAATAGATAATATATAAATAAATAAAGTAACTTGCCCAAAGTCACAGGGTTAGCTAGTGGCTCCTAAACATTACACTATATTGATTATCTAAATAAATGATAACATATATTTAGCTGTAGTGATTCCAAAATGTCAAGTAAATAATTGGATATTTTGTCTGACTTTAACAAAACATGTGAATCTTACTTGAATATCATTCTACACAGTAAGCAGTAGCAGTGATTATGAACATGGATTATTAACATACTTAAGGGAAGTGGCAATAAATTTACATATACTATGATGATAAAAGAGCACTGAGTAAAGGATAAGGAGATCTCAGTTTTTACTTCAGATCTCAGATGTGATCACCGTACCTCAAACCCAGGTAGCTACATCTACAAAAGGGATTCTATTTCTTCCTGATTCCCCATCCATCATTTTAATGCTATAAAAAGAGTACTCCATTAATTTAGGGATAGCTTTTATGCCATTTCTGTGCCTGAAACTGTGGGATGTATTTGTTCATACTATAAGGGCAGCTGGGACACCACCTGTTAACTAACTTCAAGCACCATTTAATTAGCCTGTGTTGCAGTTACTTTGCTTTGACTGGAAGGGAGTGGAACAGTAGCAGATGCTAAGCACAATAAAAGAAACGCCTTTGAATACCAGGGCAAAGTGGGTGGAGAAAATGACAAAAAAAGTCAACAGACGGAGAGAGCCAGAAGTATTAGTAAAATGGACCGGAAATTAACTCTTACAGTAAAGTTCAAGGCAGCAAATCTCTGCAGATTAAATTCCAACCCAGCAAGGTATGGGTCACATCAGATATTATTGAGGATTGGATTTGAGGATTTTGAATAAATGCAGACCTCAACCAGACAATTGGCTCAGTTTTTAATGCTATAAAGGGGTAGTCATCACATTATTTCTATGATAACCTCCACGACCTTCTTAAACCAAACGTTCAGACATCAAGAAAAACATGTTGTGTCACACTGAAGCATAATTTCCCCAATTACTTTAAGAGCTCCACTTTGTCAGTGTTTCCACTAGGAGAGGTCTGGAAACAAATGGTTTTTAAATTATGATCATTTCTCCATCAATAGAATGATTTCCTTACAGGAGGCACTCTATCTTGTTTAGTCAAATTAAGTTGAATTAAAATGAATTAATAGCTTCTTCTGTGGCATTTATATTCTTCTGAGTCACAGGCTTATCCATTAATGAATCTGCCTTCCTAATATTGCACTAGTCTATTTTATGTTAATAGAATTGTTTTATATGTACATATATATAAAGCAGACAAATATATATATATATATAGACAAATATATATATATATATATATCTGTTATTGATGTTCTTGCCTCAGTATGTACTAGGTGCCTTTTATTTACTCAAATTTCATCAGTCTGGTATAGCTAGATGTACCCCAAATTAGCTTAAACCAAATTGTATTTGACAATTTTTGTATAGTTACTCTACCATTTTTTTCAGAATTGTAACACTTCTGGAGATTCAAAAACAGAATGTAATATAAGCAAATGAAATATTAATTCCAACTTGTTATCATATCACTTTAGTTTCAAGAGGAGCCTCTCAGAAAAATGCAGTCCATTCATTCAAATCAGAATGTATCTATATTTATATTTATAACTATATCTATATATCTATATTAGAAGTTCCTAAAATCAGAGGGAATTTGTAAAACTTAAATATAATTCACCTACCTGGCAATATTTAAAAACCTTCCTTGTTTATTCATACTATAATTTTTTTTCAGTTTTTAGTATTACCACAATTTATTGCATTTTATATCCAGTTTGCTAATCATCCCCTTTAACAAGAAAAAAAAAAACTCTTACCAGTAAGACCCTTGCCTGAATTAAGTTAAATAAGATTCTATTTCCAAATGTATACATTACATTTACAGGGGAGAGAGAGGAAGGAATATGTTATTCTATCAGAAATAGTAATTTACCATACTCTAGTTCTGAGTTTGATTTATGGTGATTATAATATTTTAGGTAGATAAGTATATGACAACATCCCAAATAAGGAATTAATTCATGTTCATTCATTGAGAAAAGTTACTTCCATCTTAAACTCTTGACTCCAACAAAACTATGGCCCAGTGTTTCATCTAGTCATTCAACAAAAAATGTATTGATTGTCTACTCTGTTCTTAAGCACTGTGTTAGGGCTAGGCGTAGGAAGATGAATAAGACATGACCCTGTCTTAGTCACCCTTAAACTTACACCAAAAGATGTGCCTATGTTGTTAAAGAAATAATTGTCAAAAAAAACTCAATGTATCTTGATTTCAGTCAGTAGTTTGATCCCCAAAATCAATATACTTTGAAACATTGTGGGCAAAGCCTTATGCTTTGGAACCCCATTTTAATCTTTTATTGTGTATTTCTTGCTTCAACACAACTGACTACCTTATTAAATACTTTATTTTATTCTGTCTGTAAAAGGGCACATGAAGAAGTTCTCGTGATATGCTTACTGGACCTCAGAAATGGACTTGTGAAATTATCCAATCTTATTGTTCAGTGACTAGAAAAGAATCACTAACCTGGTGTCCCATTGTTTGTATGCTATTGAAATGCCATCTAGTTCCCACAGTTAGATTGATGAGTAAATGGAAGTCATGGTGTGTAGTGAAAAGTGGAGTGATTTGGAGTCGGAAATCATCTGAAATCAAATTTCAGATCCACTATTTACTAGTTGCATGACAGAAGCAAAAGAACTCTGAGATTCAGTTTCAGTATCTTGAAAACGGAAATACTGATGAGAATCATGACGATGATGGCTAGGATCATGATCGAATTGTCAGCATTACATGAGAACACATATATGCATTTAAAATGATGTGTTCTATTAAATAGACTAAAGCATTATATGAACATTACTTGTGATCATAATCAGTGCAGGTTTTACTTTCTTTACTTCACATTTGATTCATTCAGTTATCTAACCACCTACACCAGAAAATGAGAAAAAAGCAGTAACATGTATTTTGAGATCATTGTATGAATTTTTTTTTTAATTTTTATTTAGTACCGTCCTGACATGTCAGGCCACAGGATAAAATTACCTACTCTCCATTAAGATTATTTGAGCTTATCCAAATAATAAACTACTCTAACATTTTTTCTTTTCTCAAAACTATTGGAAGACAAAGTTTTCAAATTTTGAAAGAACTATCCAGTCACTAAAAAATTTATTTGAAAACAGATTTTACATCAAGGTTAATGTTTTGTTTATTTTATCAAAACACAGTATCTAGCAAGTATTATCCACTTGGATCATTGTAATCATGGTTCTTCTATCTTTGAAAGAAACATAAAGAAACAACCTTGATTTTTCTTATACCAGCAAAATTGGAGATGGTTGTAACACATTGTTTTCTGTTCTCATATTGCTGCTTTAAAAATAATTTATTCAATATTTAGTGGTAATTTTTTAACTTCAGACATGTTATATCTAATGTTCTACAGTACATAGATTTCTTCAGCTATTGTAAATATATTTCTTTGTTTGCATCACTCACTAAATATTTTTAAGGAGACACCACCTAAAAGCACCTACTGATTTTTTTTCCTCTCACTGTCTATAACATAATTTATATTTCTCCCCTTATTCCCAGTTCAAAAAAATGGGACAGATAATAAAGTACATTCAACAATTATTTGGGCTATACATGATTAAAACAGAAGTTCGAATTTAAATTAAATTTGATGTTATAGAACTTTGATTCAAATTTAAAGCTTCACAAATATAGGGGTTTTTTGTATTTGATTTTATAATTCATTGCCTAGGTTTCTAATTAAATGTTCTCAGTACTCCATTTAAAGTATCCCTTCCATGCATTCCTCTTGATTAGTAGGAAAGAATCAATGAGAATTGATCCAATTTGTAGAACACAATTCTCATATTGATAGTAGTTTATATTCATTTGCTTTTCCCTAATCTTTTATTAATGGTCATCTTTAAAATGTCAATTAATGCCAAAGTTCTGCCTTGTGATAATGCAAATCTATAAAGAAACTAGTTTGACAAGTTATAGTAAGTAGGGCAAAAGGAAGAAGCTTTTTATGTTTTATGTTTTTATTATACATAACTGAGTGTGACAGAAGGAAAGAAGCTTGAAAACCCTAATGTTTTGAGCTGTGATTACAAACCCAATTTAAAAATTAAAAATACACAAATAAAATTCTGAATTTAAACCAACAGGCTTTTCTCTTAGGCCTCTACATTTCCCCAGTATAACACTGGCTACCATGGGATAATAAACAATGTAAATAACTATGGATTGAATGCTACTGCAAATATGAGTCTTTGTACTACAAAACTAATATTACCTATTTTAATACCGCTAGTGAAAGAGAAATGCCATTGCATGATTGTCTGCTGCATATTATAGAGAAGACTTTAGATCATTAAATTTTCATCCACCATCCTTTAAACTTTTTAAATGTTTTTCATAAAAGACTGAGTGATTGGGCCAAGTGCGGTGGCTCATACATGTAATCCCAGCACTTTGGGAAGCCAAGGCGGGTGGATCACCTGAGGTCTGGAGTTCGATAACAGCGTGACCAACATGAAGAAACCCCCTCTCTACTGAAAATACAAAATTAGCCGGGCATGGTGCTGCATGCCTGTAATCCCAGCTACTCAGGAGACTGAGGCAGGAGAATTGCTTGAACCGGGAGGCGGAGGTTGCAGTGAGCTGAGGTCACGCCATTGCACTCTAGCTTGGGCAAGAAGAGTGAAACTCTGTCTCAAAAAAAAAAAAAAGATTGAATGATTGGTAATGTTATGTCATATTTTCCATATCTCTTTCACCCAAGGTAGTTTTTATTCAACCATTTGAGTGTGAGTTAGAGATACGATATCTCATGCCTTAATTATTCCACATGTGTATCTAAAAACTAAGTACGTCATTTTTTCTGGAAACTTTAAGCTGGATCTTAAGTCTTCATTGAACAATCAACAATTTTTTTTTCAGAAAGGCTTCATAGCTGATATTGTATACTGTATTATAGAATGGTCTTCTCACTCTTAGTTGCCAGCTATTGGTGATAGTAAGTTTGATTACTGAATTACAGATATAACTGTCTGATCTATCAATTATCAAAGTGTATTTTTTACTTCCAAGTTAGGAAATACCCTCTGGGGTGATACTTTGGCACTGTAAAATATGCTGTCTTCCAACCATTTTTCACTTAATAGATGTAGGGGTTTGGGGAGATGCTGGCCAAAGGACATAAAATTTCAGTTAGGAGGAATAAGTTCAAGATACCCATTGTACAACATGATGACTATATTTAATAACAATGTATTGTAGTCTTGACCATCTTTAAGACACTCAGTTTTAAGTGTTCTCACTACAAAAAATCATGGGTGCATAAGGTAATGCATATGTTAGTTAGCTGTATTAAGCCATTCTAAAATGTATACATACATATCTCAAAACATCGTGTTGTACTTAATTTAAATTTGTCAATTAAAAAATAATTAATGTTTAAAGACCCAAACATTTAATGAATTGCTATATTTAAAGGCAAAGTTTCCTTAAAGACATAATTTATATTGTAAAGGAAGATATAGGCGCTTATTTCCTTTTATAGTTGTTGCTGTTGTTATATACATGAAAGACTCTTTTAAGATGGTCCACTCATACACTGTGTGTGTGTGTATATATGTATGTATGTGTGTATATATAGTTGTTGCTGTTATTATATATATGAAAGACTGTTTTAAGACGGTTCACTCTTATATTGTTTGTGTATATGTATATACTTGTATGTATGTGTGTATATATATGTATATGTACATATATACATACATATAACCTTATATATTGTAAGTTTAAGTATGGCATGCAACTCCTACACAAAAACATATAAAATCACTTAGCAAAATATTTATAAAAAATAAGCCTATAGGTCAGAGTTCAGTTTTAACCCCAGGTGCTAACTTTTTACTGAATTGTAAAATACTAAAAATATTTTAATATTTATGTAAAATATGTAACATAGGTAGGGACTACAGCAAAGAAGTAGGTTGAAGACAAGATGATGAGTGTAGTGTTCAGTGAGAAAAGGTGTGAGGCTTCTTGGAATTTACATGAAGTTGAATCACCAATGGAAATAAAATTTGGTTGTCGGTAGAGCATCTAGTTGAGAAATGTACAAGTTGCATATGTTATGAAAAATAATCGAAGCCTTGAGCCCGGATGAAGATATCTACAGACAGCATGTTGAAAAGAACAGGATGAAATCTGGAGCTGTGTGAAACACGACTATTTAAGGAGTATGGGGAGGGAAACAAGCTGTCATGGCTGAGGCATTAGTGTACATTCCTCCAGACTTGGAGTCAATGGATAGAAAATCTAGAAGACAGATTTTTTAAAACAAACTTAAAAAACAGGACTTAATTCTAAAATTGGAATTGATCACCCTGAAAAGCAGTGAAGGCCCAATGGCCACGAAATTCACAAGAACGCATACATCTCATCAAAGCTTGTTATGGGAGTCCCTCTGACCCATTTCCAACCGTGAGTGACTATGATGTTATGATTCAAGACTTCCTTTTTACATTGAAAGATGCCTTATTTGTTTGTATGAACTTGAGGATATAGGATGTACAACAGCATATGAGTTTATTTATAGCAAGCTTTTTATCCCCGCTCTGCATATAATACTGGTGCAGAAAATACAATTCACATCATTTTCAATTGTTTCAGATCGAGCTCCTATCACTTCAGTAAGGTTTGCATTCTTGGTTACCATCTCTTTATTAATTTATTTATTAACTTGGATTCAATGTAAAGCGGGTAGGTATACAAATGAGAAGCAGACAGAGTACCTGACCCTCAGGAATTTAGATTATAATGGGGTGACAGACACATAAAACCCAGCACCTCTGATGCCAGTGTGTTTCTAGATGGGACGGCAGCTTTTACCAATTGCAGCTGAACCTATTTCAATTCAGGCATGGGTAGCCCTAAATTCAGAGCTGGGATATAAGAAGACCTCCTTTAGATATGGTAAACACACAATAGTCTCTTCCTTGCTAGCTTCTAGTCCATAGCTCGCATAATCAATGCTATTTAACCGAAAATTTAAGTAAATGTCTTTCGGACTGGCCTTAAATTAGTCCTCCAGCTCTCTTGCAGTGAGTCAATGGCTATTTCGTGTTATTGTTATATTTTGACAGGAAGGAGAAGAAAGAAAAAAATTAGCAAAGCAGCTAAAAATAGCACCTTTTGTTTCCTTTAGGTCTAGCATACCATTAATTAAAGGCAGAACAAGGTAGAGATATGGCAAGATTCATTGATTAATGCAAAAATCTATTCCTTCTGAACTTAAGAAGCGGCCAGAAACGTGATGAGTAGGAACAGAGAAGCAAATTTATAAGCCACTTAAGATAGGTTACATGCAGGTGGGAAAAATCTATTTTATATGATTTAGGTATCTCATTTCAAATGACAGTAAACTTATCTTCCTCATCTCTGTTGTTTTCATAATAATATCCCCATTTTCAGGAAGAATTCAATAACAAAGCTACACAAACCTCATCCCAAAAGTCTTGTAATATTGTGTAGACGCACTGATTTAATTTATGTCGTGGGTTTGGATGATACTGTACTATATTTTTAACAGAGTGAAAAGAAATGTGTGGGTCCACATTAAATAACTGATTGTGTGCAAATTAAAAGTAGTAACTTCCCTTAAAAGTCTGCATTGTGTTACTAAAAGAATAATTCATAAAATTAAAGTGATTCTAAACACATTCTATCATTTAAAACAAGATTGTAGGTAAGCAAGGTGGTTTTCTTAAAAGCTGTTTCATGCATTTGACCAAGCAATTTCTGATGATCTTCCTACAACAACCTCTTATATTTGGATAGTCTGCATGAGCTAGATGACTTGTGACAGAACATTCTGAACACTGCCTCAAAACACACAAAAATGCCTGCTCCCCATTCTTTCTCATTGATGTGACCTGGAAGTTTGACCTAAACAACATGTGCATGTAATAAGTTCACAGGCCGAAAAGGTAAAGTGGACACTTTCCGCCTTATCACTTGCAGCATCTATTTTAAGGGTAAAATGACAGCAGCCATCACTAGAGAGGCAAGGACGAATCAAGCGAGAATGAATATCTTTTCTCTTTTGTCTGCACAGATCTGAACTTTTTTTTTTTTTCGTTTTAGCCACATCAGGTTATTATAATTATGTGATACTTGTGGGAAGGAGGAGGGAAAGCAGGGAGATTAGTGGGGATAAATATGCTGCATAAAAAAAACCAAGTGGACTCATGTTAGTCTTTTTATTCCTTTTGAAGAATTTCTAAATCATCCCTGAATAGCTGCGTCTAAGACAAAATATGTCGACCGAGCTAGTGGAGACGCAAAATTAATGACCTCCGTGATGTTTCTAGAGGGCATTACCTGCATGTTCTCACTGGCTCATCCAGAAGTGACACACTGTTCCCCGAGTAAACATCTGCGCTTCTTCCCTGCTCAGAACAAGAAATCCTTCCTCTGTAGAGAGTGTTCAAGGTGATTCTCTTTAAAGCCTGCAGAACATCAGAACTTGAATGACCTATGGCTCTACCTTATTTGATTTAGGAGGGACACTCTCGGTTTGTATTGTGTCTGTGTCTGCTTCTCAGTAGCAGGCCTATGAACACCGCTCACAGTTATCTCACATACAGATGACAGGTAGAGTGATTGCGCACCAGGGAAATTTAGTGGTGTCACTGAGCTTCTATACACACATATACTGCTACTCTGCTACTCCGACTGTGGATGTGGAAACTGGAGTGTTGTGCCTAGCCTCCCCTCTAAAATTCTGCGTAGGAAAATTAATGTGCAATTTAAGAAAAACAGAAAAAAAATGCATTTTTTACTTGAGAAAAATAAGCATAGCTGAATGAAAATACTTATACGGATGATCGTGATATAGAATCTCAAACAATTTGGAATGTTTTAAAATATCCAAACCAAAATATCCAAAGTTACATGTGTTTGAGTCATGTACTCGTTGCAGTAAATTTGTATCAGTCCTTAAAGACGAGAGACGGTTGCCTTCTGAAAGATGTGCTGTTGCACGGCTTTCTTCCGTGTTTCTCAGGAAAAAAAGTATGACATTTGTATCATCCTCCCTCTTATTTGACAAGACTTATTTTTCCCCACATCCTCCCTGCCTCATATGAGGTGCAGTCTCTGGAGTCTGTAATTGCCAGGAGATGAAGCGATGATGGGGAGTGATCACAGTCAATAGCTTTGATTAACAATAAGGTAGAAAATTAGCAATGCTAGCATTCAGCCACCCTGCCTCTCCCTCCTCCATATGCTCCCTCAGTCCGTGCTGGCGGCCTCGCAGAGGGCAGTCCGAGCCCTGCGTCAGCTTTGAAGTGCAGCAAAGGTGCAGGCAGAGCAGAGAATTAGGGAAATTAAGGAGAAAAAGTGGAAACTGTAAACCATGATGCTGAGACCTTCGCAGGGCTTAGTGTACCGCAGGAGGGGCAAGGATGAAGTGTGCTGTGTGTTGTCCTTGTGTGTGTTTCTGTCACATGTGGATTTACTTGTGTCTGGACATGCTGTGATCGAAATGGCAACTACTGTTACTACTGTGACCCCATCAGCAGCTCTGGTGTTGTTTCCGACAGACCCTGAAGATCTAGAGAGGGGGAAGGACAACGGGACGCCGATCCCCACCTCTGAGAACGATGACAATTCGCTGGGCTACACAGGTAGTGTCTCTTTCCCAAATCCTAACTTCCTCCTAAAATGCCTCCACCTCCATCAGTCATCAACCACCTGTATAAAATTAATCCCTTCATCCCTGCTTCCAGCTAACAACCACAACAACTTCTCCTTTTTCAAACTTCATTCTGTTCACAGCAGATCATATTGCTAAAGGAAACACTTTTGTGAACAGAAATGTACATGGAAACTGTGGTCATTCTTATTGTTTTACTATGTTTAATACAAAAGAATGCTTATCAAGATGAAACTTTGATACTGCTAATATTTTTAGAATGGTATTTTCTTAGAAATTTAATATTTGACTACATTGTTATCATAAAGGAAAAAAACACTACCTGCAAGTAATTTGGATTAAAATGTATCTGTACCTTTTTTTTGCACTTGTAATCTTAAAAACAACAGAAAGCAAAACTCTTAGAGCAATGTAATTCATAATCACCAACTTACATCTTCGGATTGTGTTGCATGACTTATTGTTACCTTATGCACCAATGCCTTCTGAAATGTAGATGCATGTGTACACCAGCATAATAGTAACGAATTAACTAATTGTGTTAGAAATAATTGATATATAAGTGTTTAAGAGTGATTACCCTGGAAATATATGTTTCACAAGGAATTTTTTGCTCTAAATATACTTGTATAATTTATACCTCTAACTCTGAGATAATTTGACTAAAACTTTAGATAAGGAGAAGGAATACAAGACATCACTTATAACCCATTGAATTAGATAATGTTGTAACAGTGGTCTTATTGTAAGATCAGCTATTCGTAATGCTCTCTTCACTGGTCCTGGTTAACGCAGTTCTCCATAGACTTTGCTAAGTTGTGGGCTGCGGATAGGTTGTGTGTGTATGAGGTGGGTTAGGTGGAGTTAGACGTCATAGAATCCTCTTCTGTATCATAACAATCATATACATGACTGTGTTAAAAAAAAAATGTAATTCAATAGGCACATTTCACTTTAGATAAAACAACAAACTGATATTTTACTTTTGAAGCATCCTCACAGTGTTCATAAATATCACTCTTCAATTTTATTCCTTGCCTACATAATTGTAGCTTTTAGACACTTGGAATAAGCAGTACAGTTAATAAGACCTTTATACGCAACTTTAATAGTTTTATATTTATTTTGCTCTTGTAAATAACTCATTTGCATTTTTCCTGTCTTCCAACATAAGAATGAGGATTCACCCATTAACTCGTCATTTACATTAGGTATAGCTCCTGCAGCACACCAACATGGCACATGTATACACACGTAACAAACCTGCACATTGTGCACATGTACCCTAGAACTTAAAGCGTAATAAAAAAGAAAAAAAAAAAAAAGAATGAGGATTCAAAGACCAACAAATGCAATCCATGGGGGTGGGAGGGCACAGGAATTTGTGTGATACGTTCCCAGGAACTTAGGTACAAAAAACGTTGTAAATGTCATCCCTTAGTACCACCAATACCAAAGAAGTTCATATTTGTGAAAGGAGGAATCCAAGATAGTATTCTTTCTCAGGGATATCCTCATTCGCCAGTGCTTCTTAGTTCTGCTCCCTTGTACTCACCCAATCTAAACAGCTGCATTGTTTTGATACAATAATAGGGTTTGCCCTTTATCTTTTGTGGATTTCCCAAAAATTATGTATAAGTAATGAATAAATCATGTTGGAGTGTTGAATTAAGAAAATTTAAATAACAATGCATTTCAGATTAAATACAGCATTAAATTTTTTCATTTTTATTTTTTCCCTTCAGGTTAATCAGGTGCCAGATTTGTCCTGTTAAACATATCGTTAGATAAATTAACATGAGGAAATAAACTTATACAATTATCTTTATAGTCTATAATGGAACTAACTTAAAGTATTACAATTTAATGCAAAGTGACTGGAGGACAATCTTCTGAATAATCTTGTTCCTGAGACTGTGACTGTCTTTAACAATCTAGTGGTAAAGGAAGTCTATTCTGTACATTTCGTTTTGTAAAATTCTTGATTACTCAGAAACCTCTCTTGTGCTATACAAATTAAAAAATGTTATTTGTCTCTTTTGTTTGCATGTTAACCATACTTACACTCATTAAAACTTCCATTGTGAGTGGTAAGAAAAGTAAAGTAGAAAAAATAATTTTGGCTGCTTCATGACAACTGTAAAGAAAGATATCAATTGGCTCTACAGTTAAGGAGTAATAGTTAAAAATATTATTTAAAATTGCCCACAGATATTGTTTTCTTTTGTGTGCACATGCATGTGTGCGAACGTCTGAATGTATGAATTCCCTGTACTAGAATCACAGATAATTGAGTAGATAGAATCTTTCTATTAGAGAAAACTGAGTTCAGAGGACAGGGAGATGGCCTATCTGTCCAGGAACGTTTTTATATATTTAATGTAAATTGTCTAGAGTTTAATATGTCTGGAGTTTAATAACCCTGGGCATAGCAGCAAGAAGTTTTAATAAATAAAATATACATATTAAGCAACTTAGAGAATGTACAATGCAATTGTCATGTAAGTCATTGATATGAGTTACTTACAAAATGATATTAACAAGCAAGTATATCAGGTATTGTTTGTGGCATCTATGTTTTTTACACAGTATCTCAAAATGACTGTGTAGATTTTATATATCAGATGTTAATTTTTTACTACATGTTGCTTCACTTCATTGAGGTAACATGTGAGACTTTTCTCCCTCACCCTAACATTTAGTATATACGAAAAAGAAAATAAACCTGTGTAATCCTGGAAAACATTTTTGGGGGAATGCGAAATAATCCCAAAGGAAGAAGATCATTATTTGACTAAAATTCCCATTTACATCCCCCTAATTATCCTTTTTTTCAATACTAAAAATAGTATAATTTCCACTGCAAGCTAATTTGTTACTACAACATCTGCTCTGATACTTAAGCCATTTGGGACCATCACTACCAAACTGACCCATTTAATGAGAATGCATGGATCTCATATCATACACATATCTTAAAATTTATATATCCACTAATGATCTAGTGAACAAATGATAATCTCATAACAGTAGTTGCTGCTTATATCGTGTACCATTCTAATCTAAATTGTGTAAGTGATTGAGTTGGGATCAGAATTTTAAAATGGAAATACAGAGTGTCAGAGAAGAAACATGTTGATTCCTTTTCTCCTTACCATCTCTAGAAACAATGCTATAAAGCCACGTAAGGTTTTGAAATATTTCAGTTTCACTCTTACAAATCAATGAATACAACACAATTTCTATGGTAGCAGTGTGGTATGTTATTAAAGTGGGCTTGTGCATTATTTACAGTGAAGTGGCCCATTTCTTGTTTAACCAAGCGTGTCATAAATATTGAGGGTTATTTAACAGTTCACGGCATATAGCCTTTGTTGCAAGAACAAGTAAGAAGAGGTTTCAAATCAGCACTTTATTGGGTCAAACATACATCCAAAAGAGTCTGAATATGTAATAATCAATGATTTTTCGAAGAGGCTTCTGAAAGGAGTAGAGTGTTTATCGACTGCTGGAAGTGCGTATAGTGTTTTACAAATATAAAAAAATTAAGTAATACATCTAAGAATGTTGAAATTTCTGAAATATACATATCATTTATATAGAGATTTCTAGCAAAAACTTTAGACAAGGACACAAAACTTACAGAAAAATTTATTGATGTATTAAAAATTCAGGGAATAAGTGGGTGCTAACAAAGTTCTACTAACATTCTTAATCCTTTTACAAAGCAGTAATTAGAAAATGAATTTAATATTATTCCTTCTTCTGAGTAACAAAAAAAGTCTGTAAATTTGACTTGAAATGTCTAAAATATACCCTTTGTCCAATAATGTCTTCTATCTCCACATGTCTATTTTAAAGAATAGGTGCCTATATTTATAGTAGAATATTGGAAGAAATGTGAAATGCAAATTTAAAATCTTAAAACTAAAAAGTTATCAGAGTTATGTCACTGTCAATTTAAGTAAAATCTAGCTATGAAATGTCAGATGTTTCATAGTTATTTCAAATAGGGATATTCAGGTCTTCTACTACTCAACACTACCTCCAAGTAAAGTTTGGTTATGATTGTTTAGAAGGAAACAAAATACATTCTCTTATTAAAAAAAAGAGAGAAAGAAAGAAAAGCCTGGACAAATTAGTATGTTTGCCCACATAAACTTGGATGCAATCCCAAAACCTTGTTTGGTCTCACGCTGAGGAATTTCAACAGGCAGCTATTAAGTGATGATGACACTGATTCTTGTGTCTCCCTACATTCTTAATTGTATTGCTTCACCATTCAAACTAAGCAAAAACACCATTTTGGTATGTGAATTTTTAACATCTATGTACTGAATCTAATAACCAGTGTTTATTATTACTACATGCATGCAAGACTGTTTTCTGAGCACTTTACCTGCAACAACTCATTTAATCCTTACAACAACCCTCTAAGACAGTGCTATTATTAACAGCGACAGGATCTGAGGTCTGCTTCAATATTCTAAAAGATAAATCGTTCAAAATTAATCACATATTTCTAATCTCACATAGTTTTGAGTTTAAATGAGTTGTGTCTATAAGCTACATTTGGGCATTTAGTTAGAAACTGAACAGATCCACCATGTCAGATTTGTCAGAAATATTAAACGTTATATAGTCTTCCCATTTTCTTACTGTCACTTTATTTGTTAAATTAATAGTGAGAGTTTACATTAGTTTTACTAAGCGAAAGATCCTTAGATGAGTCTACTGCAGAGCTAAGTATAATACTGTAAGTCCATTTCCTTTTTTGTATGCAATTGATTAATTTTTGGCGTTAATAGTTGCATTTTTTTAACATTCTAGATGTTCAATTATGTCCAGTATTCCATCAGTGATCTTCTCTGACACCTCCCTCATTAAACCCTTCATATTTTGTCCCAAACCCACTGTCTTTTCTTTAGACCTAAGACTTTCTTACATCACTCTTTTATGTTGGATCTCCTGTTTCTTAGATCTAATTACTTTCTCTTTCCTGGTTTCTTCACTTATTAAAAGAAGCCTGTCCTCCAGAAAGCATTTTCAAGAAAAGCTTGGAGAACATCAAAATCAAAAATGTTTTGCTAGGATGTGCTTGTGATATTTTGTCCATGTTTGCTTGTTGTTGATTTGTTGATTTCCCTTCAACATAGAACACTAGATGGGCCCATTCAAACTGGAGAACTATTTATTTCAGTTACGGAAAATTTTCTTAATATTTTTTATAATAATTCCTTTCATCTCTAGTTTCTCTGCTATCCTTTGGAATTGCTATTTGTCAGGCAGTGGGCCTCTTGGACTGATCCATTAGCCTCTTGTTTTTCTCTCCTAATTTTTAACTCTTTGTTATTTTTTTTCCAACTTCTCGGGAAACAACCTTTATATTTATTGTCCACCAATACTTTTATCATTGTGCTTAGTACATGGGGGTATATGAGTATATGAGGTATACTATCTTTTGTTTTGTTTCGTTTTTGAGACGGAGTCTCGCTCTGTGGCCCAGGCTGGAGTGAGCGGCGCCATCTTGGCTTCCTGCAAGCTCCGCCCCCCGGGTTCCCGCCATTCTCCTGCCTCAGCCTCCCGAGGAGCTGGGACCACAGGCGCCGCCCCCACATCCAGCTGATTTTTTGTATTTTTAGTAGAGACGGGGTTTCACCGTGTTAATCAGATGGTCTCAATCTCCTGACCTCATGATCCACCCACCTCGAACCACCGCACCCGGCCTTTTTTGCAATTTTTAATGGCAAAACCTTAAATACTTTTGCGCCCACCAAATATTAATTTTCTTGCATAAATTGCTGGGTAAACAAAGATTCTTAGTGAATTATCCAAATAATTAGCCAGTCACTACTGTAGCTGCTACAACCGAAGTAGTATTTGTTTCTTTAAATTTCCCTAAAATTTCTTAATAAAACTTTAAATCTGAATTCTTCACGTATTCTACCCTCTGGATGTTGGTATACCTAATGAACACCTGTATATTTTACGTATATTTTGTGTTTCTGAGTGTGTTTACTTATGCATCCCTAACATTTGTAGCTATTGCTTATATTTTAAAAAATGAAGCAATCTTTTCACAATTAAAACTAAAACTATTTATCAAATATAATTAAATGAAAAATTTCTATCCAAATCAAGGTTTAAAAGATTTTATTTAAGTTCAGATAATGCTTTTCCTTCCCCACCATAAAAACTCAAAACGTTCAGCTCCCAAGTTTTCCACATGGAAAATATTATCAAATAACTAATGAGAAATATATACATATATATTTGTTCACTTAGAAAGGTTTAAGTCTCCAAA
The DNA here is from genome assembly GCF_037993035.2 of Macaca fascicularis. Classification (NCBI taxonomy): domain Eukaryota; kingdom Metazoa; phylum Chordata; class Mammalia; order Primates; family Cercopithecidae; genus Macaca; species Macaca fascicularis. Next base: position 199,659,477 of record NC_088376.1, read on the forward strand.
GTGCTAATGAGAAATTTTAGTGTTAGAAATAGTGTTAATAAATGTGTGGAAAACACACAATTAATCTTTAGTTTTTAAGAAATGATTAAGCTAAACTGCTTTAAACTGTTCTTCGCAGACTCCAATTGTCGTTAGAGCTTAACTTACTTTTTAATGCTCGAATGCACCTGAAGTTCCCAGGTCCTGTGTCCTGTAAACTTCAGGAGGATAGAATTATGCATGTCTATTACCTGTTGTCCATTACTATAAAAATGAAACCATTTTTCTTTTTCTCTCAATTCTAAGGAAAAGACTTTTGGAGTATGAGACATGAATTTAACCCATAATCCTAATTCTGTCTCATTTGCTAGCTTTCATATTTTCAGATAATTGGCAAAATTTCTGAAGTCAATCTGAAGAATAGTTCAGCTAAAAATATTAGGCTGGTGCAACAGTCATTGTGGTTTTTTTTTTTTTTTTTTTTTTTTTTTTCTTTTTTTTTTTTTGAGAAGGAGTCTCTCTCTGTCGCCCAGGCTGGAGTGCAGTGGGGCGATCTTGACTCGCTACAACCCAGGTTCAAGTAATTCTCATGCCTCAGCCTCCCAAGTAGCTGGGACTACAGGTGCATGCTACCATGTCTAGCTAATTTTTTTTATTTTTAGTAGAGATGGGGTTTCACCGTTTTGCCCAGGCTGGTCATGAACTCCTGAGCTCAGGCAATCTGCCCACCTCAGCCTCCCAAAGTGCTGGGATTACTTCTGCTCTTTTATTCATCCAAAGACAGTCTCATGGACATTCCTAACTTCAACAGCATAGGGACGTATAATCCTACTATGGCCCTGAGAAGAGGAAAAACTAAAAATACAGTCAGCCTTTTGTATTCACCACTTCTGCATCCATGGATTGAAAATATCTTTTAAAAAGCAATTAAAAATAGTAATATAACAATAACATTTATACAAACTTTGTAATAATACAGTATATCAACTATTTACAGGGCATTTACATTGTAGTAGCTATTATAAGTAATCTAGAGGTAATTTAAATTGGCCCGGCCTGGTAGCTCAAACCTATAATCCCAGCAATTTGGGAGGCCAAGGTGGGCGGACCACTTATGGTCAGGAGTTCAAGACCAGCCTGGGCAATATGGTGAAACCCTGTCTCCACTAAAAATACAAAAATTAGCCAGGCGTGGTGGCGGGTGTCTCTAATCCCAACTACTTGGGAGGCTGAGGCAGGAGAATCACTTGAACCCAGGAGACAGAAGTTGCAATGAGCAAAGATTGCACCACTGCACTCCAGCCTGGGTGACGAAGTGAGACTGTCCAAAAAAAAAAAAAAAGAAAGAAAGGAAGGAAGGGAAGGGAAGGGGGAAGGAAGAAAGAAAGAAAGATATTAAATTATACAGGAGGAGGTTTGTGGGTTATATGCAAATACTAAGCCATTTTATATATGGAACTGAAATGCATATGGATTTTGGTATCTGCAGGGGATCCCGGAACCAATCACCCACAGATAAGGAGGAACAACTGAAATTGGTAAATAGCACTAATCACTACTAAAAAAGCAATGTAAGAAACAAGAAATTTGTCATTAGTTCAAAACATACACTACTTCCTTAAGGAAAGAACTTTTACCTCATAAGGCAGTTACGGTGCCATAACTGAATCTACTGAATATTGGCTGGTCATTGTGCTGTTATTGCAGCCTATATTCAGTCCTTTCCTTCATTTTATCACTGGAAAATATTTTTTTGTTGGAAGCAATGTTGTGCATGATAACCGTATATAGAACAATGTATTCAGTAAATGCACAGATGGTAGGTCTTCTATACACAGAAGTATGGTAAGAAGGAAAGAAAATACGTTCATAGAACATCTACCCCAGCTAAGGATAAAATTCACTTGTTTCTTTTCCATGATGAAAGGAGTTCAATATAATTATCCTGCCAGCTTGGCTTGGTAGACCTGATATACTATTGCACCATATTGATGGCTCAACATCGCTTTATGCAATGAGCAGACTGGGCTATCAGCAGTATTGGTGGTCGTTCAGTTTTGTTGAGAGTAATACCATGTGATTAAGCCCATATATAACCTGTATCCCTGCTAACCTGGAAACACTGTTTATGAGCCAATTTTGCAAGCGGTGGGATGCTGGAGGAAGAAGCTGAGGGACACCCAAGTAACTATTACTGATTGTTTACCATACCACATATTTGTTTGTAAGTGTTCACTAGGACAGTGGTAGCCTTATATTTTGAAATTATTTCAAAGGATCCATCTCATATCTCTTACCCAGACTTTTTTGTTACATATTTTTTGAAGTTCTCCCCTCTAAACACCCCAAACATTCATTCACCCCTTTAGCCACTATCCCTGAATCAATCAATCAAAGCACATTTTTGTGTTGTTAGTAACTACTTGAGCTTTGGCTACGCTAATTCCACTTGATGATAGAATACTTCAGTGCACACTTTGTGATTTGAAAGATGAACCATCACCCAGTTCATGATGGTTGTATGATTTGGGGCAAATTGGCATTTCCTTGATCTGATCAGAGGCTCAATCATTCCTAGACCCAAGTTGCAAGATAGAAGATGGATTTCAAAGGAAGACTAATTATTGATTATTTTCCAAAGAGGTCACTGCTTTTTTAAAATGTCCTAAGTGGTCTATGCTATAACTCTACTACTAGATCTTGCCAGAAACACCATAACATCCCAACACTGAACGATTATATTTCCTGAGGCATATTTCCCAGAGTAGGACAGCCTCCTCTTGTTCTGCATCACACTCAAAAGTGGTATCACGATGGGTGCCTTGGTGAATAGGGAGGACTGGCTTACCCAGACGTGGTATATGTTTCTTCCAAAATCCAAAAATACTAAATACACAATGTTTTTAATGAAAAATGTGAGTCAAAAAGCAGCCACTTGTCTTTCACTTTGGAGAGAATATCCTGATATGACTAGACCCTGCAAAATTCACAAGAATAGTACGTAGAATCCTAAATTTTTGTGGGATTTATCTCATATCCATGGAAATGTCAATGCCTTATAAATGCATACAGAATAATGGTTGCTTACTGCTCACCAAGATCTATGACTCTAAGTTCACCAAAAAAAGCTGACCAGGATGATAAGTTGGGGACAGAGATAATCAACATCCCAGAGGAATACAGATGAACAGAGAGTTGATGTAGCTCTTAGGTAAAATAGTGAATTTGTGCTACTATACCTGCAAAGGAAAGCAAAATGTTTTTAGTGTTGTTCATTTACTGGAGAGAGAAGCATGCATTTGCTAGAAAAGTAGCTGCATTTCATGTGCTAAGTTCTCTGTTGATTTTCCCTAACAAAGGGACAATGTCTGGAAGAGTCTTTAACATTTAAATCTCCACTGGTTATTGTATTAGTCTGTTCTTATGTTGCTAATAAAGACATACCCAAGACTGGGTGATTTATACCGGAAAGAGGTTTAATGGACTCACAGTTCCACGTGGCTGGGAGGCCGCACAGTCATAGCGGAAGGCAAAAGGGAGGCAAGACAAGTCTTATGGGAAGGCGAGCAAGACCAGCTTGTGCAGGGGATTCCCATTTATGAAATCATCGTACTTCACGAGACTTATTCACTACCACGAGAACACTGGGGGAAACGGCCCCCGATTCAATTATCTCCACCTGGCCCTGCCCTTGACACATGGGGATTATGGCAATTGAAGGTGAGATTTAGGTGGGGACACAGCCAAACCTATCAATTGTATGCAATAATCATCATTCTCTGAGACCTAAAAGCCTAAGAGTTAAGTTTAATGGGGGGTAAGTTCAAGATAAATGCCTATTGTATATTTCAAGTCTTTAAAATAGACTTTTTTTTTTTTTGAGGCAGAGTTTCACTCTTATTGCCCAGGCTGGAGTGCAATGGCACGATCTCAGCTCACTGCAACCTCCACCTCCCACGTTCAAGAGATTCTCCTGCCTCAGCCTCCCAAGTTTACAGGAATTACAGGCATGCGCCATTGTGCCTGGCTAATTTTGTATTTTTAGTAGAGACAGGGTTTCTGCATGTTGGTCAAGCTAGTCTCGAACTCCTGACCTCAGGTGATCCATCCACCTCGGCCTCCCAAAGTGCTGGGATTACAGGCAGGAGCCACCGTGCCTGGCCATTAATTTTGTTTTTTTACAGGGATATGTTCTTTCATTTGATTTTTAAATTTACTATAGAGTGACAATTCTAAAAGCTTCTTTCTATTAAAAAAAAACCTCACTCAACGGGCCAGGAAGACCATGTGTTATTTTGCCAATTGCTGATTCAATTATGTAATTGAAAACTGGCAGACTGTCCCAAGATGGATTTCCAGGCACACAGGCAGAGGTACTTAGGATAAATTCTATCTTTTGACTGATGGAACATTAGTGTTTTGGATCTCTAGGTATTAGCAATATCAACTAGCCTTTGTTTCTCTTTCTTCAAATCAGGCATCCTGATAAATGGGCTTTCTTTAAAGAAGTTCAGAGAGAAAATCAAAGCACATAAATTTGGTAATATTTTGTGGTCCTCTTCGCCACCACCGGGCTTCTCCCTCAGTTAAGAGTCTCCTTCAAACTTCTGCATTGAGTGAGGGCTCATGATCTGTCCATTTGGTGATAAACCATGACTTTCCAATTTATGAATCAAGTTAGGTCTTTTTTTTTTTTAACTACATCTCAATTTTTTTCTATTTAAAACTTATTTGAACCTTGGTAAATCACAGGTATTTCCATTCTAGGAAGTAATAATCTCTAAACCGCAGCAAAATAAATTTGGGAGTCCATCAACTACTATGAGAACTGTGTTTGCTTTGTCTCTGATAGTTAACTACTACCATTCTGGATTGACCACTCCATGACCCTATCATCCCTATGAAATCAGGGACTGATTTTCCTAACTCACCCCCAGCCAACAAAGAACAAACACCACAATGCTGTTCAGACATGCAGGAGCACTTCTCTGGAGTGCAGTTCCAAATGCCTTGATAAAGGGGATGCCTTCTGGACCATTCAGGAGACAAAGTTGGAAGAGGAGTAAGTATGTCACAATGTGATACATCAATTCAAATATTCATATTCCTCTACATCAGTGCTGCCCAATAAAAATATAATCCGTAACACAGATGCGTGTTAAAATTACACACACGTGTCATTTTACATTTTCTAGTAGCCATATTTCAAAACAAAGTAATAAGAAATGGGTAAAATTATTTTTAAAACTTACATTTTGTTTCACCCAAGATAGCCAAGATATTATTGTTTCAACATGTAATCAACACAAAAGGTATTATTGAGATACTTTACATTTTTTGCACTATGTTACACTTAATAAAACATCTCGCTTTGGACTAGCCACATGTCAACTGCTTGATAACCACATGAATTCCTCTCTCTCCATTCTGCCAAAGAACTTCTGGTATCTAAACATATTTAGTAAAACATCATTTGTGTCTAAGTTTTATTAGTCAATACCAAACACACAGCTAGAACCACTTCCAGCTGCTTGAACTAGCCTTTGTATCCAGTATCTCCATTAAATGCAACCGTATCAATAAATTCAGCTACTTTAAAATTATTTTCTTCTTTTCTGGCCTAGCACAATTAGAATAATATCTTGTAGATATTGTCCAGGTTTCTGTTGATGTAAATTATCAGAAGGCTAGTAAGCCTTCGCTCCCTGGGTTGAATTGTTACAGCTGTGACATGTTGAGTTACAGCTATGACAGCTGTGACACGTTGAGAAATGAATCTGATCTTTGCTCTAGAGGTAATGAGCATCGATGGAATGGGACACGAGGTGAATGAGTACTTTTTAATGTGATAACTACCTCCAGTTCCCAAAGCGCGGCAAGGTGCAGCACCATACAATAAGAAAGGGCTCTTCCTGCTGGCAAGGGAGAAGTAGTGTAATTTGGGAGATCAGGTATTCAGATTTGTCTGAACCCATTCACCTAATTCCTTGCTAGTTTTCAGAGTCCTGCACTTTCCCCAATCGATCCTCTAAACTTTCACACAAGAGGCCTGGTTAAGGTGTAAAGTCATTCTATAATGTAATTTGGCAGCCTCGATCCAGCAATGCTGTCGCATATTCGGCTATAATAGCCCGATGGCTATTAGACAAAAGAGATTCTCTGTGTTCCTGCTTATGCCTGAACCAAGAAGTTAAAACCTGGGTATATTGTTTCTGTAAATGAGTCAGAGCTATCAGAAGCAGGAAGCCCACCCAACAGACCTTGTATTCTTCACCACAGTCATAACTGTCTATTGTAGAAATCACTGAGTTTTCTAGAGGTTTGTATTAATTGGCTCTTCATTAAAGGTGGCCACAAGTGATATATTATGGCACAGTTGTGTCACTGCCAATGTCTCGTTTTCAAATTGCATTCAGATTTCCTTCACTTCAAGTGTGGGCACGGTAGCTCACACCTGTGATCTCAGGACTTTGGGAGGCCAAGGCAGTAGGATCACTTGAGGCCAGGAGTTTAAGCACAGCTTGGGCAACATAGCAAGACTCCATCTACAAAAATTTAAAATTAGCCAGGTGTGGTGGTGCACACTTGTAGTCCTAGCTACTTGGGAGACTGCAGTGAGAGGACTGCTTGAGTCCAGGAGTCCAAGGCTGCAGTGACCCGTGCTCTTGCCACTGCACCCCAGCCTGGGCACAGAGCAAGACCCTGACTCAAAAAAAAAAAAAAAAAAAAGTTATTGCCCTCACTTCAAATCAATAATCAAGCAGGTGAGTTAACAAATACGAGATTCTCATCCTTGAGATCATGTGGCCAACAATTAGCGTCTGCTGCATGGTGGGCCCCCAGAAATGACAGGAGATATTTTAAGAAGACTTACTCAGTCAATTGGGTGTTTACGAAGTCACTGGAGAAAGAAAAGAACTTAGGCCTCTAAAATAATGTCTAGAATAAGTCAGCACAAGTAGTCCACCGCAGAAGCAGTCAACAAATCAGGTAACAAGAGGCCACACAGAAATGAAAATTCTTTAAGTGTGAGTTTCCAAGTTGTCAGTGAAGTAGTATATATTATATATATATATATATATAATATAGTATTATATAAATATTATTTCTGAAAGTGTAAAATGTGCTCAATTCACACTCGGTGTGATAACTTACATTGAGTGGGCACACGGCACTGATTATTTGGCATCATCTCATATAATCCTCACAGCAGCTTGGCAAAGTCTCCATTTTGTACCTGAAGAGACCGAATCAGAAAGAGATTAAAGCAATTTTCCTAATTTGACACACTATCAAATCCAGGAAATCTGGCTTCTATTCTCAGTTGCTTCTCATACCAATGTAGGGGTTATCCGTAGTAAGCTTCATGTATTATTAATAATGGCCAAGTCAGCATGTATAAGCTTTCAAATTACCACAGTTATCCAATTAACCCATAGTTACTTATGTAGCCTTTAGTGCTTCTCTTCAGGAGCAGACTAATGAATTTCAGCATAAATGATTATACAAGTAGGAAACAAAGGTCATGAAAAAATGGAACACCTCATAACTGTTGCATAAAGGGCTTTTTATTCCCCCAAAATCAGTTTTAAAGACTGACGTCTCAGTCGCCTCCTAGTCAATTTTAATTCTAGTGCTATTCTGTTAGTTCAATAAAATTTTTAAAAACTAACAATAAAGATATATCAGTTTCTTAAGTGTAACACTTTAGTTTTACAGATGATATAAGAGAACCATGCAAAAGTAATAAAAGTATAAAAACATGCGTGGGAATGATTTATAGCAACAGCAAGATGCTAGCTGTCTTTGAGAAAGCAGAGGTTGAAAGCAATGAGGAAACAGCTGTAGCAATATCTGTAATTATTTTAAAGAGAATTTAAAACATACAGAATAAATTTAATAATGTTTCATTTATGTGGTATGTAAATGAGTATTTATTACATTTGTGTCATTTTCTGCATGTGTGAAATATTTCACAACTTGAGATAAAACAATTTTGACACATTAACAATGCTTAAGAATTATTACAGTTCTATTAGATTCATTTATAATACAGCATACTGTGTTTGTCAAATGTTCTATGCTAGCATCTGCATTTTAAAAACTGCTATATAACAGAACTTTGAGTAAGTACCCTACTTGACACAGCTATGTTAAAATAAAACCTAAAGAAAAAAAAAAACACTTTTCCTTAAGACCCAAATCTGATAAAATACGCTTTTGATGTGTTGGGATTTTAACCAGCCATTCAGATCAGACCTGACCTTAGTTTTAAAGCTCCAGTCCACAACAATGCCTGTAACTAACTTTTCTGTTCAAAAAAATAAATGAAAGAGGCACTGTGATATACCTTCACCTCAAGACTATAAAGAGCTGCATAAAATACTTCTCATTTGATTTATGCTTCAACATATATACAGCATATAGTTTTTGTGACTAAATATGCTTGTTCATTATTTCTTTTCAAATGCAATTTAGATGTTTTCAATTTAAAAAGAACTGGTAGAGATGAACAAAATCCTTTCACAAAGAACTGTACAGAGCCAAATTACCATTTCTAGAATAGGGGTTTGCCTCAGAAATCCTCATTAATAAATATGTTCTGAAGAGAATTTGTCTATTCACTCTATAATTTAATCAAGACATTACCCTAAGACAACCAGTTAGGGCACTCTTATTCACCCAGCCTTTAATATATATATAGTTTCTTTAAATTTTAACCTATTAGTCTTGTATTTGTTTCTATCTTAAATTTCTACTAACAGTAGTGATACAAAGAATTATTCAGAATTGTATTCAACAATTGTTTGTCTTTAAAAAGGGATGGTTCTAGACACAAAAGGTTATTAACATTATATTATAATAAATTTCTCTAGAACTGAATTCAAATGGAAGTACTGGTATGAATGTGCTAACTTTATAACAGTAGTCGAATGGACATTAGTATTTTTTTCTTGATCTTTAACGTGACTAAATAAGTGAACAAGTGAAACGTGAGAAAAGTTAACATAGAGTCACCTTTCAAAAACAGAAAGGCATTTTTATACAAGTAACTGTAACTTCCCTGTTGTTTCTGCTGTCTTACATAAATTAGACATTTATGTCGATGTCTCTTGGAGTGCTTTCTATGTATCAAGGAAGAAAAAGAGGGAGTTGATCCAAATCAATAACTTTCTAGATCACTCATACTATATTCACTTAAATTTACTTTGCAGGCAACTGTCAGACTCACCAACTTCAATTAAAAGCAAAATAATATAAGCTTAAACAGATCATGAAATAAAAGAACTATGGTGTATTTCTGGTATTAACGGCATCCTGACATATAGTAAGAAATCATTTGATTATTTTATGAAGAATAAGTTACATCACTTTTACATTGAACATCTGTATTCTACTGCAACGAACATAATTTGTTTTATCAGGTTCAGGGGAAAATTGTATTTCTTAATATTAATATTATCTTAACTCTTTATTTCAGTGTTGCAAGTGATAATTTAAATAAGCTCTAATATTTAAGGTTTCTCAAACATGCCAGAAACATGTCAATTAATAAACTTCATTTACTTAATCAATTCAACAACATCAACCAATCTTTATAAATTACCTTTATTGAGAGTTTGACTGATTACATAAGTAATCACTCTCAATACAGGTAATTTAGAAAATGAAGAAAAGCAAAAATACAAAATGATCAACACCCAACATTTTAATATGCAAGCCATCCTTTTTATCCACCTATAATCAGAATGAGCAAACTCCACTTAAAAAATTCACACACACAAAAAGGCAAGTGTAAAATTTCATTAAAATTGTAAAAGTAACTAGAATTTTATTTTTAAATGGAACAATGTACAAAAAGTAATTTATATGGTGCTCAGTAAAATGTATTTTATGTTTTCAACTCTGCTCTAACTCTTATAATGAAATAATGAACTGAGCATTAGTTTTAACACAATTTAGCAGATAATCCTTGCGTGATAAAATGATATGAAACCCATCACTTCACATGTGATGCCAATATCACAAAAGGGTCATGTGTTTAAAAATTACCTAAATACTCTTTGTGTAGCACCTATTTTGTTATGCTTGTGAATTTTTTTTCTTTAAACTTTAACTCATCTAACTCCTGTAATTATCCTTTGCCAAGTTGTGTGTGTGTGTGTGTGTGTGTGTGTGTGTGAGAGAGAGAGAGAGAGAGAGAGAGAGAGAGAAAGAGAGAGAGAGGTATAGATAAGCAGTTTTCCAACAACACTTTTATAGGCATCTCTTATTTTGTGAAATCCTGTATCTGTGGTAAGCTTTTCAATTTTACCTTATAAATGATATATTTTGTGTTGGCTTCAGATTATTGAATTAACTGAGCAGAGCAACAAAGATTGACACAATGAGTGGCGATAGATTCTAGACATAAGTGGGGAGGAACATGTGAAGGGGACACATTTGTAACTTGTGACTTGGTGAATGTATTCCTGTAATAACAACGTTCACTTTCCTGTGCAACCTCACTACTTTGGATACTCAGATAATGAATATGAAGACAATAATTACTTGCCATTTATCATTATTGTGCTTTGATGTACATATATTTTTAACTTACTTTTTTTTAGTCTCTGTATTGCTTGCAACCTAATGTACTATGTCATTCACACTGGTGTTAACTCAGAAGTAGACTTAAATTTTAATGTAGGTCTAGGATTTAGCACTTACTTGAAACTTTAAGTGCTTGCAAAAATAATTCATTCTTAAGATAATGAATGCACTAATCACAGTCAGTTGTTGATTTGAATTAATATAATACATGAGGAAAGTGCTAATGGAAATCCAGGTATTTCTGTAGCTCAGAGCCTGTTCCATAATATCAAAAATAGAATTATTTGTCTTGTTTTTTCAGGCAATGTTATGTACTGAAAGAAAAACTATTTGAAACAATTAAGGCTCATTAAAAGTGTTCTTAATTTAACGAACCCCTGAGAATGTGATATCATAATAATAAAAAAAATGAGCTGCACTAGTATATTCTAATAAAAAATGTAGTTTTATGCTTCCCAGAGGGAACTAATTTGGTAAAACTCTGATTTATAGGCTTTTAGAAACCTATTCACTAGCAAAACAAAGATAATATATTTTCATTCATATGGTACACTCCTTTTATTTTTATAGTAGACAATTTGCTTTTTTAAAAAGAAATCATTGTTAAAAGACTATATTGTTTCAGCTAGTCAAGTTGCTTGGATTTTAAGCAAGATATCCTGCTCTATGAATAGCAATTCTGTTACCATATTAAATGTGTTAGATTTTCCAGGATTCACAAGGTCTTTCAATATATACATTACCTTACTTTAAATTTAACAGAAACCAAATGGGTAGAAATTAGAATCCAAACTAAGATCTTTGGGGTCCTCCAGCAACTTACAAGGACAATCCATTCCACAAAAATAAATATTTCCCAAAGCTATATACACAGCAGGAGCTTCATAAACACCAGTTGGTGGCCATAACCAACACTAGGCTGAAATTGTTTAACACATCTTTCAGGCTGATGGCGTGTAGCTTTGTGGTATACTCTTCATTACGCACACATGATGACACTAAGTATTTTTTCAATGCACTTTCCTTTTCTCCCACAATATCTTTGTTTGCAACAACGCATAACTTTAAACATTTTAACAATGTCATTATCAATATGCATTTAGATAGCATGTTTCCTTTCTCTATTGCTATTCACCACAGGCATGAAATTCATAAGAGAAAATTAATATGTGAAATCCAAATTAAATCTGGGAATACTTATTTTTTGTTCACCTACAGGTTAAGTAGACTTGCAGAATTGCTAGCTTGCTCTCCAAATTGCTACACCACTGTATACTCCCATCAGTAGTTCATCAGGCTGTCAGACTAACAGATGTACAACCATATTATATCGCTTGATTTTCATTTCTGTAATCTTTAGCAAGTCGCAGTCTCCCTTTGAATGCAATGATCTTTTGCGATTCCTCTTCTCTAAATTGCCTGAGTATACACTTTGTTCATCTTGCCCTTACACTCGTTGTTCTTTTTCTGTTGACTTTCAGGAATTCTTTGTCCATTTGTACATGCTGTAAATATCTTTTTCCGTTAGTAATTTAACTTACATCTTTCTCCATGTGTGTTAAACAGAAATCTTTCATTCTCATGCAAATTATACCATCAAATTTTGTTTTATGGTTTTCTTTTGAATTTACTCACAAAGATGGTCTCCTAGATTTTTTTGTATTAACTTGATAGGTGGACCTTTCACATTTCAGTTTTTAATGCATCTTAAGCTACTTTTTGTGTGTCTTTAAATTTGCATTTATGTAAGTCAGTTTCTCCATACCATCTACCAAAAACACCTGCCGTTTTCCATTGGTAGCAACGTTTCATAGATTATATCATCATACACGTATGCATCTGTCTCTAACTCTCTCTTCTGTTACATTAAACTATATGTCCGTTCTTGTATTAATACCACACTGTTTCCATGGATATGGCTTTGTGGTAGTTCTTCAATTAAGGGAGGGCAAAGGGTCGGTTGTCTCTCTCAGTCTTCCTATCAAGGAGCATGGACTGTGTTTACATTAATTAAAATAATCTAGTAATGTAGTCTTGGGCTAAGTAACCTCTTTATGCTCAGGATGATATTAATAGTACTGAACTTGTATGGCTGTGTGAGAACTAAAGAATGATAATACAGGCCTATTGCTGAACAAGTGACTCATGAATCTTAAATACGCAATAAGCAGTAACTCAATAAGAACTAATAATAAAAAAAAATCAGAAGGTACTAAACCAGGTGTCTGCTCTTGTTAAAGAACAGAGATAATCTATACAGCATTGTAATTACACATCTATTTTACTGTAGCAATATTCAGTACAACATCAGGCATATTTATCAGCGAGTAATGATTTGAAAAAATAAATTCTCACATGCTGTTCTATCATGATTTATTATTTCAGGAAATAGCCTAACTTCACATAAAGTAGTTTCTACTAATTCAGCCTCACAACTTAACCAACACTAACTTGAAACACATTTTTAAATTGCCTGTTACATAATCTGCGTAGTAACACGACTATGAAAGCATTCATAACTCCTTGAAATAATAAAACAATTCCACAAACTTGCACTATGTTCACTCTTCAAACTAGTGATTCTTTACCTGGCTTCAACATCCAGCTCCTACCTCCGGCCAACAAATCAAAATCCCTCGGGCAGAGATAAAACACTGGTGTTTTTGTCTGAAAATCTCTATCAGATGATTCTAATGTGTTGTCAGAGTAGAGAGCCACTCCATTTGGCAGAGAGTTCGGGCCATATTCCTCCTCCCTTTCCTATCATAGACTCCCAACCATTGTGAATCACTGACCAAATATAATATTTGCTAAATTTAAATGCTATATTTAAATGCAATTTTATTTATTCATATCCTGCACTGACTTTAGTTGAGGCTAAATGCCTTATATAAAATCAGCAAATAATTTTCTTTGATGATAGCAAAGTCAGAGAAAGTTTAATCCTCACATTTACTAAATGTAATTTTCCTTTTTCTTTTTTGAGATGGAGTTTCACTCTTGTTGCCCAGGCTGGAGTGCAGCGGTGCCATCTCGGCTCCCTGCAACTTAGGCCTCCTGGGTTCAAGCAATTCTCCTGCCTCAGCCTCCCTAGTAGCTGGGATTACAGGCGTGCGCCACCACATCGGGCTAATTTTGTATTTTTAGTAGAGATGGGGTCAGGCCAGTCTCCAACTCCCGACCTCAGGTGATCCGCCCACCTTTGCCTCCCGAAGTGCTAGGATTACAGGCATAAGCCACCGCATTCGGCCCTAAATGTCATTTTTAATTAAACAATTAGCATATCTATGTATATATGTTTGTGTGTATATATGTGTGTGTGTTTATTTTTTCTTAAAGTTTGGTTAAAGACTTAGATGTGATGAAATTTATATTTAATAACCTTAGATATTTCACACTATTAGGAGAAATCACAAAAGGTGTAGTCTGAGTTAGCTGTTTGCTTTATGTTAGATGTTGACAAAAATTTGTAAAGATAGAAGAACATTAGCAAATGCATAGGGCCGTGTTGGTCTTGTAAACTGCTTCCTCAACAAAAAGCGTCCACTTGTTTAAACTAAGGTTAGCCTTCGTTTATTACAGTAATTACTTCTGTTCAATTGGCGATAATATGCTTAACGTCTCAAGTATATGTGAAACCTATCTCCTAGGAGTCAGTAAGCCTCAGTCAATAATGCAAAAATTGACCTAAAACCGGGGTCTTAGTTCTGTTTACGAATGTACTAGTAGCTCATTCCTGTTTGTACGCATTAGTCCATATTCACTTTTTAGCTATGTCTTATTTTTTGTTTTCGTTGTTTTTCAATTAAAATATGCATACTCCCATATGAATGTTTAACATTGGTACGTCTAATAAATTGCATCTAGTTCATGCAAACAATATGCTAATATAATTAGATTTAATTAGATGTGCTTGTTCTAAGTTGAATTCAGTCAGACACATGTATTGGTCTCACTACATATCAAACAATGTGATTGAATCTTTTCCTTTCTATCTTCTGATTTTAGAATCATATTAGGACGAACTCTTGTTTCCTGTTCAGTTTTTCTTTTGTTTTATCATCAAATACATACAGCATTTTTATCCCAGGCCACTAGGAATTTCTAGCTATCAATTCTATACATAATCTAATTAACTATTCTTAATTAGAAGAATCATAAAAAGCCCCTTGAAAGAAAATCTAAAAATAATACCCATCATAAATAATGAAACACTTTTAATAATTTATTAAAAGCAGAAGAGCGCAAATAACTTTTATGTGCTTCTCTCTTTGGACATACACATCTGCTTTGTTGACTTTTATTCAGTAATGAGTCCCAAGCATAGTCAAGTTCTGTCAAAGTGAAGCAAAAATAATTTGCTAAGGACCTTGCCAACTCCTTCTTTAAATTATTTTGTCAACCAACCATGGCCACAAACTTATAACTGCCATGCTTTCAATACTTTGTTTCTTAATCTTAAAAGTGATACATATAAAAGTGATTCATGTAAGTTGGCAAACAGGAAGTTTTGGATATCTAGTGATTACTTCCTAGAAGTGCTAAATCATATCTTTGCCTCATCCATGTGTTTTATGGCTGCAGTTTATGATGTTTAATAAGCTTAATTCCTCTCTTATGATTGAAAATCTTGGACTCTCAGAACTTCCTGCTGATGGTTTGGGCTCTTGTTACATTATGTAATCATGATGCTATGATAAGGGCCATAGTCTTGTATCTGTAGTCTTTCAGGTAAAATATATTCCCTTAACTGAAAATAAATAGGTTTGGAAATAGAAAAGAATACTATCTATGGTACAAAATTATACATCCTTTGAATCTGAAAATGGGATCTATTTTTACAATTGGCACCATATGCTATTATATGAAAGGTATTATTTCCTGAGAAGTAAATGTTGAAATATTACATATTTTATGTGCACTTCTATAGACAATTTTAATAAAAATATATCTACATATGTATAAATACTGATCAACATTATTACTAAAAGAAGACTCAATAGTGGTGTGGAAATTAGGTAGGTCAAAGCTCCGACTACATCCTCCAGAGTATAATGAGATCAGCTTCAATTAAATGCAAACTCTGTGAGCTGAGCAATATATTGGTTCACATGAAACTTGTTTTACAAAACTTGTTTGCATTTATTGATATTTTGTCCAATTGTGCTTTAAAATTGAATCTCATCACAACTATCTGTGCTCCTCTAAAATGTTTAGATTCAAACAAGTAAATCTCACAAAGAAATCCTGGTAAATAAATATTTTTTGTGTTTGTACAGCCTTGACAACATTGTGGAAATAATTGCCGTTCTTGATGCTAAACTATTTACAGCTATCCAACTTCAAAATACACACATGCGGAAGCTATTTCTCTCCTTTCAGGTTCTTGTAATTCTCAGATTAGCAGAGCTCTGCCAAGAGTAAAACCCTAAAGAAAACTGTGAGGATGAGGGCCGTAAGCAGAAGCAAGTGAGATATAGCATGAAGCTCCAGGGCAAAAAACCACGAGGAACTCAGAGACTCTGGGCGGAGAGGCAACCACGAGGCAGGTGTCAGATTTATTATTAATTCATCCAAAACGAATCATGCCCTTGTTCAGTAACGTCCTCAAATTATCGTTATATGGCATCATATTTATAAATGTGAAATTTTGTTTACAGTGACTCACATTAACAACTGAGTTTTGAATCACAAATTGTTAATAGGAGTTTGCACTGTCCACCCATGAGATTTGGCAAAGCTCGTTTGTGGCTCCATTTGTTCTCAAACATGGCTTGGCCACCAAATTTGTCTTTTAACTCATGAATATCATTAGGCTTCTGTCTTATGTGCCGTATTGATCTCAATTCTCCACAGCGTTCTCAGGTGCCAGACTAGCTATGTCTGTGTTTTTTTAAAAAATGATTTCTGGTCTTCAATCATGGTAAAGCTGTTTCTCCAATTGCCCCTGGAAGCTACTCTATCTGCATAATACACAAATACCTTCAATATATACCTCTGACCATCTGCTAGATTGGCATAGTGCCTGATTCAAAAAAAAAAAAAAAAAAAAGAAACGCCACCTCTCCTCTTTGCCATAGGTACTAATAACATTCAGTTTATCCAACCAGCTTTGAAAATCCTGTAAATTATAGATTATCCTGGAAGAAATCTCTCTTCGGTTCAAGAACAAAACAGTGGTGCCTCAAGCTTCTTTTCAAAGGGACCCATCTGTTAATTAAGAGTTCAAATAGTCTTATATTGAAGTCTTCTCTTCAAACTGCCCTTCTGCTTAAATCTGGGAAATATCTTTATTATAGACCTTCCTAGAATACATAAGGATCAGATGAGCACAAAAGCCCACAATCCCCTGAACATGCTTTCAAATGGATGTTTGAAGACTTAGCGGAAACTTATTATTTGTCACTTAGCATAAATTATTTCAGCGTTCTGACCCAAAGTCAGCCTGAATTTAGATAGGATGATAGGATCATGTGAATTCACACTATGGTTCTTCTGCAGGAGACTAATTCATTCTTTGCGGTTTTTTTTTTTTTAATTGATTCCCATGCTCTTGGGCTGGCTATTATGTCTTTAAATTCAGCTTCCTAACCTGCACACTCTTCTCTTCATGCTAATGAAAGCAGTATAAATAAATAATAATAAGGTTTAGGGAAAAAAAGAATAAGGTTTGGGTAAGAAAGACTTCCATCCAAATGGATTATGTTGCTAGCCAATAAATGACATTGGAAAAATTACTTCTCCATGAAAGAGGGAAATAACTATCTCAAAACATCAACTACAATCACATTCCAGTACGGGGCCTGGCAGTTAATAGACATTTAATAAACATTAATTTATATCCATCATTTTCAGATTAAAAAGAATGATGGTGCCCAAATGTGTTTGGTATCATTATTTGATTTTTGTGCTTCCCTAACTGTGGCCATTCCTCAATAATGAAACAACCAAAGCTGTGTAACATGGAGTACGTTTTGTCTTGGACATGTATTCGTTATCTCCTTAAGACCTTTTAAATTTCCTGATATTTATTTCCCCACTTACCCTGGACTTCAAGCAGCTACCCAGTGGCCCAGAATGGAGAATAGGATCTGGTCTACCTGCTGTCAAATTTGCTGGTCTCCTTCCAATTCATTCCCTAATCTCTGCAGAGGAAGTAATACATCCGACTGAGTTATTTCCTCCTCTCAAAACACATCATGCCCAGTTAAAAAGATCTTTTGGGAGTGAGGGTAGTAATTGAGTTACAGAACCATGGATGGCCAGTTGGCATATATACAAACAAATAAGGCAATATATACTCCCATTTCAGTACTATCTCCGTTAAATCACAACACTTCTTTGCATAAAATATTGCTTATCATCTCTGATAATAAAATTGTGAATTCTCATTTTTAAATGATGGAAATAATCTATATTTTTCAAAGATCATTATAATATGGTAAGCTACACAAATCCAAATTTATGGATTTGTTTCCACTGAGCTACAGACCAAGGCAAAAACTTGATCATACATTTTCAAACTTCCATCCTTTCCGTCCTCTGGTTGCTTCTCAAAAATGGCCTTTACCTTCAAGTCTATCTCCGTGTCACCTCTTCTGAGACTTGACCTGACTTGCTCCAAAAGGTCTTATTATGCCTTTCACTGGCACGTAGGTGGTTCTTGTTTATACTATTTATCAAGTAATTGTTAATTTATCTGTCTGTCTCCTTCCCGTTTCCTAGATTGTTTGCGGCTCTGGGATAGTTAACTATCATTCGTTTTTTGTGTGCCTGATACATAAGCACGGTGTTTGGTGCTGAGTGCTTTAATTATTCGACAGAATTTTCTGTTAAAGAAAAACAAGTGTGTTTTGAAAAGAGCAAACCAATCTAGAGGCAGAAGAAGTAGGTTTCTTTTCCATTTTTAATAAAAATGTCAAGTAACATTTTTTAAAGTTCAGTTATGAAAAAGATTAGGACTTGGAAGAGAAAACAAGAGTTTTTGAATGTCTGAGTTTTCTTTTTGTCACATTAACAAAAAAATTAGTCACATACTATAAGGAATTTTTTTCATTCTTTTCCTGGGCTGCATAATCATCTATGGAGAGAAAATACAATACATTGATCACCCATTTATATCAAGGGGAAATTTCATGATGATTGTTAGGAAACTTTTGTGGAGACAGAAAATTGTAAGAGACCAGACCTTTCGTTTTATCTTCATCCACCCATAGGCCATCTTCAACAGTGACAATATGAAAAAGTATGATACAGAAATAAAATCTGAAAAGATTAGTTAGTTAATTATTAAAGAAGCCAAAAAAAGTCTCTTCTATGGCCTTCTTAAAAGAAAGGTATTCTTTAAAATGTACTGTTTTTCTGGTTTACTATACATGAACAACTATGTGAAACACTGTGTAATCTATTTTTAAGGCCACATAAAATATTTCATCTGTTTCTTATATACAGTCATGCTACGTAGTTTAGAAGTTTATTCCCATTGGGTGTAACCTTGTCATCTAGATTCAGTAAATGCTTAACAGGCATAGGCCAGAACCATGTGTGTTTTGCTTTAAGGGTAAATAATCTGCACTGAGACAGACAACCCCAGAGAATATTCCTCCCATATGTCAATATCATGGTTCTTTTTTCAGCATGCCTAATACATCATATCATCAGTGTGGTCACAGCAAGACAATGGCAATGAGATCCCAGGATTGGACATACTGCTCCTAAAATTCCTTCTAGAATACAATACACTGTCTAGCTATTATTAAATTCTGTATGAGGACTACTGTCTCTAGTAAAGCCACATCAGGAACCCCAGCTAAACATAAGGACAAAGAAAAGTAAGCAATTTACATATCGATCTGTCCACAACGATAACAGCCTGTACAATTGGGAAGTGAGCAGACATATGGGTCATTCCTCAGCCTATAAATCTCATCTGTGTAGACACAAAAGAATACGAGAATGAACAGGCAGTCTTAATTGGTTCTCAGTCATCAAACCACTTTTTTCTAACTTTATCTTCACTTCTCTATGGTGAGTAACTCTTATAAGTATACTGAGGGAAAGAAACTGGTGTCTGCTTTCTGTATAGTGTACAAATTCATATATCATACTTGAATAAGAATTCATATATAAATCAGGAAAAATTATTTTATATAATCTCTAGGAGATTAGAACTATTCTTTTTCCACAGGTTGAACAGGATTAAGAAAAAATTCTGCATGTAGGTAATTTATCTCTTCTAAAAGTTGGTGGCTATAAAATAACATATATAATAGCATATTAGGATTTAGAAGGATATGAAAAAGAAAATGTCTTAAAGTGAATTAGAAGTAGATTTAAAGGTACACTCTTGCTTAATGATGCTTTTTTCACAGGGTTCAGGCAATACTTTTTTTAAAATACTGAAAACATTCATTGATTTCTTGATTCTTAGTGGATTAATGTGCTAGTCTTTTATCTCTAAAATGTAGTTTTCAACTGACTGGACATAAAGCCAATTTAATTATACAATACAAAAAATTGCAAGTGCAAACAGATTTAGTTTTCCATACACAAAACACTACACATCACACTATCATTTCAAATTGGTAATGAGTTCAGAACTTTCTTATTTTATTTTGTTTTTAATGAGCACATGAATCATATTACTTGAAACAAAGCACACTTCCACCTTTCAATGAAAAATCCAGCATCCTAACTCTATTTTCTGAATCAGGACAACAGTTTTGAAGTTAAAAATTCATAAAGAATGTAGATTTTGACTCGGATAATGTATATACTTTACAAACGCAATGCCTGTCTCTGAGAGTAAATGAGTAATTTAGAAATAATCTACTTGTAAGTTTGCTTCACTTTTTGAAATTCTTATGAAATTGTTTTTATACAATATATGTTCACAAATGGTTCCATATGTAGACTCTGACGGCGGATTTCTACCTTATGCCATGCTTTTAGTACTCACTGTGTCTATTTTCATATTAGTGTCTATTGCATCCATATTTCAGCTATTTAGGGTAAGATTTGTTAATTAAGATTATTTTTAAGGCTAATAATCAGAAATTGACCTTCATTTTTCAAACTAAAATAGAGTATTTCCATACCTAACTACTGTATTTGAAAAGAAATAAGGGAAGTAAGCGTCAAAATTCTATGCCTCCTGCCAAACTAGCTGTTGCTCTGCCTAAGTCCTTTACATTTTAAAATGTCAAACTCAATCCTTTTTTTGAGTGGTTTTTTTAGTCTCCTTTTGTCTGCAAAAGATGCTTCTTTCTCATTCAGGCCCTTGCTGTTTTCCAGCTTCTTTGGACATATATATACATACACACACACACACATATATACACACACACACATATATACACACACACACATATACATACACACATATATACACACACACACAGACACACACACACACATATATATATACACACACACACATATATATATATGATTGTCTAGTCTTCCTATGTGTATACATACACATACACACACACATATGATTGTCTAGTCTTTCTATGGAGTCCATATTTACCTTCCCCAAAGCCTTCAGTTTGCCTGAAATGAGAGTTGTAATTCTTTTGTTGGAATACTAAGGTTACATGCTGAGTTACTCTACCTGATTACATATTTGGATAAAATCATGAAGGGGAGCACAGTTGAAATGCATATTCATATATGTTTTTCAAACTATACCCAATAGTTACCAAACCTGCATATAAATTTCTTACTTGTCATCTCTATTCATTTAGTTTTGGTAAAACTTGTATTTTCTACATTCTAAGGAAATCTAGAGATCTTCTGAGATTACCTATTCAAATCTAAGACCCTATGCTTACCTAAATCAGAATCAGGCGCACAGTTTAGATTTGAAGGGAAGTGATGGCATCTTAATAAAGGTGTGGCAAAATAGGATCTTCCACATTACTTCTTGAGTGTAAATTAACAGAGCCTCTTTGGACAAGAACATTGCATTATTTATCCAAATATAAAATAAATACAACTTTGACCTAAAATTTCTTCTTTTAAGGATTCATACTACAGATGCATTCTCCAAGTGTGTAAATATATTTATACATGAATGCTTACTATAATATTTTTGGAAGTAATAAAAGAAAACAAAATCAAAAAGTATGTCTAAGATAAATGGTTAACAACTACTGAATAAAACATGGTACATTCATAAAGTATATTTCCAGTTTATGCCTAATGCTGTGCAGACATTAAAAAGAATGACACAAATCTACATGCATTAATTAGGGAAACCGCCAAGAGTCACATAAAATGAAAAAAATGTGGTATTTTTGGAAGAATGGGGATTTAATTATGCTGTATGAGTATTAATACAGTGTGCAAGACAGAAAAAGAAAGTAAGAGAGAGAACTTATCTTGTACAACACAAGTACATTAGTTTTCTATTGCTGTGCAAAAAAATTAATCCCAAATTTAGCAGCTTAAAACAACAAATATTTATTATCTTACACAGTCTCCAAAGGTAAAGAATCCAGGAGCAACTTAGCTAAAAAAAAATAGGTGGTTCTAGCCCAAGGTTTTACCTGAGATTGCAGTAAAATGTCAGTAGGGGCTTCAGTCACCTGGTAGCTTGGCTCAGGCTGGAGGTTGATCTTTCAGGAAGGCTCACTCACATAGCTGGTCACCCGTGGCTGGTCATCTCAGATTTTTGAACCATGGAACTCCACAGGACTGCAGGTGTACCTTCGCAACATAGCAGCCAGCTTTCCCCAGCATGAATAATCCAGGAGAGCTAGAGCAAGAAGCTACAATGTCTTTTAAGCCACACAGTCTCTAAAGCCACATATCATCATTTCCTCTGTATTTTATTTGTAAGAAATATGTCATTACTTCAACTCCCAGTCAAGGGGGAGAAAATCAAGCACCACCTCTTGAATGAAGGAATATCAAAAAATTGACACACATATTGAAATGATCACATGTAGAAAACAGAAGATATATTGAAATTTTGCACTTTGAACTTTAAAATGTTAATATTAACTTTCAATGAAATTCACTTGCCTGTGAGCCCTATGAAGGTTGAGGGAGTGCTTATGATCATTCTCCATTGAATACCTCCGTGCATCTCAGAATGTCTGATTCGTGGTAGGTACTTCATAATTGTGGAAGGAGGGAGGGAGGGAGGGAGGGAGGGAGGAAGGAAGGAAGGGAGGAAGGAAGGAAGGAAGGAGGGAAGGAAGGGAGGAAGGCAGGTTTCTCTATGGCTCCTCATTTCAAAAAGAGTAACTTGGGGATCCCTCAACAATGCTCATGTCATCATATTTGCCAAGTCTAGAATCCCTCGGCCACACCCACTCACAAAAATCAGGGTTTTCATAGTTTGTGGTTTTCATAATTTGTTCCACAGTTTAACAAATTCTGAGATAAATATTTTTAAAGAACATTGCTATTTAAAACTAAAAATTCTTCATAAAGTTGATAAAAATAAAACCTGACCACTTATCCTTGAGCACTTAAAGTAATGCCTTCAGCAATCTCATTATTTTTTAATCTTCATGGGAAGATGAAGTTTGATAATTCAAATTCATAGACTTCTAATTTGACCTGCCACGTGCAGTAAACAAGATGAGACCTGGAGGTCCTTTTCTGTTTGCATATCAAAGGATGTCCATGGAGTACTGATGATTTGCAGGATAATTAATCGTTCTGACTTGTACTCTCACAACTCTGCTGAAACTGTTCTTGTTAGTGAACCATTGACCTTCTCACTGACAAATTCATTAGATATTCTTCTAACGTCCTTATCTTATTTGATCTTTATTCAACATTTTAAGTTTTTTCTTACTCCATGCTTCTTAAAATAATTTAAATGTATCAGAAAATATTAGGTCATACTGCTGTAATAAGCAACTCCCACAACTCTTTAGCTTATAACAGGATTGTTTATTTCTTATTTACATAATCTTGGTTCTTCTCAACATGTTTGCACTCCAGGCTCCAGGCTAACAGAACAATCTCTTTGAGTTTTATTGCCTTTCATTATGGCAAAGGGAAAAGAGAATTTGGTTACACATATGGTGCCCTTGAAGCTACTGCCCAAAAGTGACCCATCTCTCTTTCATTTACATGTTAGTGGGCAGAAATTAGAGTCAAGTCTAATTTCAAGGGCACAGGAAGTATGATCATTCCCCTTAGGATTCTTCTAGCTCTCCCCATGTTTCTCTGATCCTTCCATCTCTGCTTTGTTCTTTTGTGTCCACTGCTTAAATCTGGTGGATCTCAAGACTTTACTGTGCATTGAGTTCATCTGGGGAGCGTGTTAAATAAGCAGATTTCATTAATGTACCCATTAATGGGAATGTACCATTACCACTTTAATAAAATATAGAATACAGAATATTTCACTAAAGTATATAAAAGCAACTAGTGACCACTGGAGTTAGGAATTCTGAGTGACAACTTTGTGTCTCATACTTTTCTCTATTGGTGCATTTTCTATATGAATAACATGAGGTATATGATTTGAATAATAATTTGTCAGAATGTGTAAGGAAATTCAGATAAGGTTGTAGATTTCTTCATTACGAGATGTATTTTCTTTTGTTAACTGGGAATTAATACATTTTGCCTTTTATGAAAGAAACTAAGTATGTTAAAAATAAAAATGACTTTACTAAAAGTGAGGAAAACAATAGTTTTCTAGAATTTTATTTTGGCAAACAAATGAGTCATCCCATAATTGGTATCCAATTGTACATTTAATTATTTTACTCTAGTTTTTCCCAATATTGCCAAATTAACTTCTCAATTTGGTTCCCATAAGGTTGATTAAAATATGCATAAAATATGTCATTGCAAAACACAAATACATGCACACACACATTGATCTAATGGAATCAAAATAATAGTTTTCTACCATAAGCATTCCCAAAATAAGCTTAAAGATGATTCGTTTTTGTTAACATTTGGTTATTATTAATTGTAAGCCAGATAATTCTTCTCCACAAAGAAATGATGTTAAAATGTATGACCATTAAATATCACCAGCCTCACTTAGAATACTGAGTGTTCCTCCGTTGATGAAAGAAAGAATGCTTTTGTTGTTAAGTAAAGAAAGTTAATCAGAGTTAAAGATGTGCTTCTTACCTTTCCTGTCACTCTCTTTACAATGTGCTCACTGTGTTTATTTTCAAAGTAATTAAATCTAACAATCCGGTATATACAATTTAAACTTGCATATTTTTACGACATTGGTAAGAATTTGTATATTTTGGAAAATGTGACTCAAAGAACTACAATTTAACTTCTACATGGCTTATTAAATAAAGCAAACTTCAAATCATTCTACATTCTGATATTTTCTGTCACCAGAGTTACAGTCAAAGTAGCCTTAAGACAGTAGCATAAACTCTACATCACTTTTATGAGTAAAATTAATCCCATCCAATTTAACAAGATACTGGATGTTTATAATGAACAATTCTAAATCAATTTAAAAGTCAGTCTGTTATACATGGATCACATAGCAGATATTATAGCGACAGAGTGCTTTCCCATATCGAATAATCAGCAGAATTTAAAGTCTTGCCCCATGAGAAACAGACCAAATTTACTGTGAAATTGAACACAACAGTCATGAACACCAGTTGAGTTTAGTATTGTGATGCTATTGTTCACCATGACAGAAGGCGACAGAAAGAACCTTTTTCCTTTCCAAAATTGTTGAACTCCCACCAACAATCGAAGTAAATAAGTTTTAAACATATGTAAATGGGGATACCCTCGGTACCAGGAAATCACAAAAATGTCCACTTAATTAACAAGTCTTTAGAAAGACGTGTTTCAGCAGTATATCAACACTCAATAAACAGTTATCAATATTGTTTGGGGTAGATTAAAATGAGTTAGGCTACTCAAGCTGTCTTTATTACATCTTTTGTTTCTCCAACAAATATTTTTTTTTTCTAAATTTTTCCCTTGATTTGCTCCTTATTTTATTATTATTAGTCTTTCAAATTTCAAAAACCGCAATCTTAGCTTAGCATCCATTTCTACTTGATAATTAGAGAAAAGAAACGGGGGGTGGGAAGGAAGAAATAAGAAAAGCAGGAATGGAGAGAGAAAGGGGGGAAGAAAAGAAGGAAGGAACAAAGGAAGGAAGGAAAAAGGAAGGAAGGAAGGGAGGGAGGGAGGGAGGAAGGGAAGGAAGCTGGAAAAGAAGGATACTGAAGTAACTCATGTCACTTTATTTGAGAGAAAGAAAACTTGGTTAGGAGTATCATCTTTTAATAATCACATCATTAAAGATTTGGAAACCTGCCTCTATTTCATTAAGAAATTTTAACAATTTTGAAATAATGAACAGGAAATAATCTAGAAACAGTGCTATTTATATTAAGTCAATGCACTTTAGGTTTCTATCAAGACATCATAATTTCTAAAATGAAAGGCTTGTGCTTAAAATTAAGGAAAATCCTTTAACTGTTTTTAATTTATTTTTCAGTTTTCATAGAGTTGTGTATCCAAGTTCTGATGCAAACAATGCCTGGAATTCCCTCTATGTTTTAATATGCATCCAGTCTTCTGTTACTCAAAATTGCTAACTACATTTTTCAATAAAATATTGCATATTAATTAAATATGATTATTTTTATAATTTTAATAACATCTCTAGCAGCTACAGTAATTATTAAAGATACATATCAAAATGTTCCATAATTTTAGTGAACTATTCATCACATTTCTCTTTAAATTCTTGCAAACCTATAGAAAATATGTTAGGACACCGTTCCCAAAATGCTCCTATAAAAGGTAGAGAAAATGAAGACCTCTTAAAGGAGTTTAATAAATATCCATAATTACATAACATTGTTGATTATTGCATCATAATTCATCCTTAAATTAAATGTTTTGATATATTAATAAAAAAAAAGATTGTCCCTTCCCTAGAATGTGTATTAGTAAGCGGGAAGGGCAGGGGAGTGGGGGAGTCTGATTTTACAGAATTGGGGTGCGTCTCCATACTGTTCTTCACTGGCATGCGGGGAACTATCGCTGCATTTCCTAATGATCGCCCTCTTGTGGAGACCCTGCAGTTTGCACGTAAAGTTTTCTTCAGCTGTCTGGGCAGCTTCTCTTTTCTGGAGTATTCTTATAGGTGATGTAATATGTGTTGTACCAATTGTCAAGCTTTTTGTGTAAGGTCAGCTTAGTCTACTTATTGTACTGGAGTAGAAATGCAAAACATATACTCTAGTAATAATCAAACAGCTGGTTTTAATATAATTGTACACTCGAGTACATTCATAATGCCAGTGTGTTAAACTTTTTAAAAAGACAAGAGCTTTTAAATATTTAGCACTTCTTTCTTTTTCACATAGAAGAGATTTTGCACTGAATAAAATTTTTATCCTGCAGAACTGTGGTATGGGCTCCGCCCTATCTGGTTGCCTGCATTAGCATTACTACCTTTAATTCTTTATTACATGGAAGCTTTTGAGGGATTTCTTTGGATACAGTATTATTGTCCTCTGTACCTGGATAAAATTCCACATAACAGCTTATACAAGAGCAACTCCATTTGTTAATTACCTAATTGTGAGCCACTAAATGTCTACAAAGGTATTCTATTGATCTTTATGCTTTCGATGTCTATCACATTAGCTGGCCGATAATAGGCTCTTATCAGCTGTTTGTAATAATGAATATATTAGCAAATAGATAAGTTATTAAGGTTTTCTTCTTTATCACATTGGTTAAAATTATAGACCTGGCTTTGCTTATAGAGAAGATATACTTAATTCCCTTACCATTAATTAATCAATTTGCTGAAATTTATGGTAATGAAGTTACGTCCTGAGGCTAGACTACATGAGATCTAAACTTTTATCTTTATACACACTTCCTTAATGCTTGACCAAGCAGAGTTTCTCTTGTCTTCTTCTATCTGATTAAAACTATCATATTCTGCTACTTCCTAGCCACAAAAGCGGAATTGCCATCATTCTCTGAATGAAGGAAAAGGTGCTATCCACTGTTTTAGTGCTGTTGACACAAAAATTGTGGCAGTGACAGGCCCCCAAAATACCACTCTCTTATGTATTGCAGTGCCTTATCAGGAACTCCTCCCTGTTCTCTCATTTTGATTCTACTTGCCCAGAAAGAAGAAAACCATTTCCTCATGCCTAACCTTGCCTATCTGCCCTTTAAACTGCATCTTAAATCAGGTCTATTTCATGAAGTCGAGGGAAACCGAAACTTAACTATGCCCAAACAACAAAAATTAAATCAACATGACTCATCATGTTCCAATCACATATGTTAGTGTTTCTAAACTTTTGTGGATTCAGATACCTTGCAATGATGACATCAGGGCAAATACCTTAAACAGAAGTGTTCAGAATAAGTAAAATTGAATAAGTAAAGAACTTGTGTAATTCTAAGCCCTCAAATTATATCAGTGATTTAAGGGCTCACTTTATTCAGATATACAACTAATAGGATATTGAATTTTGGAAGGTTTTGTTAAATTACTAGTGTTTATGCTTTTGTTAGTGCTATGTTATTAAAAAAAACTCTCCAAAGGTACATTTCTCAAATAGCGTCTCTTGATTTTATGCAAAAAAATATATCTCGAAATCATGTTTCTATGTAGAGATGTAAAAACATTAGTAACTAATATTACTTGCTATAAAATTAAATCAATATTTTTATGCTGAGTACAGTTTTATATTAAGTTTAAATTAATTTATAATTTTGTGTTGTTCAACATTGACTTTTTTCTCTTATTAGAAAATACATTTTCTATCTCATCTCAGCAAGATTTCAGATTTTTTACACCTTTCTGATCAGAATCTCAATCACTCCATTTGACTGAATCCTCTTGTGTGCTGGACACCGTCTTGGGACCTGAACATGTTTTCTTCTACAGAATCTCTGTAGTGGGTAAGAGCGTGGATTCTGGAAATCAAATTCTTGGACCCAAGACTCAATTCCACAATTTAATAATCATATGAATTTGGACAAATTATTTAATGTAGCTAAACTATAATAATAGAACATATAAATAATTTTTTGTGAGAATATGTAAAAAGCATTTGAGGAAATTCCTGGCAATAGAAAGGACTCACTAAATTTTAGCTAATGTTTACATTCACAACAATCTGATCTGTTATATTATCCTCTTTAAACAGATGAGAAAACTTAAGAAAGATTAAATGACTTGCCTATTGCCACACACACACAAAAATTAAATTGATAAAGTCAGAATTCAAATCTAGCAACTGTCTAAACTATGCTTTCAGGCAATAAACTAGATGACTTTATAATCTAGAAACGTTAAAGGCATTATGTTTTTCTTTCAGAGTCAGGCAGTACAATCAAATTAATCGTGGCTTAACGCTCAAGCTTGCAAGGTGAAAAACACTGTAATTCTACAGACTAATGTTGAGACTAGAATAAGCTAAGGAGGGACTTATGGCAACAAAATACTCTTCTGTAAGAAGTTTGGTTCAGAACCGTAATTGAAATTCCCTTCATGAAAATCTTGGTTTAGTAGATTTTCTCCAAAGATATCTCCCACTCTAGATAGAAACCTTGAGAGAATTTTCTATCATAGAATAGGGTAATACTTCTTAATTAAAAAGTACTTCAGTTGCACAGTTGAAGT
Source organism: Macaca fascicularis (assembly GCF_037993035.2). Lineage (NCBI taxonomy): Eukaryota > Metazoa > Chordata > Mammalia > Primates > Cercopithecidae > Macaca > Macaca fascicularis. The sequence goes on from NC_088376.1 coordinate 199,688,686, forward strand.
CTTCTTTTCATTTACAGTAGACTACTTCGCCCTTGATTGGCCTATGTAGAAGAAATTCAAGTGCTAAGGTTAACTTGGATTGGACTACAGTTTCCTACCATTTCCCAGTGAGAAATTTTTCAGTTAAGAATGAAATTAGCTGTTTTGAGCATGCTGCTAAAAATATTGTGGTTGAATGTTTGTTTCTGTTTGGTCCTGGTTTGTTATTCTTTCAAACATAAACTGCTTTCCAGCCAGTTTATTTGCAATTCCCAAGTAGGAAAACATGATAGGTTAAAAATAGATAAATGTAGATCTTACAATCACACAAATAGATACAGATATAGCACAACCATGAATTATTTGCAAAAATCTTTACAAACCACGACATTTGAAAATGATATCAAAATATTTAATATCTCTCCCTCTAACATTTTTATTTCCTACCTAAGAGCCAGATATCTGAAACCCTTTTGTTTTTTTCTTCATGTCCATTACCAACTCTTTCCTGGTAACTCTTCACAAATAAACTTTTTTTTTTTTTTTTTTTTTTTTTGAGACAGAGTCTCACTCTGTGGCTCAGGTTGAAGTGCAGTGGCGTGGTCTCAGCTCCTGCAGCTTCAACCTCCTTGGCCCAAGTGATTCTCTCACCTCAGCCTCCCAAGTAGCTGGGACTATAGGCATGCACCACCACACCCTGCTTACAAATAAATATTTCTTTAGTCACTCAAAGTAAACTAGAGCCATTTCCCAATTCACATACAAGGCATTCCTAAAGGCCTCATTAGAAATCAACTGCATGATGGTAGATCAATATACTACCTGAGATGAGGACAATTTCATTCCTACGGAGCTACAAATGAGTGCAACCTGCCTGTCTCCATACCATACAAGTGAGTGTAAAATGAGCCAAGAGGCATGGGAGTGAGAAGGTGTTGGGGAGAAATCTGAGGGTAACATAGTAAGACGCTGGGTAGGGCAGGCATAAAGACAACTAACTGGGATTTCTCTCCAGTATGAGCTGGAATTTGGGATTTTGAACCACGCTTGAGACTCTGGACCATTTTCCCTCATCCACGATGAACATTCCTGCATTTGATCTCTTCTATCTCACTTCATTACTCCACACTCTTGTAAATATTTATTTTCTTCATTTTAAGAAAATTCATTTTCGTCTATGTGGTGATTACCATATATTCAACTTATAATGCATCCAATATTATGAGAATTATTAGGCGTTATGCTTGTAAAAATGCATCTTTACTTCCCTCTTAACATTTCTACTTTGCACACACACATATATAAGATTTGCTTAACCTCTAATGAGTATCATAAAAGCGTAAGTATAGACAATATATAGACAATACATGACTTTTCTAGATGGCAAATTTCCAGTATGTAGATGGATTGACTCATGTCAATTTAGTCAAGCTGGGAGTAGGATTGCTGTTTATACGGTTAGAACAGTTAGTTCTTCTAGGTGTGGAATTTCTTTTTAGCATCTTAGATATATTCATTCGAATGAAATACATCATTTTCCAAATGAGTAAGTAATATTTTAACTACAATTGCTTAAAAGTCTTTGAATTTATAAGGACACATTAAAGTTAGCTTTCTAGGTAATGTTTTCTTTTGTATATTTATAATAGCGAAGGATAATAGAAAAATAATGTTGCCATTTCACCAAAACATCCCATTTAAGAAAATGATATTAATAGACTCTAAAAATAGTCTTGGCTAAAAGATCAAAGTAGGCAATTTTGGTAATATAGCATTAAATGTCACTGTTGTTAATTATATAATTTAATCCTGTAAGTATTACAAATTTTCTTGATGTTACATCAAATTTTCCTATAGTTTCCCAACTCGATGAAGAAATTATCCTTTCCATACTTTCACAAAAGCTAGATTCCTATGAAATGAGCCAAAGAATTAGATCCTTCATCAAGGCATGACGTGAAACTTTAGCCAGGCAGTTTGCAAAAACAGCTAAAGGTCTCTATTGTGTGTGTTAGCACCACCGTGTCAGCTTCCTTGTGCTGGCAGCTTTGGGCTTTTCCGAGGAAAGCCCCAAAGAAAGTTGTTACCAGCATATATTCTACAGTTCACAGACTCTCAAAAAGGACACATTAAAACAGTTAGAATCCCCAGGGCAAATGCGGAGATTAAGTAGCCTTCTCCCTCAACAGAAGCCCCAAACAGACAAAGCTCAGTATTGTGTATTCAGTACACTATCTTTTTCCAGAACTGAACTTTACTATTGTGCTCAAAGAGTCGAGTTTACAAAGTGTTTGGGGCTTTGCATAATGGTTCACTGGCACCACCATTGACAGCCATCTGAGTGTGGGAATTTTTTTTTAAGTCATCATGCCCACCAAATGATTGACCTATTATATTAATGCAATGGCAGCATCTTAGCAGGAGGGGGAGGACTGGAGAAGTTTACGTCAATATCTATAGCAGCCTTCCTTTTCACAAGAATTTAAGGAAAACAAAACCCAAAAAAATCCTATCACAAAAAAAAAAATTGTGTACTTTAAAAGCTATATTACAGGGTAGTATATGGCTATTTAATTATAAAAAATGAATGGGTTTTCAGGCAAAGATTTTTGGGATACTGTAAGTCGATTTTCTTCCGTGGAAATTGTCAGTGGCCCTGGTTTCAGCATTTTCTTGTAAGGTGAGGCATAACTCTTCAACTCTAAACTTTAGATACACACCCTCAACTCTGAGCCCTGATTTGCTTGGCTCTACCAGAAAGGCTTTTCTTGGGAGGTAGTAAGCTAAAATATATCCCAAGATAAACTGCCAGTTCATGGTCAATACTCTAGAAAAGGTTAAGAAAAAGTTGAATATTTAAATAAACAGATTCTTAATTACTCTATCCAACTGGGGAGATACTGGACTTATTTTGGTCAAAGAATATTTCATCTAAACCTTTTTAATATACCACCTGACAAACATGAAGGCTGCATGAAGTAGAGTGGCCATGACCTTTCCTAAAATTTACATATTACTTACTCATTTCATTGAAGGATCAAACGTGTTTTAATAGGCATTAATAGTAATAATGTTTTATGCAAATATTGTTTTTCATACACCTTGTCAATTTTCATGCATTTTTATGCTTAAACCTTAGTTTATATTCCTATAATTTAAGGCAGGATTTTAAATGTTGAGAAACTAAATTAGAAACTGAAAGACTGTCTAGTTTTTTTTTAAATCGAAAGAATCTAATGTCATTTTATCTTTGGGGATTTTATAGTGTATATTAGTATACTTAAACTTCACACAAATTATGAACATGTAGTAAAATGCTTTATTATGTGAGTGGCTAGAAACACATATTTTCATGAACAATGAGGAGACAGCTCTCAATTTCTCAGTACTGTGAGTAATGAATTACTAAATGACTAATAAACTACCGGTACCAAAACAGCATAACTGAAAGTTAATATTAAGAAAGGAAAAGGAGGTTTTTGAAAATTTTTCTTAAAAATGGTGATTTATATGGTGGTTTAAATAATATGTATAAAGCATATCAAGAATTAGTAATTTTTCATTTTTAAACATGTACTTGGTATCAACCCTGTAACACTTTTATGAACACATCACTAATGTTATCTTGTTTATATTATTGTTCTTTTTAATAATATATATAAACTTTTGAAACAAGAACATATGCCATTAAAAAATATCATAATCTGAAGCTTTTCTTCTGAATGTTTTTAATAAAAAACATTTGACACTGACATTTTTCATGTGTTCATTTTTATTTAAAATGTAGACTCTAACTTACGGTTCTGACCATCCTTTAAGCAAAATATTCTGATACTTTTAAAAATGGACTATCGCTTCTATAAATGTGAGTTTCTTTGCAAAATTACGTTGAGATTATTATGTTTTTTATTTTATTTTTTTTTCCTCGCCCTGTCTTATGGTGTGGATACATTGAGATTAGCAGGCACTATGGGTTTTCTTTCTGTATAACATTAGTCACTTGATTTAAATTTTGGTTTACTTTTACTGGTGATGTTTAATTTTATACCAGATCACAAAATAATGAAGTGGGTACTGAACACATTTTATCAAAATAGTGCAATTCCTACAGGAAATTATTGATTAATATTGTTCTCCATTTGCCCTACTGTAGACAAAGCCAAAACAGTAGTTGTTCAATTTTGACATTACAGCGGTCTCTCAGCCCACTTCTTTCGACTCAAAACTATTTTTAATTCATTCATTAAAAGTTTTGTAATGGCCTTATGAGATAGAGTTTGCAATGATCGTTTCTTTAAAAAATATTCTTGCTGAAATAACTTATTCCTATTTAAAGTTCAATAACTTTATGTCTACATAGTCTATTCAGATAATTAATTTTACTTTGGGAATTTTAAGTTCTAGAATTTAGGTTTGAGCATTACCATGAGTTATATATATAGATGCCTTTCAAAGAAAATGTGATTTTTTAAAAGTCTGAATAAGCTTCACATATTTCTAATAAATACTTTTATTCCATGCTTCAGTATTGTGTTATTTGATAAAAGTATTATCTCCAGATCAAATGTCATTTTTCCAATTTCTCTACTAAATATTAGTTTCATGTGTACATAGTCTCCAACTTATATGATAATGTGAGTGCACGATTTTATTCAGAGCATGTATGTACACTTATACCCATAATTTCTAAGATGATTTCTATCTTCAAGAGCCTGCACCTTGATGATAGTGTAAATTCAATGTAATAGAATCATGTGAGAAGAAGGACAATATGAGAGGGGAAAATGTGAACTAAGGACCAAAGCGCCTGGATTATAAGTTTAGTTATGTTATGTCTTAAATGACTGATCTTGAATCTGGCTTCACCGATTCTTCGTTTCCCTTCGGTAAGATAATGATTTCACCTCTGTCTACTGTCTCAGGGTTGCTCTTAGGCTTAAATGTAATGATATATGGCAAATGCTTTATAAACTATTTCATACATGCTCTAAAAGTGTGTGCAGTTTTTCTTCTTTGAGATGACGTTTAACCACAGTATTTTCACACCTACTGTTGAGTGATCCATGTTTCTTCATGTATTGTTTAATTGTTGACTACAAGAACTGTTATGGCTTGGAAATCTAGCATATGTGGGACATCCCATCACCTTCTGATGGTTGGAATGTGTAAAAGTAGTATGCAATTCTGGAACTTTTGTTCTTAATCATCTAAAATAAGAATATTTTGATACTCAACCGTCGAAGTCACTAGAATGTGCATATTGACTAAAAAAAAATACCCGTCTTACATTTTAACTCTACTTAAAGGACAGAGTGTGTGGCAGTCACTAGAGGGTACCACCTACATATATTGAACAGGCCTATCTTATATCCAAGAGTAATTCCTTTAACAGTTTAGTAGCACCTTAATTATTTAATCCCGTTCACATGCATCCAGAATTAATATTTTAAGTTGAGAAATTAATGTTTAGAGTTGATATGTTTAGATAAAATATGTTGCTCTATCACAAGTATGTAATACAAGTTGATTATGACAAAAAGTTAGAAAATTGACTTTTTCTTCATTTTATTATCCTTCCTTCCTTTGCGGTTTCAAAAAGCAGTCGCATATACATTAGAATCACAAAGATCAGTAGTCTTCTTTGAGTCCAGATATTAGTCACAGAAATCACAGACTAACCTCTATGCCATGACCCAGTATTTACAACGCAAGTTCATCACTCATAATAACTAGCATTGAACACTTACTATTTGTCATACACTAAACTATAAGGATATAGCTCTTCTCACCTGCTTCTTATAGCAATCTTATAATGTCAGTACTTAAAGAAGTAAATAGCACAAGATGACAAAAATTTTAGGACTATGGAAAAAAGATTTGGCTTTCAGCATTTGGCATGTCTTTTTAACCTGTCTTTTCATGACTTTTTGGATTCCCCAAATTCGACCTTTAAATTTTAAGCCTACTAGAAATATCAAATGAAACATACCTTATTCTATTTTTCTCCTGAAATTTAAGGAACATTTGCATTCAAGGTGGTTGCTCAGTTAACATAGCTGAATTATTCCTTGCCTGACAATATAATAATGCATATAAGAATTTCAAATTTCCTTTTCAAAATAGTAATGTGACAAAATATTTGCATTTCAATTACTAAAATTATATTTCTCTGATAGCAAACACTGTATTTATTGCTAATGATATATATACACATAGATCATTCTGTATATCTACATATGCATGTCTGTGTATGTAGATGTATACATGTACGTGTTTTTATATATATGTTTGTGTCCATGTGAGATTGTTTTAACTATATGCATCACAGGATAATTAATTTTCCAGCTTTTCAATTTTATTTTAGCAATTATTTTCCATCCTCATATAGTTCTAGGAATTCTGTCTTAGGAAGAACACTAAAAATCTTGTATACATAGAAGTAGAGAGTAGAACCGTGGTTGTCAGGAGCTGGAGACGGAACGTGGAAGAAATGGGGAGATGTTGTTCGAAGAGTATAAACGTTCTGTTATAAGATGAACAAGTTCCGGATATCTAATGTACAGCATGAGTGCGGATGGATATGTTGATTAGTTTGACTGCGGTAATCACTACACAATGTATACATATGCCAAGTCACCGCATTATACACCTTTAATATATTCCATCTTCACGTGTCAATTAAATATTTAACAATATAAGAACAAGAAATAAACAAACAAAAAACTTCACTACATGCCTTATAGTGTAGTCACCATATCCATTCACTAACTGAAATATGACTAATTAATTTAAATATGAAAAATTTTCTATTCCAACACTCTATACAAAACTCGAATTTCCCTCTACAACATTGTCTATTAATAATAAAAGGCCTCCAACCTCTGCTTGTCCTCATCAGACAAGGGAATCCCTGCCTCTTATTTGAGCATGTTCTAATTCAAAGATTCCTTTGAATGGTCTCTGATGTATTTTACAAATTCTTCCTCCCTAGAAACTCTACCATTTGTCTGCCATTTTTCCATCAAGTATAACATATACTATCGGTAAGTCACTCTAGGAGGTGTTACAATGTAGTACTTCTATTTTTTTCAGTAAATCCCCTGAAAAATTATGAAAAAATATGAGACAAAGTATCATACTATTCTCCAGACATCCCACCAATGTAATTACTATTTTATATCTGCAACATACCAACTTACACTATTTCATTATAAAATTTAGTTTCCCCATTCTTATTGAATTAATGAAGACAACTAATACACTACTGAGTTTGAGTTTATTATTTTTAAGTCTCTTTTTTCTGTAATGAGAAAATAGTTTGTATTTAATGATAATTTCTCCAATTACATATAAAAAATAGAAACCATATAAACAATACAAGTATTTTATATACTTATATATGTAACATATATGCCTATATATGGTCTTGTGATTATTTATTGTACATAATTAACATATATGTAGTCCATGCACAATTCTAAGTTTTTTTAAGTATAAACCCATTTATTTTCATAACAACCTTATAAGATAGGTGTTATTATAATTGAATTTTTACAAATGGAAAACTAAGGCATAAAGAGATTATATTACTTGCTCACATCCAAATAAATAGCAATGGCAGCTCTGGCTTGTGGCCATCTGATTCCAAAGTCGGAGTTCTTAATCCTATGCTGCCTCTTGTTAGATATAAATCACACAATGTTTCCAGTAATATCAGTTGTCCAAATACCCCTTTTCATTTTTATTATAATGAATTTATGTTGTTATACTAGACAACATAAATTATACTATAATTATTTATGTTATGCTATGCATAGCTAGTGCCTTGTTCCAAATGTTAGAGTGCCCAGTGAAACACAATGGAGCTAGAGCTACTAATTCCTCTAATGTATTTCTAGATAACCTCAGAATTCCTTTGGACCTCACTTTGGCCACTGAAATTGTGTTCCAGGTTGATCTAAAATATTCTTTAAACATAGAGACTATTTCTTCTAGCACATCCCCTCCACTTCTACTCAATACACAAGTCTATTCCTTGGTGCCACTACAAAAGCCTGTGTTAACTATGGCAGGATGCAAGTTTATCTACCTGCTCTAAGCACCATTATTTGATGTGACCCCAGAAAACTGCCTACACTTGAGTGATTGTATGTACCCTAACATAAATAGAAAATATATATTTTGTTACTACTTTACTTGTAATCAAGTTTCTCCAAGCCATCCCTGAAATACAAACTGAATTGAAAAGGTGATTACAGACCTATGTTTATAGAAGTAAGAGTGATTATTTTCTTTCAAATTCATACTTATGTAGGAAGCTATATGTTTACATCAGTACTTTGAAAGTTAGGACACCTCAATGAATCCTTGGCACGTTTGCAGTTCACCTCTTCACCCTGGTAGGCTTTTCTATATCAGTATTTGACAGGGCATGATGGTGATATTAAGAATGATGATGTTACCAAATGTAAAGTGGATGAGACATCTTATACAAATCCCTTTAAAAAAGCCATGATGAGGAACAATGGCAACCCAGAGTAACTTCTTCCTTGGTTACTAACAAACTTAAAATGTTATGAGAGTTTCTGTGGATAGTTATTCCATGTTAACATCCTCTAGCTTGTGTTTGAAGAAAATTCACAATTAAAGTTTTCTGTTTTATCATATGCATTGTTACTTTTAACACAATTTATTATAAAGTAGAAAATAAAATGTTTTAAAGTATTGATATTTTGTATTTTTATATTAGGAAAAAATTTATTTGGGCTATAGATTTATGTGGTATTTAGTAGGTAATTAAGAAACAGCAAAAGCACACATTTTTGTCAAGGTCAGCTTAAAATACAAAAACATATGTTCCCAGGTGCAATGGCCCATCCCTGTAATCCCAATGTTTTGGGAGACTGAGGCAGGAGGATTATTTGAGCATAGGAGTTTGAGAACAGCCTGGGCAACGTAGGGAGACCCTGTCTCTACAATTTAATAATAATAGTAATAATTAGCTGAACATGGTGGCATGCATCTGTAGTCTCAGCTACTCAGGGGCTGAGGTGGGAGGATCACTTAAGCCCAGGAGGTCAAGGCTACCATGAGCTACGATTACCATTGAACTCCAAGCTGTGCAACAGAAACCCCATCTCAAAAATAAATAAATAAATAAAAATTTAAAAACAACATATGTTTGAACTTGATAAATCAAACTTATTAACCTCACTTCATTCAAAAGACATTCATATATATAAAATCACCTTCTCTATTTATACATACTTTGTCTTTACCAGTATCAGTGCTGAGAACCAGAATACCCTGAAACAAAGGTAGAAATAATGGATAGGTGAAGCAATGGAGAGCGCCTTTAACTCCAAGGTGCTTGATTTGGAAGTTACCCAAGGCTTGAGGAAAATAAAAAGGGCAGGATTCTTTTGTTGTTTCCAAATCTGAAAGGGATTCCAAGAAATATAATTCTGTGTTTACTTTTTCTAGTGTAATAGGTAAAAAAAAGAATGCAATCAATTAAAGAACAAAGATTTTATTTGAAAAGTAATTCTTAAATAAGGGTATCTGTGAATTACTGTGGAAGCATTTTCATGGAACTCTTTTGCATTCATTTCAGGGAAGAGAAATATTAGCATTATCTTTCATGTTTATTGCTGTTATATATCTAGTATCCTGCTGTAGAAAAAAAAAAGAGCTGGATGGCAAAATAGCACTTGCAGCAGACCCTTGTTGAGTATAATCAAGGCTCCAACCAGGGAGCAAACATACTGTCACATTCACTGTCTTTCTGTCATTTTCCGATGATCTACCTTTGCAAAGCATTAAAAGCACAAATGTGTTCAGACAAGGTTAGACTGCATAAAGCAAACGCTCTTTTTGAATGCTAAGAACTAGATTATTTGTTCTCTCTTTTATTGAGCTCTTCGCAAAGTGGTAGCATGAACTAAGATCATATATTTTTTTAAAAAATCTATGTCCTGGCTGAATATTGATTATGTTCTTTCAGTACTGTCCGTAATCTCATCCTCTATCAAAGACTGCATGGTAGATGAAAGGCTCCCCATGGCACTGTCCTAAGAAACAGGCACTGTCTTGGGATAATTGGGAAATATAACTACAGAGACCCTGAGACTGGCATTTTAAGATTTCATTTATTATTATTCTTGATGGTTCTCATATCCATTTAGAGCACTCCCACAGATCTTAGTCTCAGCAACACTTCTGTCACTCATCCTCTACAAACAGTATGGCCTCGTGCAACTAAGGAATTAAAGACTTACTGAGAAAAAATAATGTATCTAATTTTCTAATATCTTATGCACTAATTTCTATAACTTTGCTTTTACTAAAATGGAAGATGCTAAGAATATAAGCACTAATATGTTTAAATTTATTTTAAAACCAAGTGGCTCTTTTCCTTTATAACAAAGAAAACTAGTAATGACACTATTTGTTTAGAATCCAAATGTTACCTTGCTGTGCAATTGGCTCTATGCCTTTATTTAGGCAACAATTCTAACAACACTTCAGATTTATTATTTTGTCAGTTTTTGGTAGAAGATGCAATTATCTAATCAGTTGTTAGACATTCAGTTTTCATTACAATTCTCATCTCTCCATAGAATTTATCATATTTGGTTATAGTACACAGATATTCACTAAGTTGCCAAATAAATCTAGTAATACCCAAGGCAGATTAGGCCAATTTTGCATTATTGTTGACTTAAATGTATATGCAAAATCATATGTTTCTATAATAACTCTATGTTTTTTGGGAGAGAAAATTAAAACAAGTAAAGATGAGCAATATGATTCAGTTAAGATATAGAAGGCTATGAGTTTTAACTTAATATGTGTTAATTCTTACTCAATAAACTGATTTCAAATGGATACAGTACATAAAAATTTTATCTTGTGGCCTAAGCCAATAATAATTGGCAATATTGGCTGGGCGCGGTGGCTCAAGCCTGTAATCCCAGCACTTTGGGAGGCCGAGACGGGCGGATCCCGAGGTCAGGAGATCGAGACCATCCTGGCGAACACCGTGAAACCCCGTCTCTACTAAAAAATACAAAAAACTAGCCGGGCGAGGCGGCGGCGCCTGTAGTCCCAGCTACTCCGGAGGCTGAGGCAGGAGAATGGCGGGAACCCGGGGGGCGGAGCTTGCAGTGAGCTGAGATCCGGCCACTGCACTCTAGCCCGGGCGACAGAGCCAGACTCCGTCTCAAAAAAAAAAAATAAATAAAATAATTGGCAATATTGAATGGAGAAGAATGTTCCAAATCCTCATCCTCAAACTTTAAATATTTACAGGAGCCAGACAGAACCATAGATGAGTGAAACTGACAAAGTTTAACTCATAAAGAAGTGGTGAATACTGTGGCAAACTTGATCGGACAGAACCCTTTGATATAGGGCAGCTGCAAGTCAGTTTTCAGCAACAGTGAAAAGGTAGAAATGCAGGCCTGTCACTGCTATATTATTTGATTTTTTTCACATCCACCCTCCCAAAGTAATATATATTAATATTTTCAATGGATGAATATTTAAATGTTTGAAACAAATTCCAAGTCAATTTTTAAAACTTGTGTGCCAAACTAACATGTATGTCACCTGAATTCTTCCATGATCAATGAATTGAACCTCTGTATGGAGTTTCTATGACATATCTAACAAAATCATGTCATAGTGTCAGAGTAAGGGACTTACTCTGTATATCCCCAAAGTTCTAGGGAAATGCAGAGAGCAAGGAATAATTAAAGCCTGAGTATGTCAAAATGAAAAATCAGGCCATTTCTAAATAAAATTTATATTAAATAGAAAGATTTAATTTATTTATAAAGCATACATATTTAAGGTTAGCAAAGCCTTCTTTTAAAAAATGTCTTTGGAGTAAACCCTTAAGAGATTTTAGGTTGCCAAGATTGAGAGAGTGAGCAGTTTCAGTAGGACATAATGATTGCAAAATATTTTTTAGACTAGAAGGTAGCTCTCTATACTCTGCAGTAAATTTAATTATTTATTTATGGAATATACAGAATAACCACACAAACTTTCATCAAACAAAATTTACCAAAGAAAAAAAAAAAACCATGTACTCTACCCTAAAATCTCTGCTGCTGAGAATGCAATGGTAAACAGTCACGGTGTGAGTGTGTGTATGGTACAAGGATTACAAATTTACTTATATAGGACATTTACATATATAGCAAGTTCCGGAATTATCATGAAATCATTGAAATTAAAAAAAAATAATAACCACAATAGAGAAACTCCCATAATTAAAGACATATAGGACACCCACTGAAAAGAATTTGCCAGAAGAAAGAGTACAAATAACACAACCAAATGAAACATTATGTGAGTAGCTGAAGTTCTAAAACGCCAGAGCACCCCTAGTCCTGGAGTTATTGGAACAATCTTGAATAGGCCATAACTTTATCTAATATTGATTTAGGGATTAAAGAGAAAGAAATTACCAGAAGTATACATAAAACCTAGATAGAAATACAAAAATTCAAGAAGAAAACCAAAGTGATAAATAAGGAAGGATGAAGTAGAGAATGATAATAAGAGAGAATGAAATGCATACATTTTTAAAAAACAAATCAAATGTTTGGACATGAAAATATTGTAATCAAAATAAAATTTGTATAATAGATTAATAAGCATATCAGAAATAAATGAAAGGGTAAATTGAAAGTAATAAGGTGAGGAGATCTACTGTACAGCATGATGACTCTAGTTAATAATAACATATTGTATACATGAAAATTGCTAGGAGAGTAGATCTTAAATATTCTTATAACAAAGGCAGACAAGTACGTGAGGTAATGGACACAGTAATTAGCTGCATTTAACCATTTTACTATTTATACATATATAAAAACATCACATTGTACACAGTAAAGCATACAATGCAATTTGTCAACTATACCTTAATTAAAAAATAAATTATAAAAGTTAATATAAAAAAATTAGCTATAGAGTAAAAAATACATAAAGTATATATATTATAGAGTAAAAAGTATATATAGTATAAATAGTATATATATAGTATAAAGTATATATAAGTATTATAGAGTAAAAAATACCTAAAAAAGCAATTAAAAGGCATCAAAGATAGAAAGACAGTATAAAACACGTGAGTATGGTGGCTGAAAGAGATGCCTGAGAAACACTTTTTAAAAGATAATGGCTAAGAATATTCCAAAGATAAAGAGGTACATGGCTCTTCAGATTAAAGATACTCACTGAGTCCCAGAAAGAACAAAGTAAAACAAAACCTAATAGTTACACATTACCTAAACAAACAAAAATAAAACAACCTCACAAATTACTTCCCACAAAAAAGAGATTATCCACAAAGGACTGACAACTGACAGCTTACATCTTTTCGATACATATCACAATCTCATTAGCAAGAATACGTATCAGAAAACATGGGAATAATATCTTCAGCATGCTGACAAAAAAGACTATAATACTAAAATTTCATTCCCAGGAAATTTATTATTCAAGAGTAAGTGTAAAATAAATACTCTATTTTACAAAGTTTTCCACTTAGATTAGATTTGCAGAAGGAACTACAATGAAAGATGGTCCTTAGTTAGAAGAAAATTGAAGGGCTAGAATTCACAGAAATTAATTGTAATACATTAAATAAGTAAATATTATATATCTAATAACTTCAAATAATAATAACAGTAACAATGACTTGTTCAAAGTGATAAAATCAGAGTGGGGCTACCGTACAGGATGACAACAATATGGAAAATGAGTGACGATCGAGTTAAGACATTCGAAGACTCTTCTCTTTCTCAGGAGGAGGTCCGAGATATTGGTTAGTTAAGACTTCATTAAATCAGATATACGTCTTTTAAAAGTAGTCAATAAATAAACAGAAATAAGAATAACCAGTAAATGAATAGAAAATTTATGAATAACTTCAAGACCAGTGGAGGGAAAAGATGAGGAAGGAAGTTAAACATGATGAATTAATAAAAGATTAAGAAAGGGAGGGAAAAAAGGAAAGAAAAAACATAATGAATAGAAGATAAAATATAAGATTGCACGAATATTCCAAGTTGTAATGACAATATTATAACTATTATTTTCTAGGAATTGTTCTCCTATACTGATTAATTCAATAAGTGACTACCATTGCTATCAGATTTTTGTTCCCCGTCAGAAAACTGAGGCACAGAAAGGATAAGAAACTTAGCCAAATTAGCTACTAAGTTGTGAACCAGGTTTGGACCAAGCACAGACTGGAGGCAGTTTGTTCTGTAACCACTTACTGCTTCTCTTTGCAAATGGAACAGGGAAGAGTAGCTTCAGATGAAATTTAAGTGGTAGTCATAGGCCAGATTTTACAGGGCTTTGTTGACATGTCAAGAATGTTGGCCTTCATCTAAGAGCAAAAGGAAGTCATTGTAAATAGTAGGAAATAGCAAATACTTTGAGGAGAAAAATGTACAGAGCAGTTGAAGACCATGAAGGTGGGGCGTCAATGGGCAGAGAGAATTAGAGAACCATGTCCAGGTAAATACATACAAATAAAGAATGGGATCAGGTTGATCCAAGTACATCAAAAGTTAAATGCTACACAGTCTGAAATTACAGGTTCCAATAAAATAAATGTAAATAAATAAATACGTAGATATATAAAGGCATACATACACAAAGTGATGATTTCAAGATACAATTTGTATAAATTGAGGACTGGAAATATTATTCACAGAAATAAATGACCCTATTTCCAACTGCTAAACAGAAATATGGGCATATTTAAAATCTATGTTGAATTTGGAATGTTAGTTATAAATTCTGAAAGAGATACTCTTTAGTAAATTAAAACCTAGAATTTTAATTTCAGAAAGGATCAAAAAGTAAACATTGGTCTTCTATTGAGGTGATGCACAAATTTTGCAGGAAAAGAATAGAGAAATGAAAGAATCTAAAAGAAAAGAGCATGGAGAGAATAAGAATTTAGGAGAAGGGGAAGAAAGAATGTGCATGACAGCGGAAGAGAAAGGAATGTTTAAGAAGAAAATGGCCGGGCGCGGTGGCTCACGCCTGTAATCCCAGCACTTTGGGAGGCCGAGGCGGGCGGATCACGAGGTCAGGAGATCGAGACCATCCTGGCTAACACGGTGAAACCCCGTCTCTACTAAAATACAAAAAATTAGCCGGGCGTGGTGGCGGCGCCTGCAGTCCCAGCTCCTCGGGAGGCTGAGGCAGGAGAATGGCGGGAACCCGGGGGGCGGAGCTTGCAGTGAGCCAAGATGGCGCCGCTCACTCCAGCCTGGGCCACAGAGCGAGACTCCGTCTCAAAAAAAAAAAAAAAAAAAAAGAAGAAAATGGAGCTGATATTGTTAGTACTGCGGAAGTTGACCATTTCGTTGGATTAGATAAGTAGGGAAATTGGTCATTTCAGAATAATAATTGAGAAAGTTAGATTGGAAAATATTAAAGGGCTGATAAGGTGATGATTTTTTTTAAAGTGTGGACTATTCTTATTATAAGTTTAGCAATGAATTTGAGACCTGTTAGGTAGAGAGAAAGTCATGCAAATAACTTAAACTGAGAGAAGAGAGCAAATGGAGAATTTGAGATGAAGAAGTTACTTGATTAGGTATAATTATGGAATGGGGAATAGATTTAAGGTCACCAAATAAATTGAAATAGGCAAGATTATAGATTTTTTTCAGGAAATTCTATGTAGAAAGAGAGAAAGTAAAGGTATAGTGAAATAACAAAGTATATAAGAAACAAATCGAAGATACCTTGAACAACCACATTTCAGTAAATCAAAATAAAACCAATTGCTGAAAACAAAAAGATAATTACTTTGAAAAACAGTAACCTAACCATGTCCATGGTTAGGAGGAAAACAGGTAAAAACCCTTTGTTTCTGCAATATCCACAGCAACATCCCTATCATTCGTTGCATGAGAAGTTTGTTGAACTGGGTAGATGGAAGGTTTGAGGAGAGGAATCTGGGCCTTAATCTGTGTATTCAGCATGGGCACTTTGGTTGGCCAGTCTCCAAGATTACCTCCAAAGATCCCTGTATGGTGGTGATCTTTATGTCTTTCTATAATCCCCTTGTATCAGGGATTGTTCATGTGGACAATAACGTATGGCTGAAGTGATGGCAAATCACTTTCTAAATTAGCTTATAAAAGACTGTGTCTTCAGTCTTGGGTGCTTTCTCATTCACCCGTGCTCTGTTTTTCTCTTGGCTCACGCACTCTGGGGGAGCTGGCTTAGGGAGAGGCCAACTAGATAAAGAACCAAAACCTGTGGCCAACAGCCAGTGAGAAGAAATCAAGGCCTGCCAGCACCCATGCAAGTGAAGTTAGAAGGGAATTAGCCATAGTCAGCCTTCAGAGGGCTGTAATGTCAGCCAACAGCTTGGCTGTACCCTTGTGAGTTACCCTGATCAGAACCAGTCAACTAAACCACTTTCAGATTCCCAACCCTCAGAAACCATATAACAAGTGTTTGTTGTATTAATTTAGCTGCTAAATTTTAGTTTAATTTGCCACACAGGTAGACAACCAATACAGGCATTTTAATTCTTTCTCATTCTGTCTTTAGAGGATTTATTTTGCCCCGAAACAAGTTGAAAACAAATCATTGTTGAACTTGAAAATACGGATGGAATCTTAGATCTATGTGGTATAATCCTGTCATTTTGTAGAAAGTGACATGAGATTCAGACAAGTTGAGTAAGTTGCCCAAAGTCACATCGTTTGTAATTAACAGACTCAGAATCTTACTTCGGTTCTTCTGTCTTCAAATTCAGTACAATTTTACTAGCCTATGCAATAATTATGAAACTAATTGCATAAATAACACCTCTTTAAAAGCATCATTAAACTTGTAAGATTTAAAATTTTCCCTGTGGGAAATTTACCAAATAAACAAGTAACCCCATATTACTTCACTGACTTGGTTTGATTTGTCTTAAGATACTTTCTATAATGAGTTTAACCCTTATTAAGACCTACTTGCAATGAAATAATCAACATTTTTTTTTTACATAAGTATTATATGCTCTCCTGGCCCCTTAAAATCATGAGACATATCTTTGTAATTGGAAAAACTGCAGACAGTCACAGAGCATTTGAATTAAAATTAATTTAACTTTCCTGCCTTGTGTGCCCACTAAAATTTTTCCATGTATAAAAGACTTGTAATTCACAGCAAGAAAAACACATTTTTTTAATGGTATCTAGTCAGCTCTAGAAGCCTTTTATGCATTTCCTGGCAATATGAAAGAAATCAGAAAGACTTTATAGTTGTCACTGTTCCTGTACCGCTTACTGCTTTTTATCACGCTTGAATCTCTACGTTCATTCATCCAACTCGGGAGTAAAGCTTCTCCTTTAAACGTATTCCAGCCAAATAATCAGTTATCTGCTGAGAATGATTATAGGATTTCGAGGCATGCTAGGCTCCCTCTAAAATATCGTTTCTGCCTTCTATCTTCTTGAATAATATTCCTTCAAATGTGATCTAGTGTACGTTTCAAGTGTCTTTCAGAGCTCATTATTATGGTAAAAAGAAGAACAAAGAGAGAAAGAATGATAAGTGGGAACCTCCTGCTTGCAGTTTTCACTGATAAAACCAGACTCTGTAGAATAGTTTTCCCTAAGAAGCATTTTTTTAAATATCAAAAAATTACTTTGGCAGTTTTGTTATTAGTCACATTTATATTTTTTAATTTCATGGCAATGACAATGTTCTCATTACAAAGTGATTATTTATTTGTTTTTCAGTAATTTGACTAAAAGTACCAGAGTAGCATTTTAAACCTATTTTTTGTAAAATAAAATGCATATAAAGAAAACGAAAACAAACTAATGTATAACTTAGTGAGAATTACAAGAACATCCATGTAACGTAGGTCAAGAAACAGTATGTTGCCAGCCATGTGAGAAGCCCCTCCATGTGTGTCCCATCACAGTCACAAACCTCTCCATCAACATAAAAATAACCTCGATTTTTGCTTTTTCAGTAATCATTTCCCTGCTTTACTTTATGATCTTATCACCCAAGTACCCATCCTTAGACACTTCAGCTTAGTTTTATTCATTTTTTTAAAACGTAATATATTTTAGGTCTCCACTGACCTCCAGACTCTCTCTTGTCGTAGTTCAGTATGTTCCTGTGAACCCTGTATTTTCTGTAAGTTGTTTCTGGATTCAGTGGATTGATTAAGCTCACTTTATACCCATTTGGCAAGTCTATAGTCTTGCAAACAGAAGGCATATAATGTCTGGTCTCCATTCTTTATGATGTTAGCTACCTAAATTCATTAATTCCTTAGGGGTTGAAAAATTGTAATATTCTAATTATATGTTTTTAAATAGACTGGCTGAAATAATTTCTAAAAGAGAGACTTACCATCACCATCATCTATAATTTTGCTATGTTTCAGTTTGTATAAGAAAAACAGGATATATGTTAGATCCTTGCCTTTTATCTAACTAATTTTTAAGAAAATAAATTTTTCCTAGTCATCCTCAGAGGGGAACGAACTAGACCTTTTAAATGGTTATGAATTCATAAATTGAAATATATTTGATGAGTATCAATCCATTGTAAATATGATCCTTATTGAAGCTTAAAATGTCTCACCTTTGACGGAAAGAGTCCTTTCAAATTGACTCCTAAAATCTTTTGACATGACCCTGATAATTTTTTATAACTATCTGGTTATCTGGCATGTTGAGATGTTCCAGACTCATCTTGTATATGTTGTGCCCTAAACTCCACCACTTTGCCAAGAAGTCCTCATTTCCTTTATTGGGAAATTATATTTCTTGGGAAAAGCCTGACACTAAGGATGCTCACACACTGGTCTTTTTTTTTTTTTTCTAAGCCTTTTCAGTGGGCAGAGCTACAATATATTCAGGTGTTGTGCTGAGTCTTTTCTACAACACGGCTGTGTCTCCTGTCTTCCTTACTCAATATCTTAGTTCTCAAGACATAGGGAATGACAGAATTAGAATATGGCATTTAATGAATGCTAATTTCCTCTGTACCCACACACAATTGCCTCTTCTATATCTCTTAAGGCATTGTTTGTTATGATTATTCACTTTTGTGTTCTTTCCATTTTAGTTTTTGTTTCAAAATTGGGTTTTTAACTCTGTCTTTATGAAGCTTTTATCCTAGTTACTAGCTTCCCACATAGCAGGTGAGCCCAAGGGGGTCAGCAACTGTCCCATTGGGAAAAGCAGCTTTTAATGTGGAGTTTATAAGGTTTTCAGTTTGTCATACAACCTCTACCTGATCACAGAAAGCTTTTCCTTTCATAATACTTAAGATCACAGAAAGTGTCCCTTCTTAATACTTAAAACTTCTACACTTTCTGTAATTTTTACCTGTAGTACTTTTCAGTCCCCCCACTGTCTTCATGCTTTTACTCCTAAAGTGGAGAAATACCTTATGTATTTGAGGAAAAACATGAAGACCAGTGTTTTTGTGGTGGAGTGAGTATTTGAGTATTAGAAAGGACGAGTATCAGGAAATGAGAACATGAAATATATCTGGGACCGGAGGTTTGTCAAAAATTTGGCTCATTTGGAATGAGATGGTAAGCCAACAGGGAGTTTTGTTCAGAGAAATTGCATATTGATTTCTTTTAAAAATAGATTACTCCAGGCTGGTGTGGTGGCTCACATCCCAACACTTTGAGAGGCTGAGGCAGGAGGATTACTTGAGCCCAGGAGTTCCAGACCAACCTGAGCAACATAATGAAACCCCATTGCCATTTAAAAAAATGTTTTAATTAAAAAATAGATTTTTTCTGGACATTTGTGTCAAGAATAGACACTAACAGGGTGAAGTACAAGAAAAACACTAGAGAGACTTGTTATATTCAATTATAAGCATTGGGGTATATATTGATTAGCAATCAGGAAGAGGAGCTGGAAAAAGTACAGGAGACTGAGAGGAAGCATTTGGAATGATACTAAGAAAATCAGAATACACTTGATATGTCAATGTGCACAAATATGTAAGGAAAATCTCTGCGGAATACTGAAAAAGTTGCTATTTTTTCAGACCTAATATTTTTAAATGTACAATTGGCAAATAATAACTGTACATATGTATGGGGTACAGTGTGATGTTTCAATACGTGTATACACTGTAGAATGATCAAATCAGAGAATTAGTATATCCGTCACTTCAAACATTTGTAATTTATTTATGGTGCTTCAAAATGTTCTCTTCCAGCTCCCTTGAAACATACGATACTTTATTAGCTGCAGTTGCTTTACTGTGTAATAAGACACTAGAATTTTCTCTTCCTGTATAACTGTGACTTTTTACCTATTCACTAACCTCTCTCCATCCTACCAGCCATCTCTCCTCCCCAGTCTCTGGTCCTGAGGCGACATACATCCTCAGCTTACAAACATGATGGGATTAAGAGATTAAAGACAAGACAGGCATAGGAAATCAGAAGAATATTGATTGGGGAAGAGATAAATGTCTATGAAATCTTCACAATTAATGTTCAAAGATTGCAGTAAAGACAAGAGTAAGAAATTATAAAAGTATTAATTTGGGGAAATAATAAATGTCCATGAAATCGTCACAATTTATGTTCTTCTGCCGCGGCTTCAGCTGGTCCCTCCATTCAGCGTCCCTGACTTCCCACAACATCTCTCCCTTTCTTTTTATATAAATGTGCCATGGTGATGAAGGCTTGTTCGTTCTCTCGATTTTGACTCAGGATTGTTTGACTGGTCCAGCACACTAAAGACAAGCCGATTGAACAAACAAACATAACTCCAAAATTTACTACAGTGGAGCCCCCAATAGACTTAGTCCAAGTCATGGGGTTTAGTCCAGGAAGATTTTCTGCCACCTGATCTAATGCCTCAGCTCCAGGCACAATGGATAAATGAGCTTGAGAGGCTTCAAAATTTTGTTTCTTTAATTTAGTTGTGTCCAGTGATAAATTATCTTCCCTACCCAGAAGGTGTCCTTTGACCGTTTACTATGAATGATCAGTCTTGTTATAGGAATACGGGGTGATACAGAAATCAGAGGTATTCCAGTCACACTGCATTTGCATGCGATGTTCGAGACTCACTACGCGATATCCAAGCCAAATAACAGACTGTCTTAAGTCATTAATTTGATTAGCCAATTTTTGGTCAATGCCTTGAGGAGAATTCCACATTTGGGTGGAATTGGCTTGCCAATCATTACCAAAATGAACCATTTGAATAGACTGATGTAACGCCATTTCGGCAGTGGTGGCCAGTGCAGTGACTGTAATTAGGTCCATGATCACAGCGATTAAAGTGAAAACAAATCTCTTAGATCTTTTTAGAATTCGCTGTAACACTTCATTAATTAAATGTATTGAGGGGGACGATTCCCAAGGTCTGGGCAAAGTTACCCAAATCCAGATTCCTTCTTGAGCTCGAATCAGCATTACATTTTCCCGGAGTCAAAATGGGAGTTAATACAAGTGTATAAATGACAATTAATGCATTGGACAGTTTGATTGTTCATCCAAATTTTGATATTTCCCACTAACAGCATGTAAGGAGGCTTAACACAGCTCTGTATGGGAACAGTCAGGTTGGAGGTAAACAAAGCAGAATATCTGGATCTACATTGATACTGAGGACAGGGGACGGTAGCAGGGACAATAGACAGAAAAGTTTCCCCTTCCCATACTTGCAGTCCAGACGTAGCAATAGCCGATTTCCAAAGTTCTGGGTGTTCTGGACTCAGAATGGCGAATATCATACAAGGCCTCGACAGGGGTAATGCCTTTATCTTCCCATTTTAAGGGAAAGAATGAGCTGAACCTCCTATGCAAAGTAGAATGATGATTCTCCTTCTCCCAATAAGAAAATAAGTAGCCTCCAGGCATTGCTTTCCGCCAAAGGAGCAATTGTTTTTTCAATAGCCCTTTGGGGCCCAGTCTGTTACTAAACCATATGAGTCATTTTTAAATATTACTGCATGTGAGTTAACACAATCTTCCCAAATTAAAGTTTTAGACGGGCCCTCAAAATTTTTAGGGCATGGTTTTCCTGCAGGTTTATACTGAAAGTATGGGGCATCTCCCATTACTCCCCCTTTCATTTGTCTTAAAGGAGAAAGGGAGAGGCCGGAGACCAAATGTACCAGTTCCTCTGTAGCTGATTTATCCAGAAGATAAGCAGCCCGGACTTGAGTTTCTAGATGGATACAACCAGGTGCATGTCCGAGGCACAGAGCGGGGTGTTTATAACCAGTGATAACATTAAATGCAGTGCGTTCTTCTCCTGGTCGAGCAGGGCAATGGTCATCTGTAGCTCCAGGCATCCACACATTGTCATTAGTGTAGATTTTCACAAGAGCATCCATCCAGGTAAGGGGTCGAATAAGTGGAGGAAAAGGCACATAAGCCCAATAAGAATAATTTTGTGTAGCAGGTAAATCAGTATGAAAGGAAATTGGTGAGACAGAAAGCATAAGGAAGAGAATCGTTAAATAAAACCTATTGTAAGTGAGATCCAGTGCTGAAGGAGGAGGAGAACAGAGGGATGTTATTTTCAGGCTAATAGAAATGGTGAGATTTTTAGGTTTGTAAGGAGAAAAAGAAAGGTAATTAGGAGAGGTGGGATGAGTTAGATGGGTCTCTGTTGCCCTCAGGGAGGATTGAACCAGACCCATTGTGACTTGGTGTGCCTGCTTCTGAGGAGCTGGCACAGATCTCACCACATCTGAGGGCGGTCTCGGACATGGACGTCTTTTCTCTGTGGTTTTTCTATCAGTATTCACACAAAACTTGAGTTTCTAGTGGGCACCCAAACAGGGGATTGATGATCTCCTGGTGAAACACAAGCATATCCTCTTTCTCACGTGAAGCCAAATCAGAGACAATATTTAAAGGTTTGGGGAAATCCTGTAGGGCAGTGATAACAGAAATTAACTCTGCCTTTTGAGCAGCGGTATAAGGGGTGGATATAAGCTTGTCTGTAGGACCCACATAACCAGCATTTCCATTGGAGCCATCAGTGAACAGCGTAACAGCCTCAGGAATGGGCTGATCTTTGGTCAATCGAGGGACCACCCAAGAAGTCATTTTTATAAAATCAAACAATTTGTTTTCTGGATAATGATTGTCAATAACGCCAATAAAATCAGCCAAGTGAATTTGCCACAGTACGGAATGTTAAAAAGGTGGCTTGAACTTCGAGACAATTTAAAGGAACTACAATTAAATTCAGATCGAATCTGGAAATTTTAAATATTCTACACCGAGCTTGTCCAATTAGGAGGGCTATTTGGTCCAGATAAACAGATAAAGTTTTTGACACAGAATGAGGAAGAAAACACCACTCTACTCAATCGTTGTGTTGCATTTTTGCCCAGTAGGGAAGTGTAATGAAGCAAAAACCCGAAGCTGAAAAGGCTGAGACGGCTGTCCTCTAGATAACTGGGCGGTCTGGATTCTTTCCTCTGCGGATTCCAGTTCTAGTGAAGCCTCAGGGATCAAAGTCCTGGGACTGCAGAGATCGGAATCTCCCCACAGCAGAGAAAACAAGTTAGACAGGGCACAGGTCGGAATGCCTAAAGTAGGTCTTAAATAATTAATGCTACCCAAGAGTTTTTGGAAGTCATTTAAAGTTTTCAAAGAATGTCTCCTAATTTGAACTTTCTGAGGTTGAATACGTTGTTTATTGACCACCATTCCTAAATATTGAACAGGAGTGGCCTGTTGAATTTTATCCTGAGCAATGTGTAATCCAGCCTCTGTAACACGGCGGCTCAAAATTTGATAACAGTCAATTAATTCTTTATCAGTGGGGGCAGCAATTAAAATATCATCCATAGAATGAAGAATATAGGCCTGGGGAAATATTGGACTTGAATCGGTGAAAGCACTTGCCCAACATAAAGCTGGCAGACTGTAGGGCTATTCAGGATTCCCTGAGGAAGTACTTTCCATTGATAACGAGCTGCAGTCTCCTGATTATTGATAGATGATACAGCAAAAGCAAATTTTTCACAATCCAATTTATGTAAAGCAATATAAAAAAAATCTTTAAGATCAATAACTATGAGAGGCCAATTTTTAGGTATTAAAGCAGGGGCAGGCATGCTGGGTTGGACAGCTCCCATAGGTTTAATTACTGCATTAATGGCCCTTAAATCAGTTACCATCCGCCACTTGCCTGATTTCTTTTTTACTAGAAACACGGGAGAATTCCAGGGGAAAGAGAGGTTTCCACATTCCCAAGCAGTAACTGTTCAGAAACCAATTGAGTCAAAGCCTCCAATTTTTCTTTAGAAAGCAGCTGCTGCTCAATCCACACAGGTGTGTCAGATTTCCATGTAAATGTAAAGGGATAGGATCAGGAGGCGTGGCAGTGGCCCCCATTAAAAAGGATAACCTAAACCAACCCTGTCTTCTTTTACAGTACCTGGGAGGGGTTTAGTAATCCCTTCATGTTTTGGACCAAGACCGAGTCCAGGAACAAACCCCATGTTTTCCATCATATGCTGACTGGGAGCACTATAGGAGTTATGTGGAATATTAATTTCATCCCCCGATTGTGCCAGTAAATCTCTACTCTAAAGATTAATGGGGATAGGCGTGATATAAGGCTGAATTGTGCCCTTTTGACCATCAGGACCAGTGCAAGGCAAGATAAATGTGCTCTGGTAAACATCATTGGTTTTTCCAACACCTACTAGTCCCGTGTTAGCAGGATGTTTAAGCCAGGAGGAAGGCCATAAACTAGAGGAAATAACAGAAACATCAGCCCCAGTATCTACTAGGCCCTCAAACTTTTTCCTTGAATGCACATGGTGCAGGTGGGCCATTGTTTAGAAATTACATTAATCCAATAAGCGGCCTTTTCACTCCCGGAGCCCATCCCGGGGCCACGTGCCTTACCTGCTTTTTTTAAAACAATACTAGGTAGTAAAAGCAATTGAGCAATTGACTCACCGGCCGGGATGGAAACAGGAACCTTGGCAGACACGATTAATTTAATCTCGGCAACGGAATCCGAATTAATGAGACCAGTATGAATGGTGATTCCTTTAGCAGGGGTGGATGCCCTACCTAACACCAGGCCCACTGAACCTTGAGGTAAAGGGCCAGTGCTCCCCGTGGGGACAATTAAAGGCAAAGAGTTAGGTAGTAAATTTAGAGGAATAGTACTACAGAGATTGACGGCCCCACCCCCTACCGTGGAGGTGGACAAGCATTGTACTGAGACAGAAGGAGAGGCTGGGACCCATCTGGGTTGGCTGTAGGTAAATTTGTTTGTGCTAGGGGTTGCATTGGGACTGCCTGAAGCAGAAATGCAACATTGGTCTAAATCTGAAGCGTCCCATTTTATATCAGGGCCTGGGATCAGCACCGCTCCCCATTTCCCTGGTGTTGTGGCAGGAGATTTCCATCTATATCACACTTAGAGTGGCAATGAGTTGCCCAATGCTTACCTTTGTGACAATGTAGGCAAACAGTAGCAACAGCATTTGGCCATATTTGTTGAGCCAGCTTGGCTGCTTTTAAGTTTTTAACAGTCCTATTTTTCCAAGTATAACCAAGTTGACCGCAATTATAGGAGGCTCCAAGAAAAGAATTAGTGGGGTCAATTTGATTGGTGTCCTTCATGGCCTGTGCCCACAGAATAGTATTGTGGGTGTCTGATCCAATGCCTTCACAAGCTTTAATATTTGCAGGCAACACTTCGTGATCAGGTAAATTTTGTCATTGGACAGAACACATGGCATTTTACACTCATGGCTCGCATTTTCAAAAGCTAACATACCAGGAGAATACCTTGAGTGCACTCATCAGAGACAGATTTTTCAACAGCATCTTGTAATTTAGCTAAAAAATCAGGGTATAATTCAGCGTGACCTTGTTTAACCATGGTAAAAGAAACAGGAGCGTGGCCTGGGGTGCGTAATTTATCCCAAGATCTCATACACACCTTTGTTACATTTTCTGTGGTAAGAGCATCAAAGCTTAATTGGGCATAAGTATCCAAGAAACTCTCGGAGCCTGTGGGCTGAGCCTGAGTAACTAGAATGCCATGAGTCTGATTTAGCTGAGCCTGCAGGCGGGCTTCCTCTGACCACCAGGTATGAAACTGTAAATGCTGAGATGGGGTCAGAACAGCTTTTGCCAAAAGGTCTCAGTCTAAAGGAAGCAAAGTGACCTCAGTACAAAAAGTTTGTAATACCACTTTAACATAAGGAGAAGTAGGGCAATGCTGAGTACAAGCATCCTTAAATTCTTTTAAAAAGGTAAGATCGAGAGTTACATAATGATGCATTTGTACCCTTTGGAAATTTGGAGGTTCTAGTGCAACCAGATAAGCCCATGCATCTAATCCACTTGTTTCTTTGTTTTGGCGTAATAAGCGTTGCACTGAAGTTTCAAGAGTAGGTATCTGAGACGGAGTTGGCATAGAAGTTACAGGAAAAGCATGTGTAGATAAGGGAAACTGAGGGTGAGGGGGTCAGACCAGAATGAGAAAGGGGCATTGGGGGAGCAGAAGGAGCAGAAGTATACTGGTGATTACTAGCATCCATGTGTGAAGAAGGGTACAGAAAAGCAGGCTGAGTGGATCGTAAAATGACCAGTTGAGGAACTGAAATGACAGGAGGATGAGGGGCTTCAGTGGATGGGGGAGGGCCTGTAGAATTACAGGTAAATTGTAGTTTGGTCCCAGAGCCATTAGGTGGCTCCGGAGGTTTGGAGAGAGAATAATTAGCAGATATGTGGTCCTGGACTGTCTGAGTCAAGGCCGTGGGAGCTACAAGTACCAGCTCTTCGTGAAAAGAAATAAGGTCATCAGGGGGTGACTGTAATCCAAAGTCAGTGGAGTTAGATATTGAAGTCTCAGAATCATTAGGTGGGGGAGGAGTAGGTGAAGGAAGAGGCTGATCAGCTAACGAAGGCCGTATGGGATAGAAAGGTTGAGGAAGAGGTGGAGGGTCATCAGGTTCAGAAAATTGTGTAACTGTAGGGGGTCGTGGGATTGGTATGTCATTAGGATGGCATGTACCAAGGCCCAATCACCCCAAACAGTGATGGGAACATAATTTCCTGTGGAGACCAGTTCCTGGAATATTGCACCAACACGATCCCATAGTTCTACATCTAAGGTTCCTTTTTCAGGACACCAAGGACAGAGTTCTTCCACTGCCCTGAATAGAGTGACTATATTTTCCATGGTTACTTGGACACTGCTCTGTTTTAACAGGAGTTTAATATAGCAGAGATAAGCATAATGTTTAGACTCCACGTGACCCATAGTTAAGCAGAACCATACACAGACAATGCACTAGTCATCAGAGAGCCGAACAAGCATTTCTGTGGACTGAACCAATGACGTTTCTCCGCACCTACCAAAGGGAATTGGGTTCCCACATACACTGAGGAAAAAAGAAAAACCATGCTGACTGCCAGATATCAGGGGAACCAGCCCCCAATATTTCAACGTAGGTTCTTTTCTAATTTCCTTATGTGTCGGCCAGTCTGAGAAATAAACAGAAAGAGTATAAAAGAGAGAAATTTTACAGCTGGGTCTCTGGGGGTGACATCACATGTTGGCAGGTTCCGTGATGCCCTTTGAGCCACAAAACAGCAAGTTTTTATTAGGAGTTTCGAAAGGGGAGGGGTGTACGAATAAGGAGTGGGTCACAGAGATCACATGCTGCAAAGGCAATAAAATATCACAAGGGCAGAGAGGTGGAGGGAGATCACAAGGCCAGGGTGAAACTAGAATTACTGATGAAGGTCCATGTCCTACTGGGCACACACTGTCATTGATAAACATCTTAACAGGAAACAGGGTTCGAGAGCAGACAACCGGTCTGACTAGAATTTGCCAGGCTGGAATTTCCTAATCCTAGCAAGCCTTGGGGCGCTGCAGGAGACCAGGGCATATTTCATCCCTTATCTACAACTGCATAAGACAGATACTCCCAGAGCAGCCATTTTAGAGACCTCCCCCAGGAATACATTCCTTTCCGAGGGTTATTCCTTGGTGAGAAAAAGAATTCAGCAATATTTCTCCTATTCGCTTTTGGGAGACGAGAAATATGACTCTGTTCTGCCCAGCCCCACAGGCAGTCAGATCTTATGGTTATCTCCCTTGTTCCCTGAAAATCTCTGTTATCCTGTTCTTTCAGGATGCCCAGATTTCATATTGTTCAAACACACATATTTTACAAACAATTTGTACAGATAGCTCAATCATCACAAGGTGCTGAGGCAACATACATCCTCAGATTACGAAGATGATGGGATTAAGAGATTAAAGACAGGCAAAGGAAATTATAAGAGTATTGATTGGGGATTGGGGAAGTGATAAATGTCCATGAAATCTTCACAATTTATGTTCAGAGATTGCAGTAAAGACAGGCATAAGAAATTATAGAAGTATTAATTTGGGGAACTAATAAATGTCCATGAAATCTTCTCACTTTATGTTCTTCTGCTGTGGCTTCAGCTGGTCCCTCCGTTGAGGGTGCCTGACTTCCCACAATATTTTATGAGGATTTTCACATCGATGTTCATCAGAGTTATTGGCCTAAAATTCTCTTTTTTGTGTGTCTCTGCCGAGCATTGGTATCAGGATGATTTTGGCCTCATAAAATGAGTTAGGGAGGATTCCCTCTTTTTCTATTGATTGGAATAGTTTCAGAAGGAATGGTGCCAGCTCTTCTTTGTACCTCTGGTAGAATTTGGCTGTGAATCTGTCTGGTCCTGGACTTTTTTTGGTTGGTAGGCTATTAATTATTGCCTCAAGTTCAGAGCCTGTTATTGGTCTATTCAGAGATTCAACTTCTTCCTGGTTTAGTCTTGGGAGAGTGTATGTGTCCAGGAATTTATCCATTTCTTCTAGATTTTCTAGTTTGTTTGCATAGAGGTGTTTATAGTGTTCTCTGATGGTAGTTTGTATTTCTGTGGGATCGGTGGTGATATACCCTTTATCATTTTTTATTGTGTCTATTTGATTCTTCTCTCTTTTCTTCTTTATTAGTCTTGCTATCGGTCTATGTATTTTGTTAATCTTTTCAAACAACCAGTTCCTGGATTCAATGATTTTTTGAAGGGTTTTTTTGTGTCTCTATCTCTTTCAGTTCTGCTCTGATCTTAGTAATTTCTTGCCTTCTGCTAGCTTTTGAATTTGTTTGCTCTTACTTCTCTAGTTCTTTTAATTGTGATGTTAAGGTGTCAATTTTAGATCTTTCCTGCTTTCTCTTTGGGCATTTAGTGTGTAAATTTCCCTCTACACACTGCTTTCACTGTATCCCAGAGATTCTGGTATGTTGTATCTTTGTTCTCATTGGCTTCAAAGAACATCTTTATTTCGCCTTCATTTCGTTATTTACCCAGTAGTCATTCAGGAGCTGGTTCTTCAGTTTCCATGTGCAGTTTTGAGTGAGTTTCTTAATTCTGAGTTCTAATTTGATTGCTCTGTGGTCTGAGAGACAGTTTGTTGTGATTTCTGTTCTTTTACATTTGCTGAGGAGTGTTTTACTTCCAATTATGTGGTCAATTTTAAAATAAGTGCAATATGGTGCTGAGAAGAATGTATATTCTATTGACTTGGGGTGGAGAGTTCTGTAGATGTCTATTAGGTCCACTAGCTGAGTTCAAGTCCTGGATATCCTTGTTAACCTTCTGTCTCATTGATCTGTCTAATATTGATAGTGGGGTGCTAAAGTCTCCCACTATTATTGTGTGGGAGTCTAAGTCTCTTTTTAGGTCTCTAAGGACTTGTGTAATGAACCTGGGTGCTTCTGTATTGGATGGACATATATTTAGGATAGTTAGTGTTTCTTGTTGAATTGATCCCTTTACCATTATGTAATGGCCTTCTTTGTCTCTTTTGATCTGTGTTGGTTTAAAGTCTGTTTTATCTGAGACTAGGATTGTAACCCCTGCTTTTTTTTTTTTTTTTTTTTTTTTTTTTTTTTTTTTTTTTTTTTGCTTTCCATTTGCTTGGTAGATCTTCCTCCATTCCTTTATTTTGAGCCTACGTGTGTCTCTGCATGTGAGATGGGTCTCCTGAATACAACACACCAATGGGTCTTGACTCTGTATCCAATTAGATAGTGTTTGTCTTTTAATTGGGGGCACTTAGCCCATTTATATTTAAGTTTAATACTGTTATGTTTGAATTTGATCCTGTCATTATGAGGTTGGCCGTTAATTCTGCTCATTAATTGATGCAGTTTCTTCATAGCGTCAATGGTCTTTACAATTTGGCATGTTTTTCAGTGGCTGGCACTGGTTTTTCCTTTCCACGTTCAGTGCTTCCTTCAGAAGCTCTTGTAAGGCAGGTCTGGTAGTGACAAAATCTCTCAGCATTTGCTTCTCTGTAAAGGATTTTATTTCTCCATCACTTATGAAGCTTAGTTTGGCTGGATATGAAATTCTGGGTTGAACATTCTTTTCTTTAAGAACGTTGAATATTGGCCCCCACTCTTCTCTGGCTGCAGGGTTTCTGCCGAGAGATCCACTGTTAGTCTGATGGGCTTCCCTCTGTGGGTAACCCAACCTTTCTCTCTGGCTGCCCTTAACAGTTTTTCCTTCATTTTAACCTTGATGAATCTGACAATTATGTGTCTTGGGGTTGCTCTTCTTGAGGAGTATCTTTGTGGTGTTCTCTGTATTTCCTGAATTTGAATATTGGCCTGCCTTGCTAGGTTGGGGAAGTCCTCCTGGATAATATCCTGAAGAGTGTTGTCTAACTTGGTTCCATTCTCCCCATCACTTTCAGGCACACCAATCAAATGTAGATTCGGTCTTTTCACATAGTCCCTTATTTCTTAGAGGCTTTGTTCGTTTCTTTTCACTCATTTTTCTCTAATCCTGTCTTCTTACTTTATTTCATTAATCTGATCTCAGTCACTGATATCTTTTCTTCCACTTGATCGAATGGACTATTGAAGCTTGTGCATGCATCACGAAGTTCTCATGCTGTGGTTTTCAGCTACATCGGGTCATTTAATGTTTTCTCTACGCTGCTTATTCTCAGTAGCCATTCATCTAACTCTTTTTTCAAAGTTTTTAACTCCCTTGCAATGGATTAGAACATGCTCCTTTAGCTCAGAGAAGCTTGTTATTACTGACTTTCTGAAGCCTACTTCTGTCAACTCATCAAACTGATTCTCTGTCCAGTTTTGTTCTCTTGCTGGTGTGGAGCTGCAATCCTTTGGAGGAGAAGAGGCGCTCCTGTTTGTGGAATTGTCAGCTTTTCTGCTCTGGTTTCTCCTCATCTTTGTGGTTTTATCTACCTTTGGTCTTTGATGTTGGTGACCTACAGGTGGGGTTTTCTTGTGGATGTCTGTTTTGTTGATGTTGATGCTATTCCTTTCTGTTTGTTAGTTTTCCTTCTAACAGTTAGGCCCCTCAACTGCAGGTCTGTTGGAGTTTGCTGGAGGTCCACTCCAGACCCTGTTTGCCTGGGTTTCACCAGCGGAGGCTGCAGAACAGCAAATATTGCTGCCTGATCCTTCCTCTGGAAGTTTCATCCTAGAGGGGCTCCTGCCTGTATGAGGTGCCTGTCGGTCCCTACTGTCAGCCCAGGGACCCACTTGAGGAGGGAGTTTGTCCATTCTCAGAGCTCAAATGCCATGCTAAGAGAACCACTGCTCTCTTCAGAGCTCACTTGGAAATGCAGAAATCACCCATCTTCTGTGTCGATCTTGCTGGGAGCTGCAGACCAGAGCTGTTCCTATTCAGTCATCTTGGAAGCACCACCCCTGAAGGTCATTTTTTTAGCTAGGGCCACACAGAGCTCATCCACCATCAGGATGGAAAGAAGAGTGTATGACACTGATGGGGTTAGGTTTATATGAGTTGGTAGCTATTGGTGAAAGCTTTCTTCTATTTGCATCTATTTTCTTAGTGAAGTAAAAATAATCATCATCATAGTGTGAGAACAGAGGGAAGAGATCGTGGAGCTATGAGGAGAGAGGAATGCCCACTTTCTTCCTCCAAAGAGTGAATAAGCCATTTAAGTTAGTGTTCAAGAATTTGAAATAATGGCAGTCTGCACGTGGCTATATACACTTCTCCAACCACACTCAGCTGTGTGGATGCCAGTTGTGTTAGTTTGGGGTTCCATGAGAAGCATATGCCAAGACAGAATTAGATGTACAAGAGAATCATTAGGGCAAATGCCTGTAAGATAAAAAAAGGAGGGTACCGCAATATGTGGTGGTTTGACCCTGTAAAGAAGGGAGGGAAGGAAGGAGGATTGTGTAAGAAGAATCACAGACTGCAGTACAGTTCCAAAAAAAAGTTTTGGTCAACATGCAACTCACCCTCTGGGGAAATTCTGCTTTATTATTGCTGCTATCCTCAGTAATTGGCTGAGAGCAGCTTATGGAAAGCATATTTATTTTGCAAAAACAGTGATAGACTTAAAACACAACATCTGGGGCCATCCATTTCTTCCCTGCAGCAGAAATCTGATTGGTGATTGGTAGAGAGTAGGCTGGAAATATGATTTAACTGGAAATTGCCTCTTATCAGAGAAGTAAGCAGAAGGAGATGGGGATAAAGGTTTTGGCACATAAGCAAGGAAATGATTACAGTGAAGAAACATGAAATAGGAAGGCGTCAAAGAACAAGAGTTGTGAGAAGCACACTGCATATTATTTGGAGGTGGGGAAGGATAGTAGATTGTTATTACAGATGGGGGTCAAAGAAATATTAGAATGATTGAGGAAGGAAATTGTAAAAACAAAAAGGTGGTAAAGGAAGAAAATTCTTGAATTGATATTATGGGCGTATTGCAATTACTGAGAATGACAGAGACTAGTCTTGGAACTGAATGTTAAAAATCTAAAGCATAAGGAAGAATAACCAGAGATCAATAGATAACTGCCACAGGATGGCATGGTGAGCAGTACAGTTTAAAGACCTGATCATCAAAGCCAGAGGTTTAATTGGAATGGATTGGAAGCTTGAGGAAAACTACCTAATGCTTAGGCTAAACAATACCAAAAGTGTGAAAAACAACTGTGTCTTGGGAAGGTTGCAAGGTAACCATATATGGTTAAGAAAAGACCCAAGTTTCAGTTACACCAAGAAGTGAAGATAATGTTTAGAAACAAGGTTGATTCTATTTAGCTACAGGATAGACCAAAGATTCCGGAAGTTTCCATGGCAAGGCTTCTAGTGTTGTCAAAGTATATATGCCTATATGCCTTTCCTTTGGGAGTAGACATACATACTCTCTTAGTCCTGCTCATGAGACAGAACATACCCTTTTTCTCATTACCACAGTTACCCTGCCTCTGTTGTTTCATACTGCAGTCTCCTCATCTTCCTTCTTCTAGGAAGCCCTCATTTGTAGGGCTTAATGTCTACCGTGTGCTCAAGGTTTCAGGAGGGATGGGAAAGTGGTGCAACATATAAAATATGATATGAGACATACTTTCTGTAGTGACACAGTGACATACTATTAATTCTCTGTGGCTTATTCTACACTGAGTGTGTGTGGCTATGTAACAAATTACCCCAAAACGTAGTGATTTAAAACAATAAGCACTTACTATCTCACAGCTTCTGTGGACCAAGAATTCAGGTACTGCTTTGATCTTTCTAAGCTATTCATACAGAGATGACAATCCTGCCCTTAGCTTCATCTCCAGACTACCTTTTCCTCATAGTGTCCTGGATCTGATCAGCACTCCAAAGCTATTTCTGAATTTTAACATCGTTTGCCATCTGTAGAGGCTGAGCATTTTCAAAAGTCTTGGCACCTTTTTTTTTACAGTCCCTCCTTCAATATATCTCACTCCTCTCACGTTTTATTATAAGCAGCAAGAAAAAACAAGCAGTACCTTTAACACTTTGCTTGGAGATCTCCTTAACTAGATTACCCAGTTCATTAGGCACATTTTCTACTTTCCACCTTACTGCAGTAGTGTTGCTACATTCTCCCACTACATAATAAGCATATTCCCTTCCTAAAGTTTTCAATTACAGGCTCTCACCTCCTCCTGAGCCTTCGCCAGCAGCAACCTCAACGTCTAGATTTCTAACAGTCTGTTCAAGGCAATTTATGTGTCTTCCATTATACTCACCGTTCTTCCAGCCTGCACATGCTGCCTACTTCCAAAGTGATTTGAGTACCTTCAGTACTTGTCACAGGGGCCTCTACTTCTAGATGCCAAACTGTGTTAGTTATCTATTGCTGCATAGCAAATAATCTCAATAATTCAGTAATTAAAAGCTTATAACAAACATTATCTCATAGAGCCTATGTGATGGTTAATACTGTGTCAACTTGATTGGCGTGAGAAATGCAAAGTATTAATCCTGGGTGTGTCTGTGTGGGTGTTGCCAGAGGAGATTAACAATTGATTCAGTGGACTGAGGAGGTCAGATCCACCCATAATCTGGGTGGGCATCATCTAATCAGCTGCCAGTGAATATAATACAGGCAGAAACATGTGAAAAGGAGAGACAGACCTAGCCTCCCTGATTCTTCCTAATTCTTTATTTTCACATCTTTCTCCCGTGCTGGATGCTTCCTGCCCTCGAACACTGGACTCCAAGTTCTTCAGTTTTGGGACTCGCACTGGCTATCCTTGCTCCTCAGCCTGCAGACGGTCTATTGTGGGACCTTGTGATCATGTTAGTTAATACTTAATAACTATAGACAGTTTTTATTTTATATATATATATGTATGTATGTATGTATGTATGTATATTACATGACCATGTAATACATTTTCCTCTAAGTTCGAAATTTGGGTATAGCTGAGCTGGGTTCCCTTAACTCCGGGTCTCTCACAAAGCTGCATTTAAGATGTTGGCTGGGGCTGAAGTCATCTTAAGACTTGACTGAGGGATGACCCTTTTGCAACCCCCCTCAGGTGGCTATTAGCTGGCCTCAGGGTCTCGCTGACTGTTTGCCAGAGACATCAATATGTTGTTAAGACAGCCTCCCCATAGAGCAGCTCCCAACATGGCCGCTGGTTTCCCTAACAAGTGAAGGAGCAGGAGAGAACACTCAAGGCAGAAACCACAATCTTTTTGAAACCTAATCTCAAAAGTAGTATTCCATTACTTTTACTCTATTCTGTTATACACAAATCTAAACGAAAAGAGAAGGTTTACACAGGACATAAATACGAGGAGGTGAGAATCATGGAAAGTCAACTTAGAGACTACCCACCACAATTACCTACATTCATAATGGAAGAAATGATGACTTTTAGTTAGCGTTTAGTGAAAAAATAACTTTTCCCTCATCAAAATTCATGAATCTCTTGTGTAGTGTTAAGGACCTCCAGACTAGAGACAGCTTTTGTTCCTGCCATGTTGACTAAGAATTGTTTGGAGAAATTGGAGAAGCTGAATAAATATTGATTTTACCACACAGACAAGTTGATTAGGACAGATAGAACTCATAAAATTGCTGCTTTGTTGATGTATTTGTAGGGCACTTTCTAGTTCCCTAAAAATAGATTTTTTTATACAAAATAGCTGTAAAGTGACATTTTATGATGCAAGAAAGCAATTTTTAAAGTACAGAATTTTAAAC
Organism: Macaca fascicularis; assembly: GCF_037993035.2. NCBI lineage: Eukaryota > Metazoa > Chordata > Mammalia > Primates > Cercopithecidae > Macaca > Macaca fascicularis. The sequence goes on from NC_088376.1 coordinate 199,724,241, forward strand.
AGTGGTTAATTCTCCATGTTTAGTCATTTTTGTAGAGTGTTATTTATATTGCATTTCATATCTCTATCATCCGTATATGGATCTATGCCATCTCTTTATATAGCTCCATATGTTTCTCTACAATTATTAAGGTTTACTAAAAACCAAGAATGTTAACCTGGAAAATTTTGTATAAAGTGGAGTTAATTTGATCATTTTGAAGCTAACACAACAAATCATTAAGCTTCTTTATTTTCACTAGCTTTTTGAAGAAAATCTTTAATGTGTAGTTCATTATTTCCGTGTTTGTGCTAAAAACATCATTCACATTTTTATCATTATTATCATGAAAATGAGGAGAATCTAAAAATTAGTTTTGTGGTTAGTCTCTTCATGGATTGCTTTTTAGTAATTCTAATTTTCCTTTTAACTCAGGATTTTTATTATTTATTTTATTTTACTTTAAGGGGGTTTATTTTTTATGTTTTATTTTGGCATCATTCATTTCAAGGATCAGATAATTTCTTCCATAGCGCTTCATAGTCTTTCAAAGAACTATTCTTCACGGACAGCCCAATTCCTATGACATGCTGAAACAGGCAGACTTAGTGGGAAATAATATTTGTTTATGTTTCAGCCAGGGGTGCAATAATTTGTTTCATTTATTATTTAATACAATGCTTTGAGAGTTTCTATTCTCAATTTTTCAAACAAAAAAAGGGGAAACTGAGATATAATTATTTCCTGGGTCAAGTGGCAAATAACTTCTATATTAAAAGCTGGGTCAGGTATACAACTCTTATGTATTCACTACATTTTTTTGAAAAAGAAAATATCAAAAAGCTGTCACTTTATCTATATGTCTATTTAGTCAAACTTTCTAGTTAAGTTATTTAACACTTTTTTAAAAAGCTGGCTGTGTTTCACTATGAAGTTTTAGTTTCCCTTCATCCAATTTCCATACTAACTCCCGTAGTTAGATACTGAACAACAAAAGGTAATAACCTAAGGCCCCTTCTCTCAACTAGCTCACTGTACTTTCATGACACTTATATTTATTATCACGTTATTGGTTGGTAAATTATCTCTGAAAGCAAATTCTAAGTATTTTTGTGGATGAACCAGATATTATACTTTCATACCTTCTAGAATGTTGGTCATGTAATATATGCTACAGTAAATGCAGCTACTTTGTCATTGGCTATTAAATTAAATGAGAAATATTTCAAGGAACTGGACATAAGATGATATTAGATAGGACCTTTATTTTAATTCATTTATTTAATAAAAATAGTTAGAACAAAGGTGCAAATTGCCTCCTCCACATGAAGCAGTGGAAAGTTAAGTATTTTTAAAACATCTACATCGAGCTTGTCCACCCCAAGGCCCACAGGCCATGTATGGTCCAGAATGGCTTTAACTAGAGGCTAACACAAATTTGTATACTTTCTGAAAAGATTATGAGATTTTTTTGTGATTGTTTTTTAGCTCATCAGCTATCATTACTGTTAGTGTATTTTATGTGTGGCCCAAGACAATTCTTCTTCTTCCAGTGTGGCCCAGGGAAGCCAAAAGATTGACCACCTCAACACACTATTACCCCAAGGACTATTTCTCACGGCAAAGTTTAATGCAGCCATATAATAATTACATTTGCAGAGCACATTTTGTAGGTGAATTATTGTGCAGAATTCCACTGCAAGATGTATCCATTTTTCTCTGTTTTAAGGAATTGTTCCATTAGAGATAAAAAGCAAACCTTGCCCTGAAAATATTACCTTGCATTTAACTTTGGAATTTGTAACCCTCTGACAAGAGTTCTTTGTTTGCCTAGTTTAGCAGTAGGTGGTTGCTGTATACATTTCTATACTTAACATTTGTTATCAACTTAGTTTGACAGCTAAAATCTAGCACAATGATGTGGAAATATAAACAAATGTTAAATGCACTTTTGCATTCCAATATTTTCCCCCTTAAATCTTATCCTTAAAACCAGTTGTTTGCAAGAAATACAGAATCTGAGAGGAGTTTTTTTTTTTTTTAATCTCTATGATGTCATTTTATGTATCTAGTCGTACAATTTGACACACTATTTAGGTTACCTTAAGTTTAACCAACTTGGATATGGGTTTTGACCTTTAGTAACCTCGTTGGCTTTCCAAAGCATTGTTTCAATAAACAGATGGATCATTTTCCAAAGAGAATTTTTTTAATTAAAAATACTCATTAAGATCTGTGTATGCCTTCTATGCCTGAGAAGAGCAAGTTCAAAAAGGATAAAACTTTAGAGCACTTGAGGACATGGAATTCTGTGTTAAATTGACTTATCAGGGTCCTTTTATTTTGTGTGGTTTGTTTTTTGCACTGTATTAAGCTAAATATCCACAAACCTCCAATCATAGGTTTCTTGGAAACATTTGATGAATTGCATCTAGGTTTCTTTTTGACAATTTTGCGCATTAGGCAATTTTTTGAAATCGGTTATAAAATGTTAAATTAGTGTAATTTTTTGGATTCCTTTTATGATAGTCTCAATAAAGTGCAGATGTTTAAAGATAGGAGTAAAAGAATTACATCTGGCAGCTTTTATATCATGAAGTAAAAATTAAAGGTGTGGTGAAAATACAATTTTATTGTCTGAATTTGTATATTAAAAGCATGAGAAAAACCAGTGGGGGCGGGGGGATTTACATTTGGCAATAAAGGGGAGCTTTAAGAAGCAATTATTTTGAGTTCAGATTTTTTTTTTTTTTTTTTTTTTTTTTTTTTTTTTTTTGAGACGGAGTCTCGCTCTGTCGCCCAGGCTGGAGTGCAGTGGCGCGATTTTATTGTGGAATTGTATTTCAGTAGCACCCTCCTGGTGCATCTAAAATGTGAGTTGATTTGCTCATCTTAGGAATCATCTATCATCTCAGTTAGATCATAGATATAAATAATTATCTTAATGCATATTTCCCTGGAGATTCTATGACAAACTTCTCGTTTAGTACTTATAGAAAGTTTCAATTTGGTAAACTGATAACAGAAAATGTACACTTGAAACTCTGCAGAATTACATTTTAGAAATATGATATCATCTGTTAGATTCAGAGCATCAGTGCCCTCACCTTATAATATTTAATTTTTTTTTTGGAAATTACAAGGCAAAATTATCCTCTTCATTTATTGATCTCAGGAAATCGAAAGAACCAGGGTTTTTGTGCCACGGACAAGTTTAAAAACAAGCTCTTATCTTTGTTAACTGTGCGACCATCATCAAAATATTTACCTTTTTCTGACTCTCAGCTTCTTCTCTTATCTCAATTTTTCATTTTTAAAAGGATAAAGACATGTTAGAATGTTACAAATATTAATCTGATGTTTGTGAGGTTGCATGTATATATATATGTGTGTGTGTATATATGTATGTATATGTATAGACTAGTACCCAGAATATTTTCTCTGCTCAAAATAGTGTTGAATAAGTGAATAAATGAATGAATAAATTGTGTGTGTGTTTACGTATATATCTGGGACCTGTAGGCATGTGTATGTCAGATGCTTCGAAAATAGAAATGCTTGATAGATAGTAACCTTCATCCTTTTTTGTTATTCTGGGAAATGATGCACAGGTGAATCCGAAGTGTTCCAAGGTCTCAGTGCTCTGAATGTTTCCTCCCTTGGGTGTTACCAAACAGAGCCAGGGGGAAGAGAATGAATTGTTCATACTTTAGTCTCACCTGTCTGAGTTGTTTGCTTCTGTCCCTGATATGAATAAAGAACTAAGAGCAAAATTATGTCTGTCTTTATTTCCACCACCACAATCATCGTGAATATGTGGCCAAATATTTGGCCATGATAGGGCTTCACATTTCCAATCCCAGTCCAGAGGCTGGTGGCATGTATGCCGTCTGCTCGGAGACCACAGTGAGGTTAACAACATTCTTACCTCCCACCTGTGGAAAATAAAACATTAGGGACCGTCTGTGTGGCATAACCACATGAACCCATGCAGAGCATCTCCTTTTGGAAAAAGCAGACCTGTTCTTGCAGAATGTAGCCAGGCTGTGCTAGCTTAATTACAGTTTTTACTTATATCTTCCACTCTCCGTCACAGCATCAGTGCTTTGAGAAGAGAAAATAATTCAAAAATGTAACCGTTAATTTGATATGTATGGCCAGGTAAAGAACATTCTGTGGGATTGCTGAAAGAAAAACGTTCTGCAGCATAGGACTAACGATTGCTTTTAGATGCCACCATTTCAACTTTCAGGTAGAGGCAATACCTCCCAAATATTTACATCTTTAAGATTTAGTTGAGGAAGTGGAAGAGAAATCCCCAAGTCTTGGGTATACAAAGATGAACAAGATGCTGTCTTAGTCATTAAATATTTCACTTTACAAATGAAAGAAACAGACACACAAGTTACAGAAAAAAGAAAAGAGAGAAAGCAATAGGGAAATACGATGAGGGCTGTACAAATGAAAGTATAAGGGATTATTGGACCAAAAAAATACTGACTTCCCCCAAGCATACCCCTTCTTCTTAGAGGAGTGAGAACAGTGATGGAAACAGTGACATTTAATTTGGTGTTTACGACTCCATGAAAAATTGTGAGAGAAGCCGTAAGGAAAGACATGTCCCCAGCATGGAATGGCGGGTGAGGGAGTGGTGTCTGAGGAGACTCTGGGACCTGATTGTTCTGCTAAGGCTCATGAGGAAGTCAAAGGAGGGAAGTCAAAGGAGTGAGTCAGGCTGTGAAGAGTCATAGCCTTTTGGGCTATTCTAAAGTGTCTGGATTTTTTTTTTTTTTTTTGTAAGCAGTTATGAGATACTGAAGTTTAAAAAGAAGTATTACACAATTGAATGCTTTGTGTTGAAAAAAGATAACTGATTCAGGTGATCAAGAGCTAGGAATTGTAGCTAACCACTGGAATGACAAGAGAAAAACTAAATTCTAGTGTAGTGTTAGGGTGTTTTATGTCCACAACAAGGGGTATAGAGTGACACTGTAATAACAACAGAAGATACATATGAAATATATTTAATGTCATGAGAGAGAAGAGGAGAAAAGTTATATATATGAGTAATATTCAAAACAACTGGAGTGTTTATATTAAAAAAGCAAAAATACGAGTTGTGTTTTTGACTTGAAGATAAAGATATGACTTGACCTTTGGTGTTTCCCATTAAATGAATAGTCAATTTCATCCTTTCTTGTAAATTATTCTTTTTAGTTTTTAAGATTATAAGCTCTTATATATTACATTCATTGAAACGGTATGAGTAATTCAATGATGATATAGAACTTTTGTGATAATAGACTCATGAAATTATATGAATAAGAAGTCAATGACGATTTAACATTTTTTGTGATGTTAGAACTGGCAAAGCACATTTTGAGTTATTATCTCATTTGATCGGCACACCATTGATGTGAGGTACATCCCCAATAATAGAGATACCGTGCAGCACAAGACGTGCTGAAGATTATGGAGAAAGATTGAGGAGAAACTTCATCTGTTGTCACAGTTTAGTTGCCAACATTAGCACTTCCTAGGGTACTTGTGAAGTCTGTTTCTAAATGGAAGTCCTTTGAGAACCTAGATCAGAGAGAAATTCTGATATTTCTCCAATTGATTGTAACTTGTTATTAATATCAATCTAACTTAAATTGACTATAGGTCAGAAAGACAATATGTCAAAGTAATAATGGTTGTGTATTGAGCATTTGCCATGTATCAGATAATTTTATGTATTAAGTATCTCGTTCCATCATTATAGCAATCTTGAAAGGAAGTTATTATTGTCCTCATTTTACAGATGAGAAAACTAAGAGTGACGCTAAGAAAATTGCCTAAGATCACATTGTCCTAAATGCAAGACAGAATTTTTTTTTCTTTCTTTCTTTCTCTCTTTTTTTTTTTTTTTTTTTTTTTTTGAGACTGAGTCTTGCTCTGTAGCCCAGGCTGGAGCGCAGTGGCGTGATCTTGGCTCACCTGCAACCTTTGCCTCCCGGGTCCAGATTCAAGCAATTCTCCTGCCTCAGTCTCCCAAGTAGCTGGGATTACAGGCATGCGCCACCATGCCCAGCTAATTTTTGTATTTTTAGTAGGGACAGGGTTTCATCGTGTTGGCCAGGATGGTGTTGAACTCCTGACCTCGTGATCTGCCCACCTCGGCCTCCCAAAGTTCTGGGATTACAGGCATGAGCCACAGTGCTCCCCCACAACACAGAATTTTAAATCCATGTCCATCTGAATCTAAAACCATAGCTATTTCTACTGCCGAGCTTTTCTTCTCTGAAAGGTAGTACAATACTCCCTAATCTCCTGACCCACAGATGACTCGAGTAGACAATTCAAATCTAAAATTACGTAACACTTTAGCTTTAACGCTGAATTTCACAGGGAAAATGTAAGGGCTTTCTGTAGGGAAATACATTCCCCAGAAAACAGTTGAGGATTGGATTCCACAGTGAAAGAAAAAGAAAGAAAGTACCTCCATTGTTACTCTAAGCAGAGCAGTTACCTCTATTTTTTGAAATAGATATTAAAGCCAATTCTCTTTAGAAACTTCTCCACCTTAACTTTACCAAAAGATATAGAACATCAGACCAAAGTTGTTTCTGTACATTGTTTCTGGGCCATTGTCTAAAAATGAGTCTTCAACCATCGTTCTTCCTTGTGGTAGGACATTCACACACAACACACTCACAACTGTCAGGCTGGCTTTCTATCTGCTAACAGAGGTGTGCTTCTCTTCTGCATGGAGAGAAAGGAGCAGCCTCCACGTGGAGGCTGCTGTCTGTGTTTACTCAGGTCTTAGAGAATACAGCCTTTTCTGCTCTTGATCTGGGCATGTGCTTCTGAGTCTTTCTTCTTGGCCATAGGAAATGCTACAGTCTGGAGCTGAGAGTTGGAAATGTAGGATTTGACTCATGGCCTCATGTTATATTGAGAAAGTCATTTGAATTTAATTTAGTACCAGATGTCATATTAGGGAGAGGTTTTTAATGTTTCATAGATTATTTTTACTGAATTTTAAAATCACTGTAGGCATTCAGTTTATAGTAGTGAGATGAGAAAATAAAGAATGGTGAGATGAGGAAAAAAATTACAAAATCAACAGGTATACAGGTAACAGTTTACTACACCATTTGAGTGAGAAGTATATTGACAGGTTATATAAGTTTATTTCTGTAAATCAAGGGTGTGTCTTGATTTCAGCAGCTACTCTTCCTCATTTGTGCTGATGGTGAAACATAAAGATGGCAGTGTGAGAATCAGGGGATTAACTGTTTGCAAAATTCGAAATTTAGGCCACATCATTGATGGACAAAAGTTCATCATTCTGCAATAACTGTAGGGAGGTCACCACTACCACGAGGTTCTACTGTCTAAGAAGCCGCTCATAAGTTCAAAGTCTCCCTCAACAGCTCAGTCAGTATGAGTCTTCCTGGAGCATGTGCCAAACGTGTTCTTGTTTCAATTCTGTACCACAAATCACTACGACAGAGATGAGACTCTACTAAACTTGGTTTTACATGTCCCGTGCTTTGGTTTAGATTCCAATGTGTAGCCGATATCAGCTTCAATTGTTTTATTAGAAATACGACGTACAATTGTTAAGAGCTGTAAAGTTTAAGAAAGTGCTATTATATGGCACGTTCTTGCTTCAGATGAGTTTAAATCTAATTTTAAAAAAATCTTACTTGTATCACAATGAAATGACAATAAAGAGATAATTAAATTTATAACTAATTTTATTTCTGCAAAGTAAAGTGTTCAAAAGAACTATCCTCTTTGAGAATAAAACATCAAAGGGATAGCTAATTATCATGAGGAACACATTTGTAGAAATGTTTAGTTCCCATTCATAATAAACTTCAACTGAAAGCTAAATTAGAACATAAAATGTAATGTAAAAATATATATGTCCAATTTACTTTGAATAACTTCACAAATTTTTATGACATTTTTAAGAATAGAATCAAGATTTTACTTCTGATATTTATTTCTCTTGAAGTTAAACATAAAATTACATTTCCTCACACACTTTTGCACATTAAAAGCAGACTATATATAGCAGCATGGTTTCTAAGCAATTTTCACGGTAAACATAAAATCCCTTAGTAATGTATAGAAATTCTGCAACAAGTTTTATCAATGTTTATTCTTTTTGACATCACAAAATAATACTTGAGTGAATAACAGAATCTCTAATATTGATCTTGGGGTAACATGGTTAAATCAACAATATCTACATATCCTAAGTTATCACTAATTGATGATGTTTCACTAGATGTCAGTTACATTTATAAGGAGTAATGGTTCAGAGGAGAATACAAATGAAATGGAAGAGGAATTATTTGAAATATAGGGAATAAGACTCAAGAAATCATGGAATATTTATACAGAAAAGCCCTTGATGATTGTCATTATATTCTAATGAATACCTAGAATATTTAAGGAACACATTTGGTTAATTAAAATTAATTCTGAAAGCATCAATAAATTTTGTTTCAAAGGATAATAAATGAGAAAATATGTGAAATAGCCAAGTGTGTCCACCCTATTTGCTAACCTGCTTGAAATCTAGATGTGATCAATATCTCAACTTTGTTAGATATTTGTTTTCATCCATGAGGTTTAATTTTCATTCCCATGAGAACTGAAAGAAATTTTATATATACTCTTTAGAACCATCCTGTTAGGTTTCCTCAGAAACACGTCATCGATTTATAGACACAATTTGCTGTGAGAACTCGAGAATCTGCAACATTTCTCTTGATGTGCTGCTCTGGAATCTGAAAATTCAATCCCACAGGGCTTTTTAATCACTGAAAAGTTTTCACCCCTTTTGTGTTCAACTTTTCATATCCAGCATAGTGTAATGTGAGCCATACCCCAGATTCTGCCCTGGATAATTCAGTAATTCTTAACAGCTGACTTCAACTTAAAATATCGAATTTGAGGCACACAGAGACCTTTTTTCCTTTGGGTCATTATAAAACTCCCAGTCAATGTCTCTCTCTCTCTCTCTCTCTCTCTCTTTTTTTTTCCCAGAAAGAAAGAATAAAAGAAACTGATAATTTTGTTATACTTGTATTCTTATTAACATATTGACATCATTATTAGATTTATATTTTAGTCATATAAAGTCTTTGGGATTTTAATAAATTTGTATAAGACCATCTACATAAAGATTCCTTCCAAAATCTAGTATTTCTATGGATATGACACTTAAAAGAGGTTTATATGTGAAAGGCGGTATATATTCTACTCTGTCTGACACAATGTTAAAATTCAGGCATGTTAATATTTAGCTCTTTCTGTCTTAGAGAACCAGAGCAGTGTTATCAGGTGGAAAGGAAAACATGAATAAATTCACATCACTTGCTTCTTATTTAAGGCAAAATTCGTCCAAATAAAAGCTAAAATATACTGATTATATAAATGATTAATTATTTACAGACTTGTAAAAAAAGAGAAAAGAAAGAGAAGATGAGGAAAATGAAAAGAGAAAAAGATTAACATTTTTATGTTTATAAACATTTAGAAAGTGAGGTATAAGGACATAAACTTTGATATCTTGTTCTAGTTCTATAGAAAACTCCCATTAAGTTAGATTAATTTGTTAACCCATGTCAAAACTTGTTGCAATTTGTAAATATTGTGGTTACATTATAAAGAGATGAACATGTTGCCTCGTCAATTTTAAAGAAGATATTTAATATATACATAAAAGAGATGGTTTTTGAAGTATTAATTATAAGTTGATGTATCTCTAGATAACTTGAGATGCTTGAAAACTGTGTGGTCCCTTAGTTAAACACCTTAATGGTCATGATAGTTTTGTTTGTATAGTAAACAAGTGTTCAGGTTGTTTAACAAAAGCTAAATTTCAAGTTACCACTTTTGGAAATTGGGGAATTTTAAATCAAAAGAAAAGTATGGTAATCTTTTCCTTATTAATGCTTTTTTGTTGTTGTTGTTGAGATAGAGTCTCGTACTATTGCACAATTTGGAGTGCAGTGGCACAGTCTTGGCTCACTGCAGCCTCAACCTTTCAGGTTCAAGTGATCCTCCCATCTTAGCCTCCAGAGTAGCTGGGACTCAAAACATTCACCACCACCATGCCCCACTAATTTTTTTTTTTTTTTAATGTTTTGTAGAAATGAGGTCTCACTATGTTGCTCAGGCTGGTCTTGAACTCCTGGCCTCAAGTGATCTTCCTGCCTGGGATTGTAAAGTGCTGGGATTGCAGGCATGAGCTGCCTCGCCCAGCTCTCATTATTTTTTAATGGATATTGTCAATAATTCAGTCAAGCCACCATTCTACTTTAACATTTCCACAGAAATTAACAAAGTAAGTTAGATCTGTAAGAGTGACATACCTACCTGAGGCAGTTATTTATGAGTAGTGTCTGCTAACTACTTCAACGACAGGAAAGTAAAACAATATTTCTCATAAAAATTCTTTAGATGAAGAAATAGAAGACACTTGACTTAAATGTTGAAAACTGCTTTAATTATTATTATAATACTCATTTTATATTTTTTCAATAAAAATAAACATGACATATTGAGAACATTTTAAATTTAGGAAAACAAAAATATATATTCCTCACACTGAAATATCATCTATTGTTATTTTGGTGTATTTCAGCATAACTCTGGTAACTCTGTAAATATTACATCTTTATGATTTTATCATTCTAAAATTAACACATGCTGTAAAATTTAAATAGTATAGAAATATGTACTTTAAAAATTACTGGCTTTATTGTCTGTTTCACCAACAAAGCTGATATATATACACAAAATTGTACTCACATATTCTAGGATATATGTATTATTTTTTAATGTGTTATCCTGGAATTCATGCTATTGTTTCACAACTTTCTTCACCCAATAATACACAGGACACCTTTTTTGTCAGTACCTATAAACTTACGTATTCCATTTTAATTACATAAAATGTAAGATTTACATTGCTAATTTTATCCTAAGCAACTCATAGATTTTCAAGTAGCTCCCAGTTATTATTTTAATGACTGTAATATTCAATTAAATAACATACCATTGTTAAATTCTTTATCTGTTATTTTTTAGAAATTTAGACCTCTTCTAGTTTTTTCCTTTTTATTCCCACATTACTTTAATTAATACCACCATAGAGATCTTTTACTATATATAGAATGTTTCCTTAGCTTCCTAGAGTTGGAAATACTATCTCAAAGGGTATGATCACTTTATAATTCCAATACAAATGGCTTCCCTCCTTCATTCTTCACTCCCAGAGACTACAAAGCGTCGTAAAAAGACCGCGCACTTGAAGTCAGGCAGACCTGGCTTCTGAATAATAGGCCATCCTGTGTAAATTTGGAGATGCTTTTCATCTCCGTAAATCTCATTTTTCTATGTTCCTGAGTCTTAAGATACAAATTGTAAAAATTCTGAGGATTAAATGTGAAAAGTAAAGGCAAAGGGCATCTTTTTAAACCTCACTTGAGAATTGGGAAGTAAAAAAAATGTTGACATCAGTTTGTTATAATAATAATTTTTTTTTCTAGGATGAAACTTTTCCCTCTCAGTTTATGGAACCAAAGGACTCACGTGATTTAAAGACCTGACGGAAAATATATTCTTGGAAGGTCTGAGATGTGAATGCAATCTAGATCAGAGGTAGTTAGAGTACATTAAAGACCTGACGGAAAATATATTCTTGGAAAGTCTGAGATGTGAATGCAATCTAGATCAGAGGTAGTTAGAGTACATTAAAGACCTGACGGAAAATATATTCTTGGAAAGTCTGAGATGTGAATACAATCTAGATCAGAGGTAGTTAGAGTACATTATAAAGCAGCATTTGCTCCCGACACTTTTGAAAGGATTGACAGTTGTTTTGGCAGGGAAGCCATAGGGAAAAATTATGATCCTGATTTGTAACAGACACTAATTCGGAGGGTAGGATAAGAAGGTTGAGCCTGTGGGATAAAATCCTACTTCAAAGAACCACGGCTCGAGTTTTTAAAATGTTCCAGAAAAAGCACTTTGAGAAATGAAGACCAGAGTATTTTAATATATATTGTAGCTGAGAGGAACTATTGAAAATATAAAATAAATCACAAATTCAGAATACCAGTCAAAATTTTGAAAAACAATGACAAATTTGATTTAAACTTTTAACCCAAGTGCGTTTTAGAAAAACCAGCAAGGCCACCCTAATGATAAAGCCTGTTATCTTCTGCCCTGGATGATAAGGATATTCTTTAGAAATGTTTTTGAAATAAATGTATTCAAGCATTAAAGCAGCATGTAGTGGTAAAATCAAACCAGGTGGATTAATTGCTCTATACATTTTATATTCCTTGGGGGCATTGTCACTTTTGTTTTCATTAGAGAATTTACACACCATTATACAATGTTGGTTTTTCCTCAGTGATATGTGAATCATATATAAGGAATGCTTCCACAGAGAATGCAATATGTGAAATAAGTCACTCTAATTGGTAAATAAGTCTTTAAATTTTACATAAAAATGCTAAGAATATTCTTTAAACTAGGTAGAAGTATTACTTTAAAGAAAGAAAACCACTAGAGACATCATAAAATTATAAAAATATTCCACAAATGTGCCAACACTTGGATCATACATATCTTGTTGGAAAATCCCCAGAATTCCTGGACAATTATGAGACTTGCGATTATCATTTTAAAATCATGAAATTGTGTTATCTTGAAGTCATGAGCGTTTAGATTTGTATAAAATAATCAGACTTTTCAGCTAATATAATAACTAAAATCTTAGGAGTTTTGAAATATGAGAATATTTTTAAAAATTCATATTTTAATGTTCTACCACTCTAATGTTTTATTATTTTGAACTGTGTCATCTTCCATATGTAATTTTCTAAGGTCCCCATCTAGTTAATGAACGGAAGTTTTTATTTATCATTTTCCAGCCAGCAGAGGGCAATAGAGCATTGTGTACTAAACACCCGCAACCAATTGAAACATTTCATATGGGAGGGATTTTCTGCTACGAACAGATAAGAACACAAATTAAAGAGGCCTGCTACCAACTTCTATTTCAATAGGATGTGGATGTGGATGTGCACCCCTTGAGTTTTTGATTTATGTTTTTGATAATTTATTATAACTATAGTGAACTCTTTATCTGAAATTAGTCCAAGGGCACATGAATAAAAAACTAAGAAATAGCATAGTGGTAAATGTTATCCAATCTTTAGAGAACATTTTAAAAACTACAAATGTTTGTATTTTTAAAGACGTTTCTATAAAGAGAGATTCTGTTACCCGCTTCATAGTGGCAGGGTAGTAAGTGAATTATCTGAGCTAGAAGAATACCTCTCGTCTGATTTAAGTTTTTGCAAATAAATGGTTCCTTGGTACTTACTTTAAGCATCCATTAGTATATCCATTGTAAACTTAATTTATTAAGTTAAATTTATTATATTATTTCTCATTTTTAAATCATTTTATGATGGACAAATGAAAAATATTTCTCAAAAAGCATGGGGAATTTAGTGTAATGTGCAAGGGAAGGAAAATCTTGATACAAATCTAATTTAAACAACCATGTAATATTTTCTCTCAAAGTTAAATTAGTTCTGAAGATATTTTGTACCCTGTATTGTGTATTAAAAAATAATTTACTCAATACATATCATTGTTATAAGGTCAGGGAATGTCTGGACCTCCTAGCTTTAAAACAACTATGATTCTTTCATTCTAGAAGCTATTGTTTCCCTCTCTTAAGCCTTATCTACACACAAATAGGTAAGCATTTAGAAAGCTCATTTTATGACACTTAAGCATATACATTGAGTATTTCCTTTCCATTTTTTTGGCTTCGTACCCTGTATAAGTCTGTGTGTCCATCCTACTATTGTTTAAGAGCATTGGGTTTTAAAAATACTATATTAATTGCAAACTCCCTAAATAAAATCAAATTTGAATTATTTAGAAGAGTATTGTATATAGACATGTTTCAAATTGTGTTTATGGTTTTCTGAACAATCTTTTAGCAATCTTCATATGACTTCCCTTATTAATTAAAAGTGTTCAGTTTTCTACTGCTAACTATAAACTTAATCTTGAGCTTTCTTTTTCACGATGAAATCACAATAAAAATAATCAATTAATGTTTGATGATTGCTCACTCCATTACAAGCATTTTACATGTATCACTTGTTTCAATCATTGCAAAACTCCTAGAAGGGGAGAACTACTATGCTCTTCACTTAATATAGAAAGAACAGGTGTTGGCGATATTAAGAAACTTATCCACCGTCACCCAGCTAGTCAGTGGTAGAGACGGACATTTGTATTCTTACCTACTTACACATTTTAGAAATAAATATTGTGCTTCATTATTATTCTACATATGCACCTAAGCATTTTATTTTTCCTGCTCCAAAGAGCAAGTTTAAGTAAACTAACTTTCAAGTTGCCTGAGATATTCCTTTATCTTGTATATCACTGGAAGAGGAATAATACATGTTATTCATGTGTTTTTTTTTTTTCCTGGGGAAATATCAAAGTACACATATGTATTCAGTAATGACTAACAAGACACTGAAACATGTCAATAGACTATATTTACTATACTCATTCAAAGCCACAACCACACAAAAGCAAAATTTTGTTAGTTCTCATTTCATCATGTAAACTTGGGTAGCATTTGGCAATTATCGCCATAAAAATGTTTTGATTAACTCTCAATAGCTTATATCTAGCTACGCGTCCATGCCAATTCAACAGTGCACTCTGCCTCACCATCACATATCACCTTTATTACCCTATCGAATTCAAGTATGCATGAAAGTAAATAATGTATTGGGGCCAGGCATGGTGGCTCACACCTGTAATCCCAGCACTTTGGGAGGCAGAGGCAGGTGGATCACCTGAGGTCAGGAGTTCAAGACCAGCCTGGCCAACATGGAGAAACCCTGTCTCTACTAAAAATACAAAAATTAGCTGGGCGTGGCTGTGTGTGCCTGTAATCCCAGCTACTTGGGAGGCTAAGGCAAGAGAATTGCTTGAACCCAGGAGGTGGAGGCTGCAATGAACTGAGATTGCACCACTGCACTCCAGCCTGGTCAACAGAGCGAGCTCAAAAATATAAATAACATATTGGAAAGAGATGCCTCTTTATATAAAGCTCTAGATAACAACATATTAGAAGAATGTAATTGTATTTTCTTTATGAAGATGTATAAGCATTTAATAATGCTTTGAAGATATTTGTATAGAATTATATAATATTCACAGTACTCTCCCATGCAGTAGGTACAGCATTGCTCGACTAATAACTTTAGAGCCTAACTGTACCCAAATCATAAGGTACATGCCCACCATCTTATATAATCCTTACATAAACCAAAACATTCCCCAATGTATATTAAAGTTAAACTAGAGCAGAGTTACTCAGTCTAGATACTATTGACATTTTGGGCCAGCTTATTCTTCGTTGTGAGTGGGGGACTGTCCTGTGCAATGGAAGATGTTCAGCGGTATCCCTTGCCTTAACACACTAGATGCCTATACCACCTTCTCACCACCTCCTCCACTCCCCTCCCCAGCTGTGAGAACCACAGATGTCTCTGGATGCTGCAGAATGTCAATGGGGAGGGATTGCGGTAAGGGGGCAGAATCACCCCGGCTGAGAATACTGAAATAGGGTAAACCTTTTAGCGATTGCCCGTTTTCCATTAAGAAATGGATAGTGAGATGAAACACCGAAAGCATAAATGCCCAGACATCTGCAATCTGCAAATAGTCTTTCTTCTTGCTCATATTTTTTGTCTAGCTAAGTGTTTTCCAAAACTTAGTATACTACACAAAATTGTCAACACAAAATAGTGCTTAATGTACTTTGGGGAGAGAGAAAATACCATTGGAAAGCAAGTGATTACTTCCACTGTGGCGTTTACAAGACGTACAGAAGAGGCAGACTTGAAAGATATATTTTTACAGCAATTATTTGTGATCAGTGCTATGGAGAAATAGTAAATGTTGTTCTAGCAACATCACACAGAAATCTGATATGTAAGGAAAGGCTGGAAATGGCAGGTCTAGGTAGACTTTTCTGAGGAAGAGACTTTGATCTGAAACTTAAAAGATAAATTGGAGTTACCCAGGGGAAGGATGGGCCAAATGGCAAATTCTTCAAACTGTGTTCTCCTACTTTAATCACATAGCTTCCACCTTTAAAGCACATTTAATGATATCCTAGGAAATATACATATGTCTAAAGAAACATCTCTGTATGTATTACCACCTTTTAAGGTATTATTATCGGAAAATATTAAGGGTAGCAAGATCAGAGAATGTGGTGTAGTGGAGAATTTGGTTTGTTAATTAGACTTTGTCAAATGTTCTGCACATTTCAGTATAAGTTAATATAAACTAATATTCACTGTTATTTAAGACAGATGGTTTTCCAGATAAATATCTGATTTTTTAAAGTGACAACATTACTAAACTCAAAAAATAATGATATTATTTCTTCAGCCCATAAAGCATAAGAGATGATGCCCTTTTAAAAATTTCGTTAAATTTTACAGTTCATTTTGCACCAGGAAAAGGGGGATAACTAAGTCTTTCAAACTCCTGTTGTGTGATAAGTCACCTGTGAAATTTAAAGGAAAATCAAGAAATAGGTGATGTTAGGCCAAAGCAATGTGATGTAGATAAACTGTGATGCACGTGATACAGATTGGTTGATCCCTATTTAGACTAGTACATTCATGTATGGCCACATCATAATCACTGACAATAATTTTCGTAGCCAAATGGTAAACAGCATGCTCTCCCAGCTGAAAGGAACACTTAGTGAAATAATGAACTGTGCTTCAGTTTATACTTCTTTCCCAAAGGTAACTGTTTAGGAAAAGCACTTACGTCTTAATTTATTGCCCTTACAAAAACAAAAGAGTTTACTTTCTGGTGTGAAATACAAGACCTGTGAAATTCAAGCATAGTTGTGAAGAACAAACATTTTCATTTATTAATCACTTATAATGAAAACAAAAGGCATCCCTTAAACAAAAATATAATAATTCTATTAAATACAAAGGGCAAATTTAGTTGTTAATATTTGTCTCAAGGTTTTTCGTAGTTATCCATGATCTTTCTTACTCTTACACATGTTGGTTCTAAGATCATTGGAATAAGCAATCTACAAAGCAACTTCAAACAATTGGGTAATTTAATAAATTATGGAAAGTATGTATTGCTTCAATAGGATATCTGTAATTAAAATGAAATTTACTTACACTTTAGCCAGAAAACATTCTAATATAACTTTAAAAAATCAGATTATGCACACTTTCATAGCAATTAGAAATAACTTAAATGTCTAACAACTGGAGACTAGTTACGTGTATTTTAACACATTAATCTGATGGGATTCTATTTTGCTCTTTTAATAATAGTGTTAAAGAATATTTTATGTCCTGGAAAAAAATTCTTATGACTATCTTTGAGTGAAAATGTAGGTTTCATAACAGTTTTTAAACTTCTATTCCATGTTGTAAGAAAAAAAGTCTTTACATGCAAAGTGAAAAAAGATAAACAACAAAATGTTGACAGCATATGTGATTCTATTTGAGAGAATGACTGTAATTTTTTTTGTTTCTTTTGCTGGTAGTTTCCAAATGCTCTAGAAATGTGTTACTTCTATATTGTGAAAAAAATTAAAACCTTATTAGAACCAATTAGCATCTGAATATAAGGCTATCAACAATATTACTTTTCATATGTACTCTTAATATTTTTAGTAAAGAATTAACATGCTAAACTGGTAAAACGATATTCTATTTTGTAATTAAAACATTGTAAGTAAAAAGTAGTATTTAGTAATCTTCGTATAAATAGAATAATTTCAGTATCATGTTTTTGGAGATAAGATTGTTTCACTGGCTTCAGCAAACACCTGTTTTGTTTCACAGATACACATATGATGCATAACTGCAGCAAGATATATACAACAAGATATGGTGTTACAAGTGAAATTCTACCTTCTAGGTGTAATAAAGCAGCTTTTAAAGAATATGTACTGATAGGAAATTGAGAAGATGAGATTAGATCAAATCAACAAAGGTTTTTCGTTCCAATAATGAAGTTGGATGATTTCTTTTGGAATGTGGCCAGGATGTCAGAAAGGAGTGATTAAACTCTTGGGAAAATATATAATTATCTTTGTTGTTAAGACAGTAGGTTTCTATTCGACATCAGTTTTCAAGAGCAGTCTGTTTCTCAGTGACAATTACAGGATTTGGATTGAGTATTTACCCACAAGAATGAGCACTTTCGTATTTACAAGCATCGTCCTCAGTCACATGAAGCAGCTAGTAAATCCCAAAGCTCCAGTTTGGCTTCTCAAATGTGAAGCTTTCCCATAGGCCATATAAGAGAGAAATAGATTAATAGGTTATAAAATGAATAACTTTCAAATAATGTGACATGACAATTTAATGAATTCTTTAGTATTTTTATCATTACTTATAAGCTTGGATAGTCTTTTTTCAAAGGTAGTGTAACATTGAATATTTATTTACTGACCCCAAAAATAACATTTAAATAGGAAACTCTAATACAATTTCAATATGTTTTTTAAATGAACATAGTACTTCTTGCCTGTTTTCTACTAGGAAATGCATAGTTAGATGAAATGCCAAAGGCATGAATGCCCAGAAAACTGCAATCTGCAAACAGACTTTCTTCTTGCTCATACTTTTCGTCTAGCTAATTTGTCTAACTGATTAAAATAACTTAAAACCTGGGTAAAATATTATTCCAAATAAACAAACAACAGGTGGGACTAAACACAATGAAGGCACTAAATAAGACATAAATCCCAACATATGTGCCTCAATCCTATAAACATTTATTGGAAGGATTTTTTTTAAAAAGCAATGAAAAACCAAAAGCATTAAACAGTTTTGTAAAACACATCTGCAGAATTAAACATAATGTAAATTACTTACAAAATAGTTTGTGTTCAAATTGTAAGCCTACAGAGGGTGTCATTCAGCTGTGCAGCTGTTAACTATGATCCCAATTTAAGAGAATTTTAAACCATGATTAGAATAGTATATGTTTGGTTTCAGATGTATCTGGAAGTAAGAAACCAAAAGACAGCAAATCCCATGGTGAGATATAGATTTTTATATATATACATATATATATATCTCTCTCTCTTTATGTTTCCCAATATCCTTCAAATGTCTTAAACTTGTACAATATATTTTTTTCATGTCATCTCATTAGAGTTAAAAGAAACATAAATCCACTTTGAACATTTTGGACACAAAATAAAAAAGCTTTGAACTTCTTACTTCATATAAAGTAGAACTAAAAATGCATATATTTCAGAGTCACTGTCTTGTATTGAGTCCTAAAATGAAACTAGATCTTTACACACAAAAACCAAAACATACACACTGATAGCTTTCTTCAGCGAGAACTGAATCTGTAAAAATTACATTACTTTCATCAACTTTTATTTGCCCCTCACTGTTCAAATTTATGCTTGCCCTTCATGTATAAAATGAGATAATAACAATAATTGACCTAATAATATTTTTTCCTGAGGATTAAATGAGTTAGAATACATAAAATATTTAGAATAGTACCCACAGCACATAATGTTATATAAATATTGCTTGTTATAATTTTTATTCTATTAGAAACTGGAACTACAACAAAAACATCATTCCCAGTTCCTGATGAGTCAGTAATATGTAAAATATATTTGTAAACTTATATGTAAACCATAACATGTAATACAATAATGTTACAATATCTATTATACTACACCATATCTAATGATGTCAGGATGTTAAAGGTAGGGAATCTTGATCAAGAATTGCTGATTATTCTGGTAGAAAGAAGTGTTTTCTAGCCATTGTGTTCCAGTCCCGAGTAAACCACTAACTAAAGGAGTCTTCTGGGAAAAATTGGTTTCTTTAAGCTTCAGTTTTCTTATTTATGAAGAGTTAATCTTGAGGTTTCCTTCTTGTGAATGTTACGCACTTTAAACTCAGTCAGTGTTCCCAATCTCTTTGGTCCCAAATAACCTGATCGAAATAAGAATGTGCTTATTTAGTCAGAACTTTGATTTTGAAGTTATTAGAGTCCACTGAAACATGAGCTCCATAGGTGATATTCACTGTTAGTTCTCTGTTAGTTAAAGTAGAAGAGTGGTTAAACTATGTATTAGAGAAAATAAATTTTAGAACTATAGAAATAATTAAATGAAGAAGCATTTTTCAAAAATACATATTAACGGTGAGATAAAACTCATTCATTCATTCAGCAAACATCTGAGTGCCTACTCAGTGCCAGGCACTGTTTTGGATGCTGAGACTATAAAAGTAAACAAAATGATCAAGAATCCCAGGCCTCATTCTAAAAGGAGGGTTGCAGCAACAAAACAAAAAAGAGTATAGTATCTTAGATGTGAATAAGTGCTTTAAAGGAAAAAAAATCTAAACTAAACAAGTGGAAGGGACATGGGAAGTATTGTATGAGAATGTAATTTTAAAGTACCTGGACAGATAAAGCCTCTCTCAGGTTCGATGATATAAAAACCTGTGAGAAGGGAGAATGAGAGTTCACAGATTTATGGAGGTGAGTACTCCACATAGAGCACATGTAAATCCCTTGAGGCAGGAGGCTGTCTAATTCATTCTAGAAACAGCATAGAAGCCATTGTGATAGAACAAAGTGAGAAAAAAAACAGGTAAATGCAGGGGGAGATGATGTCAGGAAAGTATGAGTGACTGGCTCATGTTAGGCCTCGTAGACTTCTGGAAAGACATGGGCTGTCACTTACAGTGAGACAGGAAAACCACTGGAGGGTTTTGAGCAGAGGAGAGGCATAATCTGTCTCAGATTTAACAAGATCCCTCTGACTGCTCTATGAAGAAAGGTTTAGAAGTGCAGTTACTTAAATGTATGGTCTTTCTCAGTAAGGAATACTCCATTGCTCATTTTAACACAAGTTTACTGCCAAGTAACCATCATATGCAGTTTAATCCGGAAAGCTGAAGATCTTAATTTTCAGGTGTAGGGTACTGGGTATTAGAGATATTACCACGATAGTCAAATGCTGTACACTGAACGATGTTTATTAAAGAGACAAGATTTCTCATAACTATCCTCTCTTGGGGACACACAATGCTTATGTGCATATTAAAGGCTTTGGGGAATCCTTAGATCTATTGAATCCCAAGTCTCCCAAGGCTATCCTACCATGAACTCATTTTTGTTTCTTCAAGTGCTTTGGTTCAAAACAAACTGCATTCAAATATAAGTTCCCTGACTACTGAGCCTCTTAACTTTGAGTTAATTATGTAATCTCAACATCATCCCTAAAGTGGGATAATAACATCAACTTACTTGACTGTGGTGAAAATTAGAGTAGATAATGTTTGTAAGGGACCCCAAGAGTGCCCTTAATTAGTGCCACTTTTCTGTATCCTCTCCTTTATCTTCAAAAGCTCACCCCCTCTTAACATTAAAGGAGTAAATTCTAGCCAGACCCATTGTTGCTAATATGTGAGGTCCCAGGCTCTATCAAAAGCGCTTAGCAGGATAGCACCTGGTTTTAGAACATCTACAATGTGTGTGAGATGCTGAAATGCTAAAAGACAAACACAGTCACAGTAATTCCACCGCAAAGTTGAGTATCTCATAATTTCCCTATATTTCTTAATGAGCCTTACAGAGCAATAGCGAGGCTAGAGTACAACATCTGGTGGGACCAATAGGATGATGGTCCGTTACAATATCTTCACAACACTGTGTTAAAAATATTGGCCCCGGCCAGGCGCCGTGGCTCACATCGGTAATCCCAGCACTTTGGGAGGCTGAGGTGGGCGGATAACGAGGTCAGGAGTTCGAGACCAACCTGACCAACATAGTGAAACCTCGTCTCTACTAAACACCCACCCACCCACCCACACACACACACACAGAATTAGCCGGGTATGGTGACCGGCACCTGTAATCCTAGCTACTTGGGAGAATGAGGCAAGGAGAATCACTTGGACCTGGGAGGCGGAGGTTGCAGTGAGCTAAGATCCCACCACTGCACTCAAGCCTGAAGACAGATCGAGACTCCTTCTCAAGAAAAGGAAAAAAAAAAAATTGGCCCCAATGACAATGCCTCAAGTCTTTAAGTAAGTGAAGATGAATAACCCTGGGAATTTCTCCTCCCTGTGATTTTTGGTTTGGAACACATAATTACCTGTTTTAAGTAGCAGAGAAGCAAACAAACAAAAGTAATACTGTTAAAATGCACCTTATGTACATTTGAAGCTACCATGTGCAACTTAGTCAGGAAAGCTAAAACTAAATAGGCCACATTTTTGAAACACAGTAGATGTTCCAACAAATCTCAATTTACTCTCTTTTTATTCGGATCACTTTAGCTTGCTTTCTGAGATCGGACTTTTCTTACATATCCAAACTTAGGAAAATATTCGAATATTCAATTATTCAAACATTCATCTTAGTTCATCCATTTATATACCAAGGATCACGCAGATTATTCAGCAATTCCATGTAAGAATGACTGAACGGACTGTTGCACTCCGGGAGATGGGATCTCGGAGTCTTCAGCACAGCCTTGGTGTGTGCTGCATGTGGTCTCACTGCTTCTCACCAGATTTGCTGGAACGTATGGCTTGCATCCCAGGCCCAGTCTGATTCTAAAACTTTTAGCTAAGAAGGCAGAGATGTTCTGGTTTATATTATAGTTAGCTTAGGAACTCCATTTCCCTCCTACTCATCTGAATAAGTGGTATCTGCAATCCTTGGAAAGACCCTGGGTGTTCTGTAATTTCCCGAGTTCCTGTGGCTACCTCCATGAAAGATATAATCATTGGAGCAACGCAAGAGATTATTACTGCTCCAGAATTTTGACTGTCAAAAAGTCCTTCTTCACGGGACTACTGTAATGTATTATTTTCAGGTTTCTTCAGAATTCTCAGGGAAGATCCTGAATTTTTGGGATCCTGAATTTCATCGGTTCTAAATGGAAATGTAGAACCCACAATTCATTCCGATCATAGTGATCAGAAAGGGGGTTCCTGAGTACAAGTCAGTACCGTTTCTCCCTCCTTGTGCTGTGTCTCCCACCCAAACTGGAATGAGTCGAGCTTCTCTCGTACATGTCAGAGTTCCGTGAAGATCTTCTGTGAGTACCTTCCCTGTCCGCATGTATACACTCACACTTGCACAGGCACTCAGACAGACACAACGAGCATTTCACGCGTTCTTCCAGGTAATTTAAAGTTCAGGAGCAAAACTGAAAAGGTGACAAGTTGCTATGATCCATCCATCTCTAGGAATGTACTGGGATGTCTTTTAACCCCAGTGGCACTTGGTTTTTATTTTTTTCAGACAGATTCCACCCTGAAGCCTGTTCTGTGTACCTCCCCACAGCAGGAGCTCTAAAAGCCTAAATGAAAGGAATTATATTTGCATTTTGTCCCTACAGCACATTTTACTGTTTTTTTTTTTTTTTTTTTTTGCACATAG
Organism: Macaca fascicularis; assembly: GCF_037993035.2. Taxonomy (NCBI): domain Eukaryota; kingdom Metazoa; phylum Chordata; class Mammalia; order Primates; family Cercopithecidae; genus Macaca; species Macaca fascicularis. Next base: position 199,747,782 of record NC_088376.1, read on the forward strand.
ATGATGTTCACTAAGTGTTTATTTGCACGAGTGAGGAAAAGGAAGTAGATACAAAAGTTCTCAGGTGCATTGAGTTTCACTTCTTACAGCTCCGCAATGCCTTCCGAACACAAGTTCTTGTCTTTGCATGCCATCTTTGCCAATATAATTGACAGAAAATAGACACATTTTGGATGAGGTAGAAAAAAGAAAGGACTAACACATATGAGTTGGTGATGATGGTCTTCATCCGGGGCTGGCCAAAAGTTAGCTCCTTGAGGATACTTACTGATGACTGTCCTAGGTAATATCATCTCTAGGGGTGGAAGAGAGGGGATGGGTATTGCTTACTGAAGTTGAGAAATAAAGGGTGATATTAATTTGGTTTGCATTCAATGAGATAAATGGCAAAAGAGATCTTGAGAGATATGAGCAAACTTCCAGAGACCAGGAGATCCACTTTGGGGAACAATGCAATAGGGATCCTGATACATATTCTTCATTATATTTAAAAGTATATCTACATTACCAAGTGAAAGTTTGACATCTTTATTTAACATGCACTCAAATGATATGAGGATTTGAATTTTCTCTCCATCTTGCTCTCTTTCTCTCAAGTACTACACTTTAGTGTTTATTTGTTTTCTATGACTAGGTAAGCTTATCTTAAAAGTACTTTTTATTCCAAGAAAAAAGAGAGATATTCTACATTTCTCACTAAATATCCTTCAGCAAGACCAAACTGATGTATGCTTTTCAGCTTTGACTGCCCATTCATATTTTTACTGCTGAAAAGATTTTGGTTGGAGTCTTTGAATTCTTATCTCCAGTCTGTTTACTGAATTTATAGTCAGTTTTCTCAGGATTAAACTATCTTTCACTTTCAAAGATAGGTGCCGTTAACCAGAGTTTCCACAAAATGTTGCTCTAAGGTCATCGGTTGCACCAGCAGCAACCAAAATCAATGTACAATTTACTTTTAAATTTTTATCTTCCATTAGGTAATGAATGTGCTCACCTGAAAAGAAATGGAAAAGCACACCACCATGTAGAAAAGAGCAAATCCTCCTTCTCTGCCCTATCCACTGTGCAGTTCTCTCCTCCAGAGGCAACCACCGAAAGTAGCTTCTTATATATACTGCTAGACACCAAATAGTTTTTTGGAAGTTATGGTACACAACTCTGTAGATAACAATTCTGCCATTTATTCAGGGTTCGGCATGTTAGGTATCTTACATACTGTGTCTATTTATTTGTTTATTTAAGACAGATTCTTGCTCTGTTGCCCAGGCTGGAGTGCGGTGGCGTTATGTCAGTTCATTGCAACCTCTGCCTCCTGGGTTCAAGCAATTCTTCTGTCTCAGCCTCCCGAGTAGCTGGGGCTACAGGCGAACGCCACCACGCCCGTCTAATTTTTGAATTTTGAGTAGAGACGGGGTTTCACCATATTGGTCAGGCTAGTCTCGAACTCCCGACCTTAAGTAATCCGCCCCCCTGGGCCTCCCAAAATGCTGGGATTACGGGTGTGAGCCACAGCACCTGGCCACTGTGTTTTACTTAATAGAAAGAAAGAAAAGTGACTGACTCAATGAATGAATGCCTTTCAGATGTGTCAGGTTTGTTTTGCTTTGTGTAATTTTTGTTAATGCAATAAAATATCTCGAGAACAGAAACAGAGAAGAGAAAACAGACCTGGTCACAGAGCTGTAACTGGCAGGTAGGGATTTAAGAGGAGGCACACTGGGTGTCAAAGCCTGTGTCTGGTTTTGAAATGCTGACTAGCTTCTCCTAACTGCAAACTCAGCTAGTTAAGAATGTTTCTTTGCATTTGTTTCTCTCTCTCCCTCTCTCTCTCTTTTTTTTTTTAACTTCCCCATTGTTAGCTTTCTAATGTGTGAAGTCTATCAAGTTGAAAGAGAGGGTTTCAAATGAAACATGAGGAAATGATCCCAAGGCCCAACCCTGTGCCTTATGATTTGGGTACCTTTTCTACAAGACTTCCACAACTGCAACTTAAAAGGATGGTCGTAGAGACTGCCCATCTACTGATATGTTCTGGATAGTTCTCTGTTTACCTACTGTCCTAAAGGCATGTTGCTCAAAATTGCTTTTTTTTTTTTTTTTTTAATGGGACTGGCGAGAAGTGAGAGTGGAGTTGAGAGTCTATTCCAATTCCGGGGAGCGGCAAGGAAGAGGTTAAGTTGGACCAGGAGGATTTTTGAAGTCTTTGGCTGGGAGGTTCCATTTGGAGAAAGGTGCAGGGGAGCTAGGGGTGGCGAGAGAAACAAGACAGGTTCTCATTCGCCTGGATTTCCGATTCTGAGCAATTGGATTCTCACCTGAGGGCGCCATTGGGCACCCCTGGCTTGTGGATGGAAATACTGAGGAGCAGAACTTGCCTGACCCGCGCCTGGAGAGTAGAGGGAAGCGCAGCAAGGACCACGCGGCCCCTTTAAGTATTCTGGGGCCGGGGAGGAGAGGGAGGAAACCGGGAGCCGCCGGGACTCGGGGAAACCCACAAGCAACTGAGCTGGAGCGGAGGCAGCGTGAGAGCAGAAACTTCAGACGCCGCTGATCCGGGAGGAGCCGGGGGAGCCGCGGCGGCCGTCTCTCCCACCCGCAGCAGCATCCTCCCTGCCGTTCTCTGCCGCCCCGGGGAGAGCCGGGCGCTGCCTCTGCAGCTTCCACGAGCCAGGGGTGCAGGCAGCTACCCCCGGGAAGTTTGGGCTTCTGCGTAGTTCAGGGGCGCCTGCGAGCGCCCCAGCCGGCGAGGGGCCGGGGGCGATGTTGGGCGCCGCGCGGGGCTGGGGGCGCCCGGAAGACGTGCGAGGGTCCGCGCTCCTGCCGCCGCCTCCAGTACCCTCCGCATCCCGCAAGTGATGGGAACAAGGGCCCGCCCAGGCCGCCGCTGTCGCCGCACCGCCCCCTCGCTCGCCCCCTGCGCGCGGAGTCACCCAGTCACACTCCCGGCACCCCGAGCCCGTCCTCCGGAGCTGCTGCTGCTGCTCCTTTGGCTGCCGTCGCCGCCGCCGCGCGTGGCCCGCCGCTGACTGGGCTCGCGGGGAGACGGAGCCGCACTTTTCGGCCCTGCCGGATCCGCTCTCACACCCCAGCTTGGCCGCCGCCGCCCCGCGCCCGCCCGCGCCGCGCCGCGCCGCGCCTGCCCCGGCCGCACTCTGGGGGGGCGCACGCCGGGAGGCTCGGCCCGACCGCGGAGGCAGGAAGCGGCGCGACTGCGCTTCTGCTTCGGCTCTTTGTTGTTCGCTTTGGATGGTGCTTCTTGAAAGTGTCTGAGCCGCCTCGGAAACCCTGCGGCCGGAGAAGACAGACCTTGGAATTCTTCCTCCGCAAAAGTCTCTGAGATACTGACAAGCGTCCAGAAAGGTCGACGAGTAATTGCCCTGAAAACTCCCGGCTAATTGACCCACGTTGCTTATATTAAGCCTTTGTGTGTGGTGTGTGTGGTGTGTGGCTTCATACATTTGGGGACCCTATTTCCACTCTCTCCTCTTGGCATGAGACTGTATGCAGGATCCACCCGAGGACAATGATTGCGGAGCCTGCTCACTTTTACCTGTTTGGATTAATATGTCTCTGTTCAGGTAACCCCGCGTCTTCTTTCTTCACCCTTGATCCTCCCTGTTCCCCTCTCTCCACTTTTCACAATCAAACCCAGAATTGCATTTTGGTTACGCGTCCCTCCCAAGGCGGGAGGGGCTCTATTCCTGCAAGACTTTTAGGCGAACATGTTCCTAGTTCGCATTTGGGGTTGTCTCTTTTTCCCATTCCCCAAAACCTCCCCTCCGCCCCTGAACCTCCTCAAGACTCTTTGCAGATCTCGGCCTTTTGCCAAGTTCAGGGCACGCCCAGATTACTCTGGGCAAACGCACGTCTAAGCACTGGGGTGGGAGGAGGCCGCGGCTGGCGGGGAGCTGGGGCCCCCAGGATGAGCCGAAGTGAGTATCAGCCACTGGCCGCTTCCCTGGGGAGGGAAATGTGCGCCCTGGGAGCTTGTGGCCCGCAGGCTGGCCAGGATTCCTGAACCTAGTCCTCCTCTAGCCCCTCCTCTTCCGAGCACAAGGGGTTATTAGTAGTTGTTTTATGTAACCAAAGTCTGTAATTAAATTTGATTCTGAAGAAGCTTCATGAAATAACTTCTTCTTAAGGTAGGATATAAAATAGCCACTGCCTCGCTGGGTTTAGAAGGAAACAGGCGGTTGCCAGCATCGGAAAGGGGACAGTTAGTTGCCTGGGAAGTCTCACTGGCGAAAGAAAACAGCTGAATTTGGGATGTTTAGGATTAATTAAATCATACTGAAATTCCATATGAAGTGTTGGAAGGATGCTGAAACGGGGCCCTTCTGACCTAAGAGGACACACTGTATCTACACTTGCAAATAGTTTTTTTTTTACCCTCCCTAAGAAACTTTTTTACTATGGGTGAACTGAGCCACGACTCAACTTTTGTTTCTTTCTTTTTGGTAGATTCTGGTTTCAATCACGGATCCGATTTCAAGCTTTAAAACACACGCACACACACACGCACACACACACATACACACTGGACCTCGGAATTTTTATAGTCACATTCTCATACTGAGCTTCAAGTTGCATCAGGGCTTATCGGTAAGAGTCACTCAGTTTGCACAATTATGAAATGATTTTAAAGGTTAGTTTGAGCTTTTGTGGTCTATGATTATCATTTATGTTTTGACCGGGGATTTTACTTAAGGCAGATAGTTAACAGAGTAAGAAAAAGGGGGGGGGGGGGGCGGGGTGGAAATAAATAAATAAACCACATACGTCAGCTAAATGATACCGAATAAACTCCTAAAATAATTTTAGCCTATGAATTGTGCTTGCTGGCTGAAAGTTACAAGGAAGATTTGCAACTAAAGTACATTTTAAAAATTATTAAATTGTTTCTCCTTTAAAGAAAACAAAGTGAAGTTTCAACCTGGTGTGTCTCATGTATGTCACAGTGGAGGGATGAGTAGACTAACTCCTTGGGGTTGGCATTCCCCATTTCCAGCTTCTCCTTCTGTAACGCCTTAGTTTTCCTTAGTTTGCCTATCGAAGTGATTGAATAGTCCCTCCAATCCCCCACACCTAGCTGTGGATGCAAATCAAAAACATTAAAATCTGATCTCTCTATTTGCCTCTCTTGGCTGTGTCTCTCCCTAGTTTAATTTACAGCTTCAGATACCTTTGAGATTTCTGTTGATTCACCTTTCTGGTTAAAGTTTATTTACGTGTGTAAAGTGAAGTGTCATTGTGATAAATGACTGGAGGGGCAGATTACTGAAGATAGAGGGATTAATGGTCATTAGTTACTGTTTGAGTTGAGTTTGTATATGTTGGAACATTTTATCATGGCTGTAGATTAAAGATAGGGTCACACTAATAAGGTATCACTGAAAGCTGGTCGTGTCAACTTGGAAATTCTGTCTTCACTTGGAGAATTATTTGGGAATATACTCTCCTGTTAGATTTAGTAATCTGAGTAGTAAATATCAGAATTGTAATTTGAATAGATATGAGACAATTATAATGTTAGAGCTACATTGATTTCTAGCTTTTAGAAATCTAAAATTTCTAGTTTTTCTGTTCCTTATTTAATTTTCCATTTAAGCCATTGATGATTTTTGTAAACCTAAGTTTTTCCTATAGGTGTGCCTATCTACTTTGCCACTTTTCAGGACAAAAGCTTCTTTCCAAAGTGCTCCCTCATACCTAGCCTGAAGCTTGCTATTCCTCTGATAACTTTCACTCACGCTGTGAATCTGAACTTGGGAGGCCAGACTATTGAGCTGCTAGGGTGAGTGCATTGATTTGAATAATACTTCACAGAACTCAAGTAACTAGTAACCTGGGTGTGTTCAAGACACCTGGTCAGAGAATGAATGAAGTTCTTGAAAGATTGTGTTTCATGTCTTGCCCCAAGCCTAGGATCACAGTCTATCACTTGTTAATGGAGTGTATTTAAGAGAAATGTGGTGAGCTTAAATAAATCAAAGTGTACTGAGAGGATAACTTAACCTTCAACAAGATTTAACCTGTGAAAGCATCTATTGGTTGTCAGTTCTTTTTTTCTTTCTTTTCTTCCTTTTTTAACTGTCTGCCAACTTAACAAAGTCTAACACTTTTCTTCAAACAGATTATAAACTCCATTTTGGTATGTTGATGGCATACTTAGTATTAAGTGTTGTGCTTAAGAGTGTTCACTTCTTACAACCTTTTATCTATTAACTTGATGCTACAAAAAATAACCTTTCATTCAATGAAACTGGGATGTAGAAAAAGTGGTTATTCCTTCCGAAATTCATTTTTCAGGTATATTCCTTTAATTAGTTGGTCTGTCTGCCTTTTTTATGGACAGATAGACTTCTGGTGAGTTTGTGGGGTGGGAGGGTGCAGGGAGAGGTAGCCCTGAAAAAAATCCATGTGCTCTCTCAGGATCTAACATTTTTCCTTCATAGACTTCCTCTTCTCCAATCCATTTGCTAAAACCTGCTTTTAAGTGAAAAAGTAATTGAATTTCAGTTCAAACTTAGGATGAGATTTGAATTTCAAATAAATGATAGTTTACTCATACTGTCTTTCTTTTTCTTGGGTTTTTTTTTTGGTGGGGGGAGGGGGTAGGGTTTCTCTTGGGAAGAGGAACTTTTTTAGGTAAGTTTCACTATTTGAACCAATTGTCTGGTCTCTGGTCTATCTTCCTCTCTTCCTTCTTCCGTCTTTCTTTCTGGTAAGATTATTGTGTAGTTCCAATATGATCTGGCTAGTTTCTTTATAACCTTTCTGGCTTTTAAATGTACATACTTAAATACTGTGATATCTTTTAAAATATCTTTATTTCTTGATAATGGACATTCTAATGCATAAGACATTTATGGCTAAAAGGTCTTAGAACAGAAAGTTTACCTGAAGTTTTTTCTTAGTCTTTGCTACAACAAATGAAATATTCTTATGTCAATTAAAGTGACACAGAATGCTAAATTTCAGACTAACAATGACCATTTATTTTTCATTTTTACATTGACTAGATATCTATAATTTAAAATAACTGGGCAACAGGAATCCAACGGGAAGTAAGCAGCATAACAGCTTCTCAGTGAAGACTATAAGTGGTTGAATCTTTATTATCATCTGTATTAATAAAAGATGTTATGGTGATACTTTGGTTAATTTTGGCCTTTAAAAAATGTTTAATTTTTAAAACAAAAATATAAACTGCCCTGTGAGCTCGAGTTCATATAGGAAAATAGAAGGAAAGCAAAGTTATCATTCAATTTAAAATTAGGCCTAAGGTAATCTGTAGACTACATGAAAGGAAAGAACCAAAAAGAAAAATAAAGTAATAAACAAAAAGCAGAAGTCTAGAGAAGTGTAGTAGAAACTGGGTCTAGCATTAAGCTAGTTTTAAAATATAGGCGGGGGTACAGTGGAAGTAGACCGAGCGGCCAAGTGTGAGTGCGCCCTCTGACCACACACAGCACAAGCAGCGAATCCAAAAAGTGGATTTCTTTTTCTTTTTCTGAAACGGAGTCTCACCCTGTCACCCAGGCTGGAGTGCAGTGGCGCGATCTTGGCTCACTGCAACCTCTGCCTCCTGGGTTCAAGTGATTCTTCTGCCTCAGCCTCCTGAGTAGCTGAAATTACAGGCGCCCACCACCATGCCAGGATAATTTTTGAATTTTTAGTAATAGAGATGGGTTTTCGCTATGTCGGCCAGGCTGGTCTCAAACTCCTGACCTCAGGTGATCTGCCTGCTTCGGCCTCCCAAAGTGCTGGGATTACAGGGATGAACCAGTGTGCCCGGCCCAAAAAGTGGATTTCTGAAAATATGATGTCAGTGTATATACTCTTAAATTCAACAACTATATAAAGAACTAGATAGTTTGCATGTTTAAAACTACAAAAAAAAAAAAAAGCAATTTGAAGCATGTTTAACTCTTTCGTGAATCAATAGAATAGTTTTTTTTTAACCTACATATGATAAGACTTTAGAATATTGACTGCCTCAATGTATATACAAGACCGATACACCAAGTAGTTACCTTCTGTATCGTAACGCTTTTGTTTAAAGGAGACCAGTAAAGTGGAAGAAGGAAATAATTAAAAGATGAGATGGAGTTCAAACTCTAGGTGCAATAAGAAACTTTATGGAAATGGCGACTTTTACTATGAAACTAGGACTATCACTGAACACTCGCCATTATCTTATTTAATGCTCATAAAAATCCTATGACATATATGCTGTTGTTTCTAAGATATTACTGTGCCCCGATTTTATTGTTGTGGAAACTATATCATAGAGAAGTTAGGAAATGTGGTTCAGCAGGGATTTGAACCACGCTGGCTCCAAAACTCTTAACTACTGTGCATTTTCCTAGTTGAAAGAGAGAAATGAAGAATTTAAATAAGAAAGATTATGGTTCAGTCGCTTTTTATTTTAAAACTTGTCTCAAAAAAAATCCACTTACATAAGACTGTGGTTTGAACACTTGAGAATTTGGATGGAAGGTATTATTCTTCCTGTTATTAAGAAAATGGTCTCTAATTTTTAGATCACCAGGCAAGACAGTCCGTTCTTTACATCTAACCAGTTCACATTCAGCCTTGATGATGTCTGCATTTTCTGGCATGCTTAAAAGAGGAGACTGAATGTGATTCCAAACATTGTCTGCTGGGGATGCAGATGCACATGGCTTCCAAGTTGTATTTTGGAGAATGAATGGCATTGTCCTTCTTGCACACTTGAGGAAAGATTTTGCTCTGCTCTGAATCCCAAGGCAGATAATTGGTACTCCTCCCAGAAGAGCCTGTGGAGAGACAATCATTTCCCCTGTGGTTGCTCTTAGGCTGTGGGTTGAGTATGGGCTGGTGATCATTTAGCAGATGAGCCTTCTGCTTGACTGCTGTTCACAGATAACTCACTTCATGGTTACTGATCATGGAGGGGCTGAGCCTTAATACCTGGTTGATCAGCTGGTTGGAAACTGCTTATGCATAGCCAATAAAGTTGCCATCCTGTGGAGATCAAAAGGCTACCTCCATTCTTTACAATTCTGGATTAGCATGATTTCCTTTCCCCTTCACCCTCCACTTTCAGCCCCTTCCTTCAATCTTGCTGTTGAAGAAGAGGAAGAAAAAAAGATGATCTGTGGTGTACGGGGAGATAGCTTTGATCTCCACTGCTTTGCTTTTTCCTCTCTCTTTTTTAACCATCCAAAAGGCTATTTCTAACACCGAAAGGTGTCATGTTGCTTGCTTCATGGGAGAGCTCAGCCTCATTTCCCTTCAGCCAAAACAGGCTGCTACAAATCCTCTTATTTCTGCGATTTTACTTGGCTTCCAAACATCTTATGACAGTGTTGTTCCACACTTAAGATAATATTTTGAACAGCATGACTGTGCATATCTTTCTGACTTTATTCAAGGAGAGAAATACCTCTGTGGCGTTCACAGCTGTCCATGGCTTAGAGCCGGAAAAGAATATTCTGTTTATTTAATTTAATTAATTCATATTATTTTTTGGGGAAAGTGGATAGAAGGTAAGCAATTGTAGAAAATGTTCTAGGATCACAAGATGAGACTAAATAGTCTATCTGGGCTTAATGCTTGTCACCTAGTTTGACACTTAAATGAAGCGTTAAAAGCACCATCAAAGGATACAAGCAAATGTCAACAGAGCAATGTGGTTCTGTGTTAAATGGGAATATAGTCTTTTTGTGTCAAGTGATTGCTTTGTATGCAGCATATAGGAAATAGTCGGTTTTGCTTCCTAATAATACAGTATTTTGGGTATCTATTTTTAAAATCATGTTAGTCTTTCAGTTAAGTAGAGCAAGGTTTACTAGAACACATTTTTAAACTACTTCTAGTAATAACAGCTCACAGTTAAAACACTTTCTCAAGATGCTCTTCGTTAGATTTCAGAAAGTATTAAGTTCAAAATATATCTAAATTCAACTCATCTGTACAGGACCTGAGAGCTGGGGACAGCTTGTCCACAGTCAGCCATGTAAGGAGCATGGAGTCCTCAAAGCTCTTCTCTAAGATTATTTGAGTTCTGCTTGAAACACAGTTCGTATGCCCAGTTTGTATAGAAAGTTAAAGAGTAAAAAAGTCTGTTACATGTGATTATTAAGTACTTGAAAAGCCATTTCAGGTATATGTTATCTCTTGATTTAACTTATAATTTCAATGAGCATAACAAGATAGTATTCATATGACATAAAAGTCTTTGGATCATGTTAGGTATGGTCATAATTTATGCAGCATTATGGAGTATATATATAACACCAACTTGCTAAGTTTATTCCTGGGTTTTGGTAGAAGAGGAAACAAAGCTAGATTTTAACTTCTCTGCACTAACGTGATTGGAGCCCTTTTACATTATTATCAATTTCTGGTAGAGTAGGAAAAGAAAATGAAGCCAAAGAATGATTGAATCGGGTCACAAATGTCTGTTTCAATATCATTTGGCGACATAGTGCTAATGAGATACACTAAGTCTCATAAATTGATCTCCAACTTAACTTGCCTGCTGTTACATTTTCTTGTTTAGCATGTGATTTTCTTTTTTCACTAATGGTAGACTTTTAATTTGGCTAAAGAAATGTATCTATCTGCAATTCCTTTCCTATACAAGAACATGTCTACTTTTTAGTTGCAGAGCTCTAAAGCTGATTTTGTGTACTTAGGCTTTATTGAAAAGGAAGTCTGTCACTCTGAAACTTCACTGAAATGGTCCTTGCTCATACAACAAAGTGAGTTAAAGTACCTTTGTATGTGTTAACTACACATACCTCTGGGTAGCTTTAAGCTTCTTTAGTTGCTTGGTTTGGGAAGTAATTTCAGTATATCCAGACCATTCCATTAGCAAGTTGTCTGAGTAAAGTAAACCAGCTTCTACAGGCTGTGGAAAATAAAACGCATCTGTTCATTTCCCTTGTATCTGAAGAGAAGTGAAAATGCCCTAGCAACCTGGTAGAACGACCACTTGCTTAAATTAATGAATTTAGTAATATAGTTGCAAAATCTAAATCTGTAGAAGAAAAACAGGGGAGACGTAAAGCTTTCATTCAGATATCTATGCAAATAGGAAGGGTATTCACTGACAAGATCATTGCTATTCATCTCCATGAATTCAGATTGAACACAAGCATCCTAAGGACAGCTTTGATTTAAATTCAGTATGGTGATGAAGAAAAAGAAACTCATTGTGTTATTTGATCTTTTCTCCTATCATGGGTCATTGAATCTTAAGCACTCATTGCTTTTTAAGAGTCTATATATAGATATAGATAAATATATATATATATATATATATATATATATATATATATTTTTACATGATGAAAAAACCCAAGTGACTTATTAAGTGATGATTGATGCAGTAGTATAGGCCCAGCTGTATACACGGAACTGGGAACACTAGGAATCAATAATATCTCTAATAATAATGGTAATACTGATAATGCCTAAAAGTTATACAGTGTTATTATCTGCTTGACAAAGTGCTAACATGCCTTATCTTATTTAATACTTAAAACAATCACATTAGAAATGAATGTGTTGTTATTAGCCCTGTCTGTCAATATGAAAAATGAGGTTCAACAAGTTAAGCTCTTTCACTATGGCCAGTCAATGTAGTAGAGTGAGGATTTGAAATTAGCCTGTCTCATCCCAGAATTCCTGCTTTTCATGATTCTACAAACACACTATACTATTCCCTTAAAGATAATGAATGTAGATGAAACAGTGTAAAATATGTTTAGAACATATTTAGATGCTTTTTTGGGAGGGAACTACATCATGCTGCCAACCTGTTTTAGTTCCTTTTTAGATGTTTGATTTTTATGTTGCATCTTACTGTCTGTTGCTTTCTTCTCTTTGTCACATGATAACCCACAAAAAAGAATGTACCCTGGTATTACACACCCTACAACACAGAAATGTTAAGTCCAGCCCCATAATATGGTTTTTTCAGTGCTGTTCAGTTTGTGGAATAAATTTGAAATAGTAAGTACCAACTAGTTTTTATGATAGCTCAATTGTGTGAGTAGAATTGTCCTTATAGAGAAAGTAGAATCACTGTTATCCTTATTCTATAAGGAACTGATTGTTTAATTTTCATTTTTTGATTTTGATAATAAATGGTGATAAGATGTAATTGATAATAAAACATATTAAGCAGAAGCTTAGTTAGAATCTGTGATTAGCATTCCTTTAAAGGTGTGTTCTTCTCCAATGACAGGTTTTACGGAAAACAAAGACTTTAGCATTGGTTCACATAATTCCTGCCAGTGAAACCTGTATGAGTCTGTAATAGCTACCAAAAACAGAACTGTAATCGATACTCTTTCAGAAGTAATGCAGTTGGTTTGGGGAATACCATTCTTTTGCTTTTCTTACTGTTTTAAATATGTGTTTCTGACTATGGCTGTTGTATAATTTCTTAGGTAGGGTTTTCTCAGCTGAATTCAGTGGTCTTCCAAAGTTATTTCCAAACACGTAGATGGGATTGTATATTTACATTCATCTATTTCCATAGGTTTGGGAGTTTACATAAGGCTTAAATGAAAATTGAAGCTTTCCCCAGTTTTTTCCTCTATACTACTAATCAAAACAGTATCATATCTAAAACTTTCCCTTATTTGAGACTTGGTTCTTATTAAGGTTTTTACATTGTTTTAAAATATACTTCAGGCTGGGCATGGTGGCTCACGCCTGTAAACCCAGCACTTTGGGAGGCTGAGTCGGGTGGATCACCTGAGATCAGGAGTTTGAAAGCAGCCTGGCCAACATGGTGAAACCCCATCTCTCCTTAAACAAACAAACAAACAAACAAACAAAATATATATATAAAATATATATAACTATATATATATTTTTTGCAGTGAGCTGAGATCATGCCATTGTACTCCAGCTCAGGTGACAACAGTGAGACTTCCATCTGGAAAAAAAAAAAAACAAAAAACAACACACACACACACACACACACACACACACACACACACACACACACTTCAGGACTGGGTGCAGTGGCTCATGCCTGTAATCCTAGTACTTTGGGAGATTGAGGTGGGAGGATTGCTTAAGCCCAGAAGTTTGAGACCAGCCTGGGCAATATAATGAGATGCTACAGAAAACAAAAACAAAAACAAAAACAAACAAAAAACACAACTTAGCATGGTGTAGTGGTGCATGCTTTTAGTCTCAGCTACTTGGGAAGCTGAGGTGGGTGGATGAGCCCAGGAGGTTGAGGATGCAGTGAGCTGTATTCATGCCTTTGCACTTCAGTCAGAGAGGAAAAATGAGATCCTGTCTCAAAAAAAAAAAAGTATGTATACATAAATATGTATAATATACAATATACATATGTGTATACTATGTATGTATACATATACATGTATACACACACATGCTTCATAATAAATATATTTCAGTACATCCATTGCTTTGCAGTTTGCCACTCATTTAATGCTACTTGTTTATTATTAATGGAACTTAATAATGTTATTTTATTCCTCAGTAAACTACTATCAATCATGATAATAATAAAAAATTATTATTCAGCAGCTGCCAACCTTTGCTGGTATTAGATACTTTAAGGAATGTTTCAGGCATACCTGATAATGTGCAAGAGCTTTTAATACAAGATTCAAGTTGTGTACACATAGACCACAAAATGAAATGTCGATTTACATTAGTGAATTGTTGGCGCTATATGAATGAAAGATGTTTCCGATGTGATGAAAGAAGGGAGAATTGCATTTTGGGAACAGGGTTTCCCATATGTTGAAAGAAGGGAGAATTGCATTTTGGGAACTGGGTTTCCGATATGTTGAAAGAAGGGAGAATTGCATTTTGGGAACTGGGTTTCCGATACGATGAAAGAAGGGAGAATTGCATTTTGGGAACTGGGTTTCCGATGCGATGAAAGAGGGGAGAATTGCATTTTGGGAACGGGTGGGTCAGGGGATTAACTTCGTCAGGAAACGCTTCCTGGAATAAGTAGGTTCCCAAAGAAAGGGTGCTGAGAGAAATAATAGAGAAAACTTGTTTGACTAGGGAAAGTATTTGAGAGGTGCATTTAGGAGTGGTGATCTGAAAATCTGCTTTAAGAGGTAGACTTTACAGCTATTGGTTATTACAGAATTTCACTTATGACATTGTTGTATTGTAAAGAGCATTATTTAATAATCTCATTCATTCTTTCAGTCACCTAACCAGGCAACAAAGTAGAAAAAAAATGCTCATTCCCTGTGCTTAAGGAATTTATGGTAAATGGTTGGTTGCTGTGTAGGTGATTTAATAGATGACCTCTTAGTGAGCTTATATTTAGACCATAAAAAATAATGCATATGTTAATTAGCTTGATTTAACCATTCTACAGTGTTTGCGTATTTAAAAACATGTTGTACACCATAAATACATAGAATTTTTATTTGTCAATTTAAAAAATAAATAATTTTTAAAAATGCTTCAACCAAATAGAGAGAAGGTGAAAGTAAAATAAATATAAATTTGATAACCTAATTCTTAGAGATTAAGATATTTGTTTTCTGGCATTTTCTTTGAGGTTATAGATAGCAGTAGACAGATAAAATAGGCTTTGATATAATGCTGTGTGTATTTTTATTTTCAATCTATCAGAGAATCCTTTGGACAGTACCTTGGACTATCACTATGTCTCTGTCCTTCTGCCCTCTCCGCGGTACCCTGAGCACAGTCTTCATTCTTTGCTCATTACTTTCTGTGTCAGGAATTATCTCTTCATAGCATAGACATTTACAATTTTTATAAAACTTGTCTGCATATTAAGCTAAAACCTAATTCTAATTCCTGACCTACTGGCCTGGTTTTATCCTCCAAAGCTACCCAAGGTAAATCTAATTTAGTTTCAGTATTCGAAGAGAGTTATTTTGTTCTTTTTAAACTTGTTATTCTTCAGGCACAAGATGCCCCCCCCACCTTTTTTATTTTCTCATTTGATAAAGATTCATTTCCCTTGGTTATGTTGTTTTTGTTGTTATTGTTTTAAGTATATCTAATTAGCCAGTGTCTTTCTAAAGTGTAAGGTCAAGTTTGAGGAGTCTACCTTCCTTTTTATTTAAAAATGTAAATAACTTTTAACTTTCTCCTAACCATCCAACAAATCTTGCATTTTATAAGTGTTCCCTTGGTATCCTGGGATGTAATGCTTTTCTGGATCAGGAGATTTAAAATGTATTACGAAGCTAGGTAACTGATCTTTTCATCTTTTTTTCCCACTGAACCATCTGAAGTCTGGTCTAAAGTCACAATCTCACAAATAAAACCTAAGAGATTCTGTTTTCTTGTTTTTTTTTCTGATATTATTTTGTAAGGGTTGAAAACTGAAATGCCTATACAAGGTCTGCTTAGAAAGGAAGTGCTTGTATCAGGGCCAAGAGGTGGTTGGCTGAATCTTGCTCCAGGGAAATACAGCCTCAATGTCGACAAACTTTCAGATGGACTTTTCAAGAGGAAGCATACATTTGTATTTTTAAATACAATTTCCTAACCAATAAATATGGATAGATGAGTGTGAATGAATAATAAGTGCTTGTACCAAATATGGTATACAGGCCATCATTTTGTGGCTGCAGTATTACACCGCTCATCCTACGGCCAACTGACCAATCTGTTGCTGCCTATTTCTACTCGAAATACATCAGTATCTCCTTACTTTTTGTTATCTTCTGTGTTTTACATTTTTATTTTTCTGGTGTTTGCCCTCTTCTTTGTATAGTTACTAGTTAAATGTTTACACAATGGCTTACTTAACCAAAAGCTTCTCCTTTATTGGTAGCTATTTACATTTTACAAATTGTATTTGTTGAGCTAGGCAAAGTGATCAGTTTTACTGTTTATGTTTATTCTTTTGTCCTAAAGCTAACAAACAAAGAAAACAAAACCACGAGCCCTTTGATGAGCTAAGAGTCCCTGATGAGCTGAATAAATAAATATATTCTTGAATAAGAAGAGAAGTTATCAACATGGTTTTAAGGCTTACTGATTGCTATTAAGAGATGCACCACTGTGTTGCATATGAATTACATGTTAGGAAAATACATTAAGGAAATTTTAAGAAATAAAAATAAAGAAAATTGAGGTTGTGGCTGGATTACAAAGAAGTCCCTATCTTCTGCAAGTATTTATTGCAGGATTATTTTTAAAATCTAGTTTCTCTTATTTGTTTTGTTATTTGCTAATAGAGTATTAGTTATTTGACAGAAATATTTTCAGGAGAGAAGCTTAATCTAAAGGATTGGTAATCATTAACAATTGAATATTAACCAGAAATGAAAAGAAAGCATCTCTGAAATAATTTGTCAGTGAAAAATGTTATTTAACTTACAAAATATTGATTTGTGCACAGTTTTCAAGAGTATATATAGCATTTCTGTGAGGAATCTTGTGCATATTTCATAAATGTTTCTGAAATGACAT
The DNA here is from genome assembly GCF_037993035.2 of Macaca fascicularis. Lineage (NCBI taxonomy): Eukaryota > Metazoa > Chordata > Mammalia > Primates > Cercopithecidae > Macaca > Macaca fascicularis. The sequence goes on from NC_088376.1 coordinate 199,764,246, forward strand.
TTGGAGGATTTCTTTAGGCAACATAGAAATGGTATAATATGCTCAGGTGGTTGAGATATACTACAAAACTAAATATATGAAGAAACTTTTGTTAACTCTTTTTTTTCCTTGGGAAAACTTGGTTATTTTTTGCAAAATTTAAGAAAAATATTTCCAAATGTAGAAAATTTTATTTTTCATTATGTTTCACGGTAAAATGCATAGAATTTCTTTTTGTGTCTGAATGATTCATCCTGCTGGAATAATATGGTAGTCCCATTGGGGATCATTAAGAGCATTACTCATGTAAGACATCTATCAGGGGCAGCCCTCCTCATGCTAAATTCTAGAGCTACAGCTCAGGAATAATATGAGATGCTCACAGGCATGAGGAAGGGAATAACGTCTGAGTGGGAGAAGGTCAAGGCACGGGCAGGGAAGAGGTCAGGAGCAGTAATGTGCCCTGAGCAAGGAGAGCGGATTCATTTGAAGCTGGAAACCATCAGCAGCATTTTATTGTCCATAGGAGGCATGTTTAAAGATGAGCATTATCTGATGCTTGACAAATAGCTTGCCAATAATAACGGATTCTTCATGATTTGAAAAGACAGCCATGATTCCCACATTTCTTTGGAAATTGTTTCTATAGATGATAACTGCAGCCTTTAGAAGAATGTCATGAGAGTATATTAGCTGATTTGTCTAAGCTTTGATGATTTTTATTGTCCCTGGGACCATAACTCTATTTCTTCTCCTTATTTCCTTACAAAGACCTTTTCTTCTTTGTGAACCATAGAAATAAAATGTTTAATTCATTTTCTTATGAGACGGTACCGTGTATTTGGGTGTGTTGGAATTGCTGATTTGCTTACGTTGCACACATGCCTAATTGTGGCACCAACTTTAACCACATGAATACACTCTTACTCCTCTGGCTTTTCTAACATCTGCTTCCTCCATGTGGGGATACTCTGTCTATATCCTTTCCTCTCTGTTCTTTTCCCTCCCCTGTTTTCCATCCCAATTCCTGTTTGTCCTAGTGAATCAATACAGGTGTCTCATCTTCCAGCTAATGGGACTTAGCTGTCCCAGTCACCTACCCAGGACAGATTTGAGGTACTTCTTATCTTTCTCTAGCACCTTCTACATACTGTCTTTGCCCACAGTCATGCCATATTGCATACACTCATCTGTGTCTCCTTTCAAACTATGAGAGTCTGTGTCTAATGAATTACTTACAACTGGCACATATGTCATTCTGTGAATTAATAAGTGATTTAGGGAATAAAATTGGAGTATGAATTTCTTGACTTTGCTTTGACAGGAGTTATAGAAGGAATGAATACTCTTTCTGCTTTTTGAGTAAATTGTTATTTTAAAAACAGAAAAATGAACACATGAAAGAAGAAATACCAAAATTGCCAAATATCACAAATTTACATCCCCATGTTAAAAAAAAAAAATTCAAAACTCTTGGAACAACTTGTGGTAGAAATGTTGTATAGCACCAAATTTGGAAGTAGTTTATAAATGGGGGCACTCAACAGTTATATTTGTACTGAACCTCACAAAATAGATTGCTAAGGACTTTGGATGTCTACCTTGGCTTGGAGTTTGTGGATTTTTCTATGGGTTTTCTGTAGACTGATTATGGTATAGTGCAGGAGAAAAACACGTCTTGGATTTAGAGTAGGTTGTTGCTGGCTTTGAATCTGCCATTAAGTCGTTTTTCACCACACCGTGGTTGTGTTGTTTTTCATCTGTAATAGAAGGTAATTGAACCAATGGATATTTCAGTCTCTTCCAGAATTGAAGTGCTGTAGTTTTTAACTTAGGAATAACACAGTGAGCAGGATTATTTCTCAATGAATTTTTCCTCCTTGGTGTGCTTTTCAGTAGAGCATAGGTTATAAGGCTTCAGGGTTAAAATACGTAGGTTTGAAATCTTGCTTCATTACCAACTAGCCATGTCAACTTGAATGGATTATGTCAATAGAAATTTTTATTTTTCATTATGTTTCCCAGTAAAATGCATAGAATTTGTTTTTGTGCTTTTTTTTTTCTTTTTTCTGTTTTCCTTATCATTAAAATTGAGATAATATGAATATCTACTTGATGGGGTTACTGTGAAAACTAAATAAGCTGACATATGTAAAGTGTTTCAAAGAGTGTTTGGTATGTTTTGACTTCTGTTTAGTGTGAATTGTTGCATTGTTTCTATTATTATTTTCCTAATTAAGTAGTCTTTATCAAGTTTTGTTTGTTTTGTTTGGCTTTATTTTTTTAAAAGAAACTAGTTTATGTTAGTTCTGGGTGTAGACCCCGATTTACAAACCCCAAATTTAAAAAAAAAATTAATCTCCCCTCTCGGAGATTTCAAAACAGCAAACAAACAAAAGCAGAGAAGGCATGAGCATGTAAAGGAAAATTCAGTGTTAATTTGACAGTTTGGAGACAGATTTCTGGGCAGATTGCCATGTCAATGTGATAGCCATTTCTATCCCAGTAAAGGGAAATATAATAATGTTTATGCTGTACAAAAATGCCAACAATTAGAGGCTGTATGAGCTTGCCTCCCCACTCCCACATTTAAAAAAATGTTAATGCTTCTAAGAGGATTAAGAGATTTACAATTACTGTGATTATTTTAATCAGATTATAGATCTTCCTTTACTTGGAGCTCATCTCTGTAGCACTGGGGAACGGAGGTTTTCATGTGGAGTGTGGGACGGGCACAGGGACTGAGAAGTGTGGAAGATGGAGAAAAATGAGGCCCTTTTGAATCCTGGAGCAATACAGTGGGTTCTAAAGACAGGTGAAGTACTAGCTGCAAACTTCACTTGTTGAAAATGTTTTGAATCCCGAGACACTCTTTCCAACTTCCTTCTCTACTAATTAAGTTACACCCTCAAGAAAGCAAAGATGAAATTGAAAGTATTAATACTGTGTCTTAAGAACATGATTTTCAGGTTAGCAGTTGACATAAGCCTGGGAAATTCAGTGATATTTATGGCGTAATATGGTGGTTAGCAGCTTGGCCTCTAGAGCAATTCATTGATTTAATAAATAATTATCACATTTTGTGTGTCTGGCTCTCTGTACACTAATTTTGACACTATCACTGGTGAACTGTGAAATTGGTTATATTTAACTTTTCTAAATTTTCCTTATCTGTAAATGAGGGATAGATTAAATGCAAAACACACATATTTCTTATAGGTATTATTTAATTTTATCTCTTCATATGAATATATATTTCTAGGAAAGCAGCAAAATGTTGGACTATTGATACTTCATGCTAATTAAGTACCATTTAGAAATAGTAATACTGGAAGAAATTTGAAGAAAGTAAGTAGGCAGAGGTGTAGGTTCCATGGCCGAAAGAGCAGCCTGATTTCCATTGCTGCCAACTTGAGTGTGACATATCCCCCTTCATATTGTCTATTTCATTCCAGGCCAGCGTTTCATGTGTGCCTGTCATTGCCACTTGCTTCATATGTGCTCGTGGTCAGTTTATCAGGGAAGCCTTCCTTGAATTCCTTACTTACAGATTCTCCTGTAGATATCTATAGTCTCTTGTCACTGTATGGGATGACCCATGGCTGTTTTACAGAACCTAAGTATCCAAATAGTTGCCACACCACCTGGTACATAGTGGGAGCTCCGTAACTGTTCATTGAATGAATAAAATTCTAAACTGATCATTTTAACATTCTAAAAAAAAAAAAAAAAGCGTATTTAAGAAAAAATAGTATGTTCTCCTCCAAACTGAAAATTAAATAAGTTTATGTTATCTAATATTTTGCTTATCCTTAATATTGATGATTTTTTCCCATAAATGTGATAGTAAAGAGCTCACAGTGAGGTTGCCTTCAGTATTATTAAAGAGACACATTTCAATGCTGAATTGCTTCTTTAAGGAACTTATAGTGATAAGCTGTATATTTGAGATTGCTGAGAAACATCTAGAGAATTTGAGAACCTCAAATTATTGTTAAAATATATATATTTTAAATTGCCTAGTATCTTACAGAAACTAACTCATAGATAGATGGACAGAAAAAGTACAGTGAAACTCTCTCCTATTCTTTAGGATAATTTATGTAACTTTTACTGGGTACTTGCCATAGGTCAAAGATTTCTAGGCAGTGATGATATGAAAACAGAATTAGTTATGGTCACTACACACAAAGTTCATGATATGGTTTGGCTGTGTCCCCACCCAAATCTTATCTTGAATTGTAGTTCCCATAATCCCCATGTGTTGTGGGAGGGACCTGGTGGAAGGTGATTGAATCATGGGGGCAGTTACTTCCATGCTGTTCTTGTGATAGTGAGTGACTTCTCATGAGATCTGATGGTTTTATTTATTTATTTGTTTATTTAATTTTACTTTACGTTCTGGGATACATGTGCTGAACATGCAGGTTTGTTACATAGGTATGCATGTGCCATGGTGGTTTGCTGCACCTGTTAACCCATCATCTAGATTTTAAGCCCCGCATGCATTAGGTATTTGTCCTAATGCTCTCCATCCTCTTTCCCCCTACCCCCTGACAGGCCCCAGTGTGTGTTGTTCCCCTGCATGTGTCCATGTGTTCTCATTGTTCAACTCCCATTTATGAGTGAGAACATGCAGTGTTTGGTTTTCTGTTCCTGTGTTAGTTTGCTGAGGATGATGGTTTCCAGCTCCACCCATGTCCCTGCAAAGGATATGTACTCATTCTTTTTTATGGCTGCATAGTATTCCATGGTGGATATGTGCCACATTTCCTTTATCCAGTCCATCATCGATGGGCATTTGGGTTAGTTCCATGTCTTTGCTATTGTAAATAGTGCTGTGCAGTAAACATTTGTGTGCATGTGTCTTTATAGTAGAATGATTTATAATCCTTTGGGTATATGCTCAGTAATGGGATTGCTGGGTCAAATGGTATTTCTGGTTTTAGATCCTTGCGGAATCACCACACTGTCTTCCACGATGGTTGAACTAGTTTAGAGTCCCAACAGTGTAAAAGCATTCCTATTTCTCCACCCTTTCTCCAGCATCTGTTCTTTCCTGACTTTTTAATGATTGACATTCTAACTGGTGTGAGATGGTATCTCATTGTGGTTTTGATTTGCATTTCTCTAATGACCAGTGATGATGAGCTTTTTTTCATATGTTTGTTGGCCACATAAACATCTTTTTTTGAAAAGTGTCTGTTCATATCCTTTGCCCACTTTTTGATGGGATTGTTTGATAAATGGGATCTAATTAAACTAAAGAGCTTCTGCTCAGCAAAAGAAGCTATCATCAGAGTAAACATGCAGGCTACAGAATGGGAGAACATTTTTGCAATCTATCCATCTGACAAAAGTGTACTATTCAGAATCTACAAGGAACTTAAACAGATTTACAAGAAAGAAAGAAACAACCCCATCACAGAGATCTGATGGTTTTATAAGGGGCTTTTCCTCTTTTGCTCTGCACTTCTCCTCGCTGCTGCCATGTCAAGGATGTGTTTGCTTTCCCTTCCACCATGGTTGTAAGTTTCCTGAGGCCACCTCAGCCATGGTGAACTGTGAATCCATTAAAACTCTTTCCTTTATAAACTACCCAGTCTCAGGTGTGTCTTCATAGCAGCATGTGAACGGATTAATACAGTTCACATTGTGTAATAACTGAGGAAGGCATATGAATAATTAGAATATGATGAACACACACCCACATGGTAATAGAAGTGCAAGAAGGGAAAATGTACTTCCTACTAGGGTCAAGGAGTATTTAAAGAAAATTTGACCTAAATATTAATGAATAGTCTATCTGTTTTGCTTGATTGCCCATCAGACTAAGCAGAGGTAAAACATATATAGGCAGAGATAAGAAAAATCATGTTGTATGTATACGGAAGAAACTATCAATAATTTAGAATTATTGTCACATCAGATGCCTGTAAAGATAAATCTATGGTCAGAATATGAAGGTTTTCTCCTTTTTGTTCAACTTTTATTTTAGATGTGAGGGGTACATCTGCAGGTTTTTTTTACAAAGGTATATTGCGTGATACAGAGGTTTGGGGTAACAGTGATCTAGTCAGCCAGGTACGTAGCATGGTACCCAAAAGTTAGTTTTTCTACACATGCTCCTTTCCCTTCCTTTCCCCTCTGGCAGTCACTGATGTCTATTGTTCCCATCTTTATGTCCATGAGTACGCAATATGTAGCTCCCACTTATCATTGAGAACGTGTGATATTTGGTTTTCTGCTCTTGTGTAAATTTGCTTAGGATAATGGCTTTCAGCTGTATCCATGTTGCTGCAAAGAACATGATTTCATGCTTTTTTATGGCTGCATAGTATTCCATGCCACATTTTATTTATCTGTTCTACTTTTGATGGGCACCTAGGTTGATTCCATGTCTTTGGTATTGTAAGTAGTGTGATGAACATGCAAGAGGATTTGTCTTTTTGTAGGTCAATTTGTTTTATTTTGGTTAGTGGGATTAGGGGCTTGAATAGTAGTTCTGCTCTAAGTTCTTTGAAAATTCTCCAAACTTTTCTTTACAGTATCTGAACTAATTTACATTCCCACCAACAGTGTATAATAAATGTTCCCTTTTCTCCAGAGCCTTGCCAACATCTGTTATTTTTGACTTTTTAGTGATAGCCATTCTGAGTGGTGTGAGATGATATGGATTGTAGTTTTGATTTGCATTTCTCTGAATATTAGTGAAGTGGAGCGTTTTTTCATATTTTTCCTGTCCACTTGTATGTCTCAGAATATGAAGATATTCTTATTCTTTGTTAAGTAGACTGCCTTTAAGTATGTGGCAAAAGAAGCCATTAAATGCTTTTTATGTAGGCAACTGCCTATCCAAAATAGGGTGGGATAGAAAGATCTCTCAACCAGTAGCATGAAAGCTGGATTAGGCTATCAGACTAATAAAGGGCAGAGATGATGAGTAAAGACATTGTTACTGGAAATGAAGCAAAGAGGAAAGATAAACAGTTTTTGGGTAGTAGAATGAACAGATAGAACTGAGAGAATATATGCAGCAGGAAGGGATTTCAGGTGACTATCAGGAGACAAGACTAGCATGAACCACAAGGACTTAAGCAATAAGGGAAGAACAAAATGTTTACAAGAAACACTGGGAATTGCACTTTGGTTGACTTTGTGATGCCAGTGGGCTGTCTACCTAAGCGTTTTACAAAACATGAAACGCAATGCCTAAAATGTTACAAAATATTAAGATAATAATCTAGAGATTCAGCTTTAGGAGAAATCTGAGTATAAGTGGTAGGGCAAGTATCTCTATTGAGAAGCTTGAGAGCAAGCAGGTAGAGACAGAACATGGCCTAAAATAAAACTAGTTCTTCCTGCCTGCTTTTCTGTTGTTATTATCATTATTATTTAGACTAAAATACTGTGAGCTGGTACTTAAGATGAGACGTGTGTATTATTAAAGAAGAGAAAATTAAAGGAAATGGTTATTTCTGAGTCTGTTTTAGTGGCATTCACTTCAACTTTGTAAAGTTTACTCTTTGATAAGTACATTGCAATTGCAGTATACACTATTGATTTAGAAAAACTATGGGGTATGGAGAAGGTGCAGCTTGCAATTTAATTCCACAAATATTTACTGAGCAATCACTATGTAACATTATCTAGAATAGAAGTATAGGTTCACTGAATCTCAGAGTGGGAAGAAAATAATGAAGTCTGGTCCATCGTATACTAAAACAGAAATTCATTCATGTTTACACATTAAGGTCTTTATATGTTACTCTTCTTATTTCCAAAGAGAAACCTTCTCTTGCCCCACAAATGCTAAACTGCTTGCCCTAGGCAACTTGTCAGATCTCATCTTTTGAAATCCTGTTTCTTCCTCTTACCCTACTGCCTAATTAGCACTCAGCACACGTAAGACAGGCCAAGCATTAGCACTCAGCACACGTAAGACAGGCCAAGCATTAGCACTCAGCACACATAAGACAGGTCAAGCATCACTTCAGACGGGTGTTTATCCTCCCGTCCCCAACTCTTAATTCTTCAAGTCTGGGTGAGTTGGCCCCTTCTATGTGCTACTATGGTGTTTTGTACATGTCTTCACTGTAAGAACGTATCAACTACATTGTGATGTATTTTACATTTATTTGCTTCCACTCCACATTTGGAATAATTTGTGGGTATGGTGGATTTCTTCTTGATGTCTGTTTGCCTAGAACCCAATACAGTGCTTCAATCTGAGTGCTTCATTGATTGAACAAACATTGAATGACGTGGAGAATGTGAAGCACAGAAAAGTGAATTACTGCTACTAGAATTATTTGTTCATTTATTGAATGCTTAGAATGGATCACCACTCTACTAGGTGAATACCAAAACCATACCAAAGAACCCACTTTTTTTCCTGGTTTCTCATGGAACCTATATGCTAGTGGTCAGAGAAACAATCAATACTTTTTTATAAAAAAAGATCTCTTTCACAGTGGTGTTAAGGAACATTTGAAATTATTCCATACCACCCACAAACCAAAAATGTGGGATGCTTATTCCTTCTTTTGGCAAAGTTGGAGTGGAGGAAGGAGAAAACTCTATCTGGGTTTGTCAAGCCCAGCACTAATGACATTTTGGGCCAGACAATTCTTTGTGGTAGAGGCTGTCCTATGCATTGTAGGATGTTTAGCAGCCCCTCTTGGCCTGTCTCACTACCAGTAGATAGCATCCCCCATTTGTGACTGGCAAAAATATCCAGACATTGCCAGGTGTTCTGGGGAACAAAATTTGAGAACCACTGTCCTATATCTACATGAAGATACTCCTTAAAAAGAGTCCATCTGGCAGAATGACATTGAGGTAGGTTAATATCTACTTATATATTAATCTACCTCTACATAAATCATACACATATAAACATGTATTCTTATGTGTATACACACGTGTTTGTGTATCTGTGTACACAAACAATATTTGTAGCAATTTATTATAGATGTTTAACAAATAACCTTGTTAGCCTGAAGTTCAAAATTTGTGTGTGTGTGTGTGTTTGTATGTGTGCATCTATGTTGTCCACACATTTAAATATGTTCTGCATTGATTTTTCATTGAAAATGGGTTTTATTAATACATCAGTAAAGCCATTCCTTGCAGACTAAGTTTACTGGTGTGAACTGGTCAAATCTTCCATGAGGATGAGACACTATAAGAGAATCAAATAGGAAATAGGGTGATGTTGCAGTGACTTGCAGAGAGAGGCCACCATTAGACAGAATAAATGCAAAAAATTCATGGGTAAAATAAATACAAAGGTTCGGAAGTAGAAAAGCTTGATAAATTAGAGAAACAGAAGTGGTAGATTGTCCAAGGATAGAGATAAAGGGGGAGTTTTGTTTTTTTTTTTTTAAATAGAGATGGGGTTTCACTGTGTTGGCCGGGGTTGTCTTGAACTCCTGGCCTCAAGCAGTTCTGTCTCAGCCTCTCAAAGTGCTGGGATTACAGGTGTGAGTATCTGAACCATGCCTGGCTTGGGAGATTGTTTTGAGAAGTCATCACCCAAGAGCCTTATATACCAGTTGGCAGAGGTATTTGGTTTATTTCACATTGTTTTAAAAATATTGGGCTAACATATTAAAAATTGAGATTTTTCATCAAACTCCAGATTTCTAGCTTCTCGGAAAAAACTAGATGCTCTTATAACTTCAGATTCTCCCTCCCGTATGGAATCTTTCATTTGGAGCTGGATTGGAGCTGCCCCTTTAGGCATGTTCTCTGGTTTGCCAGTACCCTTCACTTATACGATGTGTGCCCACAGCTGAATGTCTGGCCTGTGTTACTCTTACTTAACTACCTGATCCTGTAGGTACATACTTTTTATTCTCTAATTTAGGGGCTTGAAGGGCCTACTAAGGACTTTTTATTACTTTTAATTTCGTTTTATTTTTTTGGAGACAGAGTCTCGCTCTGTTGCCCTGGCTGGACTATAGTGGCACCATCATAGTTCACTGTAGCCTCGACCTCCTGGGCTCACTTGATCCTCCGGCCTCCACCTCCCAAAGCATTGGGATTACAAGCATGAGCCGCTGTCTCCAGACCTGGATTTTTTAAAAGAACTTAAGCGTGAATTAAGATGGTATTAAGCAGAAGAGTCACATGATTTACTTTAAAAACGGAAAAGATGACCCAACATGCTCCCAGTCGCCGGGCTATAGAGGCAAGAGTGGAGGTGGGGCAGAGATTTAAGAGATCACTTTAGAAGGGTTTGGTAATGGCTGTGTCTGAGGTGGCCCCAGGGAGGTGGATAGAAGAGGTGCAGGCCTCTGTGTTTCTCAGTGTCGGGTTCATCATGCTTGCTGGCATCATTAACCGCCCTCTGGAGCAAGCCTAGGCACCATGAGCAATAAGATGCCACCCTTTGGATTTGTGCAAGGTAGCAGTCCTGAAAACAGGATTTGTGGTACATACGTTGCAGGTAGAAATCAAGGCTCCTGGTGATGAATGTGCCTTGTGTTGGAAGCAACGGTACTTAGGGAAAGAAAAGAATATCATCAGTTACCCAACTTTGATTGGGATTATTCTTTGTTCAGTTACAGATGGAATTGGTTAGAATTACTTTATGTCAGTATTAAAAGTATAAGGTGCGCTACAGAAGACAGCCGAATAGACACTTCTGGCTTCGAGTGTACAGCAGTCATTAGTTCCCATCTGGCTCTCTAAGCAAGTGCCATATGAAAAGTGTCCTGGTAGGCTGAATGTATGGATTCATGTCTGTGAGGTATGTGTAAACACACGATGTGAATTCTTGCCCCTTCTAGCGTTTTAATGGCCTCCCATTAAATGGTAGGTCATTATACTTTTCACTGAGACAGTGAAGGGTGATTAACTCTGTCTGGGTTCAACCAGTGTAATTTTAGAGGCTACAAATATTGTTCCAAGTCAGGTTAAGGTTTAAAGGTGAAAGTATAGTGAAGCTTGGCTGCATGACTTTTACAGCATTGAGTTAATGTACACAAACAAAGAAACTCTTGTTTTCTTTCCATTATGAGTACAGAGAACAAATGACTCACTTGTTTTAGAGAGGAAAATGTGAAAATTAGGTTGGTCTACAATAAAATTCATGCTGTGTGAACCCATTTACTCGGTGTTTCCAATTGAAAGTTCTTTTAAAAGTCGTGTTTCACATTGCTGAGATTTAGATACTTTAGACCCTGAATGTGATGCCCTTTGTTAAGATAACACTATCCTAACAAATGGCATCAACAGATTTACTATCTTTTACGTAAAGAAGGCGGTTTACCTCCATAAAATATGCTAGCGACATTTAGATGAGAAAATTGTCCTTTTCTTTCCACTGTTTTTAATAGATCCAGCTTCCCCCCAAATGCTTCCATCCTCACCATTTATCTGAGTAAATACTTGGGGTAATCTGATACAGCCCTTTCCTTTTCACTGGTTGAATTCAAATCTTGGAGCCTGGATATCGGTCAAGGACTGGAGTTTGAAGGCATAAGGTTACTTGTGGCCGTAAGGTTACTTGTGGAATTAAAAGGCGAAAGCTTCCTTTTAAAACTCTCTCATGAGAAACTTCATGTAAGTGCTAGAAACTATAACATCCTAGTCTTTTTTTTTTTTTTAAAGCTGGTATCTAGTAAAATAACCATTCTCTTTCTTCTCCTTTAATATTTAACACCCTTTTTACACGCAACTTTTGCTTTGATTTGAATTTCTGTCAAAACATGACAGGATTTTGTGGGAAAAAAACATTTTGGCTTAACAGATTTTGATGCAAACTTTAAAGAATTTAGAGAACATCTTGTTTTTACAGAAGTAGAATAGATTTCACTTTGGAAGGCCTGGAAAACAAAATAACAAAACAAAAGCCTCACAGGAATTAACAGTTATGGGCAAAGTAAATAGTTTTCATTTGGGCCAATGGATCCTTCAAAAAACACAGCCGCCCGATCTGGTGTGATTCACGTTGTGAAGGTTGGGGTGAGATGACTAGGTCTAGTCCCTGAGGTCATGGCGGAAATGCAAAGGTCAAGGCTTTTCACTTAGCCTTGTGTCAACAGCGTCATGCCCTAATAAGTCTAAGAACTGATTTGACTGGGTTCAACTACATGTATAAGTGTATTACACCCTTGCCTCCACTTAAATAAAGAAGTGAGTAAATGCAGGCTTTTAGGCCTTTGTATTGCGGCCTAAATTTGACTCAAATTCCAGGAATTTACAACTATGAGGGGGAAAATAAGGTCTCCTTACAATGCAATTTACTTAGGATTTGAGTATGCTTGTTAAGTAGGATTTTTAAAGAAACGTGTTGAAAGTATGCATGTATGTGTATGTGTGCTTGTGCTTATGCATGCACCCTGGAGCATCTTATTGTTAAAATTAATCTTTTTATCATATCCATCCACCCACACATGTCTGATTCAAGAACATGTCAGATTCACAAGTGTGGACTCATTTCACATTATCTTGTGTTCAGAGTTGATTTCCTTTGATGATTTAAAATTGAGTTAGATTCTACAATGTTGGGATTACGAGACGAGAACGGAGAAAGTCTGAACTCGGTGTTGTGAAATGCTTAGATAAAATGTTGTTCAGCTTTTCTGCCACTCCATGGCCAACTACATATATGTTTTCTCATCTCCAATGAAAATCTTGGCGTGTTCTGTTGTCCTTACTGCTGCTTCAGCTTCTGGTAAATAGAAGAATCGGATTCACTTCAGAGCATCCTTGAACAAGGGTTTTGTTGTTCTGCAAAACACTAGATGTACACAGACATGCTTGAATTTCTTGGATGTCTTCTAGTGTGAAACAATTTGTGATCATGTTGTGTTTCTAGACTCTTTTTTTACTTGTCTTGGTCTTGATTTTAAATACCTTATACAAAGTTGACACAGGCCACAACTCCAAGGGTATTTATATTCTGTTTAAACAGTGGCTTTGAGATTGTGTAGCTTTTACTAGCAGGCCACAGCACACCTTGACTCACACTGCTTTAAACAATAAGTAAATGTATTATGTCATACAAGTAATAATTCAAGTGACACAAACTGCTCACAAATGTCATCAAGTACTACGTATTTTCTGCCATCGCCAGGGTCCGCCTCTACTTAGGACTACTTTTCCTTGTTTAGGCAAAATTGTTGCTAGTAGTGACTAGGGATCCTTCTTTCACTTTCAGCAATAGTGAGAGGAAACCCTCCTCCAGCTTAACAGTGTAAGCCCTTCCCATCAGTCTTATTGAGCCACCTTCAGATAAATACTACCTTTGGACCAACAAATGTACCAAGAAAATGACATGTGGAGGTTGGCTTAGCTAGATGATATCTATACCTGGATCCAGGATTGGGATCACCTTCACCTGAAATATGTTGGGTAGCCATGGATACCTAAACAATATGAGATCCATTAGGAAGGCATATGCCCACCACGTTCTTTGTCAAATAATTGTATTCAGTCTTACTAGTAGAAATTATTATCCTGGAGCATTCTATCATTACATTATAATCTGTACTGTTTTATTTATAGGCCTGTGATACAGTTTTCATTTTTCATTTTAGCCATAATTCAAAATTTAGTCATACTTTTAATTTCTGCAAGTATGTGTTCTCTGATTGTTCATTTTTCATAGCATATTGTTTTTTTTTTCGTAGACAGAATATCTTCCTAAATATTTCTACTTTATTCTCTAGTAGTTTTTTTCCATAATTTCTTCTATGATGCTTGAGTTAGCTCCATTTTCTCTGGTGTCAGTGTTTAGTTTCTTAATTTTGGCCCTTCCATCTCATCCTGCTGCTTTTTCTCGTATGTCTGATAATCCTTCCTATGGAATAAGGAACTGTGTAGTTAATAAAAGTCCTCTGTTTTTGTGTTACAATTGATTCCCATGTGGAATTATCACTTAGAATTCTGTGCGAGGTAAGAAAATGTGAGACTTTCGCTTTACTGGGATCAGCAAGGAAGCTAGGAAGCCAGCTGTCAGGCTACAGGATCACTCAAATCAAATAGTGAGCGTTATACCAGGTTTCACCGGGGAGTTTGTTCAGTTTCGCTGGGAAGGGTCAGTTGTTTTTGCTGGAAGTAAATGACAGCTGCCTGATTTTTGCCTGCATTTGGGGAGGGGATGACGAGTGAAAGATCTGTCCTTATACAGACCTTCAGTTAATCTCTTTGTCTTCCGTTCCCTCTTCACATCCATCTTCCAAAGTTCCTGCTGACTTTGGATCTGGTTTCCAAAGCTACTTCAGCACACTTCTTTATTTTCCAAAGCTTTTTTGCAGCAGATTCTAAGCTGCAGCTCTATTTAATTCCTGAATATGTTCCCACTCTTTCTCCTTCCTCCAAGATTGTACTAACTCTTGTTCTTTGGTGGTACCCATCTTCCTACCCCAATTGTTTTTACATCTCAGGACTTTCCTTTAGCACCTTTGCACATGTATTTCAGTGGGTTTTCAGAAATAGAGGAGGCATTGTGTGTGCCTGATCTGCCTCCTTAATCAATTGCTAATCCTATCCATAATATAATTTATATTTAGATTTTTTAATGCAGGTTGTTATTACCTGTAATAATGAACATGGTTGGTTGGAATACAGTGCTAATATTTTCACAGTGATTTATTAGACCCTTAAATGGAACAGCCACAGACTGACTCCTATTACAAAGGCAATTTAAATTATACTTATTTTAACTGTATGTGTAATAGCTTATATTTGCCATTTTATTTTATTAAGCTTGCTTGCTAAGTTTCATTTATAAATATGTAAATCCAGAATTAATTCATTTTGCTATTCTTTTCACTCATTCAACAACTATTGATGGGACTGCTATGAGGGCTAGTTACTGAAAATAGCCTGGTATGTAGTTTTTTTTAGTTTTATATGTAAAATGCATGCTTTAAATTTTAATAAAGCCTAACTAAAGGTGAAGAACTGATTTGGAGATTTGAGAAAGAATATGAATACCTCACTCTCTTTAGAGTGAACTAAATGTAGATTTGGAAGAGGATGGAAGATGCTTAAATTTTTTGTTTATGATTTCTCCTGTGCCAAGTACAATACTTATAAATAATAACCATTCAATAAGTATATATTGAAAATATGAATGCAATCTCATGCTTTGTTATTGGTGATACATTATGGTAATGTAACCAACTTGTCTTCACTGTAACTTATTTATAATTAGCTTACAAGGAAAACTGACTCGTTTGCCAGAAACCTGTCTCAGATTCATTGAAATACATGCTCATAGGGGGTGGCAAACTGTTGGCAGAGACACTCCACTGCTCTCCTGTTTAAATGCTGGAGGAAATTGTAATTTAACATTGTGGAATATTAGCCAAAAAACGGTTTATTCATTTATTCTTACACATTCAGTATGACCAAAATGGCATGTCACCAATCAACAATGATTGAAAGAGCACCAAGGGGGAAAAAAATCTAGTGCATTAGGAAAAATATTCTAGTGTATTAAATATTTTCTTAGGAAAAATTTTAAAATTCTAGTTAGTTTAAAAGAGAAATCTAATGTTGGCAGATAATTTCTGCTTTCTTTCTTTTTTCCTGCAGTGGCTCTTGCTATCATTAAACACCACTAAGGTGTACAATTCTGTAATCAAAAGGAAAATACTTTGTTTTTATACCCATTATGGACTTTTATTTTGCCTTTCTATGGACTTTTTTGGGCTTCCACTCAATAATTTATTATATACAATTATATTTAAACAATCCAGAAGAGCAGTAACTTAATTTATATATTAAATTCAAAAACCTTCCTGTCCAATGGAAGTATCTTTTTTCAATGGTATCTAGGTTTTTTTTTTTTTTAAAGTAAATTAGTGAATAATCAGCAATGACAATTAATTTATACAGCAGAAGGACAATGCAAGGCAGCTGTTTTCTGCTTTCATTCCCACTGAGAAAATTCAGTGTTATATCCTAGACAAAGAAGGCTGTATTCCTCTGTTAAAAATAGTTAATTTCTTACTTTTATTTATTATTATTATTTTTTTCAGACAGGGTCTCACTCTGCCACCCAGGCTGGAGTGCTGTGGTGCAATCTCAGCTCACTGCAACCTCCACCTCCTGCGCTCAGGTGATCCTCCCGCGTCAGCCTCCTGAGTAGCTAGGACTACAGGCTTGCACCACCTGTCCAGCTAATTTTTGTATTTTTAGTAGAGACAGGGTTTTGCTATGTTGGCCAGGCTGGTCTCAAACTCCTGACCTCAAGTGTTCCACCGACTTTGGCCTCCCAAAGTGCTAGGATTACAGGCATGAGCCACGGTGCCCAGCCTTAAATTTTTTAATTTTAAATTTTATTTTCTTAAATAGACAAAGAATAACTGTTATGTTCATGGGGTACATAGTTTTAATACATATAATGTATGGTAAGCATATCCATCCTCTCAAACATTTATTATTTCTTTCTGTTGGGAACCTTCAATAACCTCCTTCTAGCTACTTGAAACTATATATTATCATTAACTCTAGTCGTTCCACAGTGATATAGAACACTAGAACTCACTTTACGGTGGTGTAGAACGCCAGAACTCATTCCTCCTATCTAGCTGTAATTTTATATCGTTTAACAAATCTCTCCCTATCCCTCTATCCTCCCTACACCTTCCAGCCTCTCTCTTCTACTTTTTACTTCTGTGATACCAACTGATATCTTACTTTTGAAGCTCTTATCCCAGCATCTTTTTTTGGCTTATCACAGACAATGTATATCACATGCCTCATAACTCAAGGTATGTGGTACGTGATCTTTCCATACGAGTGTCTTTCCTAAGGATCATAATTTGGCTAGTGTCCAGCTATTATATATTTCCCCTATTTGGTTTGCAGAATAATTGCTTGACAATTTTGATGCAATGTAACAGCCCACTTTAAATCTTTAAAAGAAATACAAGAGAATAAACCTTGTAACAATTACAAAACAAAGAGTTTTAGAGTTGTGAATTACTTCAGTGACAGAAATAATGCGCCAAAGCATATAGCTTAAAACAGTTGATTTTAAAATCTAACTTGTGTAAATATTTTTTCTTCCTGAAATGTGTCAATGATTATCTTGGACCCAGTTATGTTTCATGCTTCCAGCAGGTGGGGATAAAAGGTCTCTGGAGATAAAAGTAATGTAGTGTGCCTTATAAGGGAAATGTTAGACCACAAAAATAATAGAGATTTGAGAATTATGTTGTGTAAGTTAGGGAAGGTGTTATTATTTTTCCATCTTCATAGCTCTTTCAATTTGAATTTTTACTAAATGAAATATTCTCTAAAATTGCACCAGACAGAGAAATCTGGTCATTTTGTGAGATACACACATTTCTCGGTAAAAAGTTACCTTTAGCTCTGTTTAATTGTGATGGAAACACTGACAAAAAGGGAACTTAGTATTAAGTTGTAAAAGAATGAGAGAAAAATAGAGAGCAAGATTTAAAAGTCCACTTTCAAGTGAAAATGACATTTGGATAGTTAGGTTGTTTACATGATCAACTCTTTCCCAAGATTATTTCACTGTCCATGATGCTAAAGAGGACATTGCCATGTCTATTTACTCGCCAGAAATTATGAAGGGAATATACAGTGTGTGTAGAAAACAAGTGTGTTTTCACTTTTTATCTTGTTCATCAATTATTTATATTTGAGTACAGTTCTAATTATTTAGTAACTTTATATAATATCATTATGTTTTATTTTGGTGGGTACATAGGTATATGTATTTATGGGGTATGTGAGATATTTTGATACAGGCAGGCAGTGTATAATAATCACAGGGTAAATGGGGTATCCATCATCTCATGCATTTCTCCTTTGTATTACAGATAATCCAATTATACTCTTTTAGTTATTTTAAAATGCATAATTAAATTCTTATTGACTGTAGTCACCCTGTTTTGCTATGAAATACTAGGTCTTATTCATTCTTTGTAACTATTTTTTTTGGTACTCCTTCACCGTCTCCACCTCCCCTACACCTCATGGCTTTTGCCTCAAGGACCTTTATGAAGGCAAGGACCAGAAATAATTAGAATGTTTTAAAACTATACATGTTTTAACATTATTCCTCCTCACTTCTTAGAAAATAAACATCTGCCTAAAGGAAGGATGGCTAGTCTCCCTCAGAAGGCACAGGATTTATTACTTGGCTGCACTCTTCTTCATTCTTATGCCCTGTATTTTATTGCCAATATAATTTCTTGAGGCTTAAGAGTCTCCCTGCCCCACACCCCATCTGTTGTGTGTTGTGATACATTGTTTTTTTTTTATTTACTTTATTGTGGTTTTGTAAAGGCAATGTATAGTTTCTTAATTTTGTGGTATAGGTAGCTCCAAAGAAACATATACTTCTTTAAAAAAAACAACAAAAGTATTTCTAAATATCTTACTCTTTCTTTTTTCTTTTTCTTTTTTAATGTGTTATTCTTTCCTTTCCATCACCTCACCCTGTGTTTATGGCACACAAAAAACAGTTTTCTTTTCCTTCCAGAAACGTAGAGTACTTTGTCATGTTCTGGGGGGAGAGGTTAACATTCAGAAACACTGCTGTGTTTTATTGCCAGTAAATGTTTTTACTCACTAGTGAAAAGTTTGTAAATAGGCACTGTTTAAGAAAACAAAGAGATAATAAGTACTCAGACTTTTCCCTTCAAATTCTCTATACCTAGTAAAATGCATTGGTGATCTCAGCCCTACTGAACAATAGTTGGGATCACAAAACCACTACTCATCATTCAGCCTGCCTGGCATAATTAGCGGCTTTGAGTCAAAGGAGACCAAGGGGTGTTTAGAATAGCAGTGAAAGCTTTTTCCCCCCTCATCCCCCATTATTCAGAACCAAGACTTCACATAGCCCAAAAGGCCAGGGTTGCTTCTGAACAAGTAGCTGCCTTCTATACATGTTCTTCAGATCAAAATGTTTTCTCTGATGTGCCATTTAGAGGACACTCCATTAAAAGTCTAAAAGAAGCGGCAGAGTTTGTGCACCAGATGGAGAAGGAAACATTTTCTGTTCGTTCAATAAGGGCAAGTAGTGCTGAGCCATCACTATGGTCTGCATTTGATCAGCTTGGGGGACATGAATAGCTGTCATTGAAGACTCCGGGCTGGGTGAATAGTATATATTACAAAGCGATTCGAGAGTTGGGATTTGGCCAGTATGGTTGACTGGTTAGCATCCACAACTCAGGAAAAAAAAAAAAAAGAAGGGTTTTATTCTTTTTTTCCTCACTGAATGCTGCCATGGAATTATAACCTATGCTGATAGTAATTGCTGGCGACCCAAGCATGTTAGACTACACATTAACTCTTTCATTCCACGATTGTAATTAAGGACTGATCCAGGGCACCAAATGGTGAGGTGGTGGCTTGAAATGCTTTTCTGGAGCCCTTTCGTTTTAAGATGGCCTGTCATTCCCTTTTGGCTCGGAGGAAACAAGTCATCTGGGTTTTCATTTTCTTGGACCTGTCTGTGAACTCTGTCTCTGATCACACCCTTCTTCAAGCTCCTGATGGCTCTGGAGAAGATAGAATGCCATAAGCTTGTTCTTTTCTTTCAGCAACTTTTTTTCTCATGTCTTTTCTTGTGCATGATCATTAACTTCATGTTATCCACGTAAGACTTTGTCTTGGACTCCACTGCCCGTCCTTCTTTTCATTGTTGGGTTTTCATCATCCACGTAACTTGAATCCTAACTCTGTATAGCTGATATTTGACTAGGCAGCATTTCCATAATATTTTAGCAGCCACATGTTTACCAGGCTTTGTTTGAATTTCCAGCCTTGTTACTGTCTGCAAATCTTATCTTGACTGCTCTGTACAAAGAAAAATTAATAATAATAAACAAAACTAAATAAAAATACATTAAATATATCTAAAACAGTTGTCCTGGGATATTTGGTAACTTTGGCTGCTACAACTCTGCCATAGCATCTCATGAGTAGAGGCCAAGGATGCTGCTAAATAGCCTGTAATGTACATTACATCCCTTCATAATGAAGAACGATGTGGCCTGAAATGTCGGTAGTGGCAAGTCTGAGAAACCCTGCTATAAAATAAAATTACAGTTGACCCTAGAACAACGCTGGGGCCAGAGGTGCTGACCCCTCGTGCAGTCTAAAATCCTGGTACAACTTCTGACTCCTTGAAAATGTAATTACTAATAGCCTACTGTTGACTGGAAGCCTTACCAATAGCATAAACAGTGAATTAACATGTATTTTGTATGTTATATGTATTATAAACTGTATTCTTACATAAAGTAACTTTGAGAAAGAAAATATTATTATTATTATTTGAGACAGAGTCTCACTCTGTCTCCCAGGCTAGAGTGCAATGGTGCAATCACAGCTCATTGCAGCCTCAACTTTTTGGGCTCAAGTGATCCTCCCACCTCAGCCTCCAGAGTTGCTAGGACTACAGGCACGCACTGCCACGCTATTTTCTGTAGAGATGGGGTTTTTCCATGTTGCCCAGGCTGGTCTCCAACTCCTGGGCTCAAGCGATCCATCTGCCTTGGCCTTCGAAAGTGCTGGAATTACAGGTGTGAGCCACTGCACCTAGTCTATAAAATATTATTCAGAAAATCATGAGGAAGATAAAATATGTTTATTATTCATTAAGTGGAAGTAGGTCATCAAAGTCTTCATCCTCATCTTCACAATGAGTAGGCTAGGAGGAGGAGAAAAAGGAGGGGTTGGTCTTGCTGTCTCGGGAGTGGCAGAGGCTGAAGAAAACTCACGTGTAAGTGGGACCCACGCAGTTCAATCCCATGTTGTTCAAGGGTCAGCTGTATTTCTCTTCCCCATTTAACATTCACACCCTTTAAAGATTGCCTTTTTATACTAATGCCATTACTTTGTTTTACTTTGTTGGAACAAGTTTGTTGTAGTTGCCTGCATAGTCTCATCTGTTAGCCAGCTGTCCGAATGGCCCGTTTTTCCACGTCTTTAAGAACGAGGAAAACGTTTCTGGGGTGGAGGGCGAACAGGGAAGGCTACATCATGCTCACTCATCAGACAGCTCTGAGAGCTAACAGAGCAGAGAAATACACTGAAAGAGTGGAGCGGAAAGGCACTGAAATACTTTTATAACATTTTCCACTTCATTTTTAGTTATTTTCCCGACGTAAGTATTGTTGATTATTTGCTTGTATACTTCTCACATCCTTCTGTTGTGAACCTGATGTTTATTGAAACAGACTGTTAGCTGGCTTCTCTCTCTTAATCTACCTTCTGAATCATCTCAGCTATGGTTTGGGGAAGGCAAGCTTGGCAATAACTGCTAATTTGCTTAATTTCATGAAATAACACCAGCTCTGGAGTCTGCCTCAGCTTACTCCCTGATAACTGTAAGCCTCAGTTTCCCTGTCTTTAAAGTGGATATATAAAATTATGGTCATTGTCATCATCATCATCCTCCTCCTCATCACCACTACCACAGTCCTCTCATTAGGTTATTGAGGAAATAAAGTAAAATATTAATATAGCATAGAGCAGTGTCTGGCGCAAAGCCTTGATAATGTAAGTTTTTTTTATATTATTCTTTGTTATTAATAATTTTATTTTTAATGCACGAATAGCATGAATTCATGGATAATATGCATGAATAGCATGAATTCTCCTAACCGTGTTTATGTTTCACCTTATTGGACTTTGCCACTTCCACTTTACAAGTTACTTGTACTGACTGAACTGAGCCATTTGGCCTTAAATTTTTCTTCTTAAGAAGCTTGCCTTCCTCACTTTCAGTAAACTTATCAGCGTCACCCTTCACCCCCTGCCACTCCAGCCGCCCTCCAGCTGAAACCGCGATGGTGCTGGTTTCTCAAGTACTTCAGTACTCCAATATTTGTATTTAGAGGTGAGAGTGGTCACATCCTTACCTTTTTATTGGTTTATTTTAAAATCAGACCTGTCTATTCCTTTATGTTAAAGATTTTTGTGTTTTGTTGCTTAACTTTTTTGTAATTTTCTGTCTTATTCTCTACACTGTCAAGCGTGATTCAGCCTCTGAAATAGAGACTATATTATTAGTTCCGATAGATTGTTCTACCTTTTTATTATGCCAAGTTTGAATACTTGAATCTTGTGGCCATTTAAATACAAAATGCTTCTTTGATCAGCATTATAGCAAATGACCTGAGCTCTGAGAACTGAGAAGCAGATTCTGTAAATGTCTTTCAGGGTTCTTTGCGTTTGCATTTCAGCAATGAAGAAATAAAGAGTGCCTGTGGTAATTTAATTTAAAAATTGTTTTTGTGTTTCCTTTAGGAAATTGGCCTGTAGATGTGTGTACGGGGGAGAAGGTGAAAAGAAGGGAGTGCGTAAATTTGTTCTTTAGTTGTTGTTACCTAGTGTCAAATTTTCCTTTCTCAGACATTTAGCTCTGATAGATGGCTGTGATTAGCACATTAAAACCTTTCACAGTGACCTCAGCTGTTTTTCTTGTTTGAAAATGTAAAAACTCACTTTATTTCAGGCTTTTCAAGACCAGCCTGGGTAACATGGTGACACCCCATCTCTTTTAAAAAATACAAAAATTAGCGTAGTGTGGTGGTGCACACCTGTAGTCCCAGCTACTTGGGAGGCTGAGGTGGGGGGATCCCTTGAGCCCAGGTGGCAGAGGTTGCAGTGAGCCATGATCATGCCACTCCACTCCAGCAACAGAGTGAGATGTTGTCTCAAAAAAATAAAGATGTGGTGTCTCACGCCTATAATCCCAACACTTTGGGAAGCCATGGCCGGTGGATCACTTGAGGTCAGGCGTTCGAGACCAGCCTGGCCAACATGGTGAAACCGCATCTCTACTAAAAATACAAAATTAGCTGGGCGTGGTGATGCATGCCTGTAGCCCCAGCTATTCAGGAGGCTGGGGCAGGAGAATCTCCCGAACTTGGGCGGGTGGATGTTGCAGTGAACCAAGATTGTGCCACTGCACTCCAACCTGGGCAACAGAGTGAGACTCCATTTAGGAAAAAAAAAATAATAATAATAAAGTAAAAATTACAAAAAGGCAGCTATGGGGCTTACTTTTACAATGTAAATGCCTTTAAGTCAGCATCTCTGATTTTTCTATAATTTTAAGGTATTATTTTCCTAAAGAAAAATGCAGTTTTACACCTAGTACTACCATTTGATGGGATGCATATGTGTTTGTTTATAGATGTGTGTAATGATGCAAAAATGCTCATTATTTGAATATTGTGGGAGTGAAGGGAACACTTCCCCTGTACTCTCTGAAGGTTCACTGTAATTAAGTGACAGTGGATGGATTAACAGGAGAAAAGGCTTACAACGGTGTTAATATGCAGGCGGGAAAATCATAGGAGAGTGATTACCCGATAATCCAATGAGATTTAGGTACCTGTATACCCCTCTTCATAAAGGAGAAGGAATTGGGGTGTAGGTAATTCCAAAGGGTAGTAAATGATTATTAGGAGGAATCCATGAGCTGAAAGAACACAGGATTGCCTGGGACAAATGTCCTCAGAGCTCTTGGGGGAGGTGATGACGACTCTTGGGAAGGCAAGAGGTAGAAACTCCCTGTGAAGGAAGGTTGTCTAATTATGCAGATAATGTCTCCCAGGTAACCTCTGGGAGCTGCCCTCAGTAGAATAGATGACAAGGCTGTCTGGATGTGGCAACAACTTTTAACTTTTAGTCTTTTTCTTCTCGGGTGGTTAATCTTTAATTTTTGTTTGTTTGTTTGTTTTTTGTTTTTAAATTTAATGAGATTCCTGCAGTGGGGGTCTTAAGCAGTTGGATTTCATTGAGGGGAAATTTTTCTCAGTTAGACTAAGGAATTTCTAGGGAAAGTCCCTCACTGTGGTTGTGTGTGTGTGTGTGTGTGTGCGTGTGTGTGTGTTGGCAGGGGCCAGGGGATGGGAGTGGAGAAATGAGAGAAGGCTAGGAAGTCCTTGGTTCTGAGGCAGCCTCCAAGCCCTTCCAATTTCTTTTAATCCAAAAGTGCTCAGAGTGACAAAGTGCTATGCTTTGGGTATTTTTCTCTGAGCCCTGGTACTACTTCAAGGGTAGAGGAAAAGGGAGAGTTGTTCTTTAATGAGTACAGAGTTTCAGTTTTGCAAGATTAAGAGAAGTTTTGGAGATCTGTTTCTCAGTAATGTGAATAGACAACACTACTGGATTGTCTATTTAAAAATGATGAAGATGGTAAATTTCATATTATGTTTTTTACCCACAATTAAAACAACAAGTTCCATATTTAATCTAGACATAAGTGCCGTTGCTTATTGAGTTCCGTCTAGTGAATGTGGGGCATCTCTTTGTTATCTGAGATGCTGGTTGACAGTCATGTAAGAGGGTGATGGTAACAGACTTTTGAAAGATTTAAATGATAATTTGTATAAGATCTTAACATTCATAGTCTATCACCCTTTATAAATGTGAGCCGTTACTATTGTATAGAGTACTATAAAATAAACTGTAATATATTATAATTTATTTAATTATATAGAATAGCATAATGATTAAGTATGCATACTCAATGCCCAATTACCAGCCATGTGAGCTTGGGAAAGTCGAATTTTGTAAACATTTTGTGCTCCAGTTTTCTCATTTCTATAATGGATGAAACAGTAATATCCGTTTCATATCTTGCTGAAACTATTAACATATATAACACATATACCGTGTTTTATGTGAATGACTGTCATTATCTGACTCTGGTGACTTAGAATGTAACAACAGTTTGGGTGTTGGTAGTGGTTTATAGTTTAAATTAAAATATTTTTAAAACTCACAAATTATTTCCAATTATTTCCTCATAGTTAATATTATCCCTCTTTATGAGTCATTTTAGCTATCTTTACCAGGAGTGTAAATTTTATATATTTCCATGAACTGAAGTGTTTTTGAGGTGGTTTATAGAATTACATATACCAAAGCAAGGGAGGAAAAAGATCTAGGAAACTAAGTTCTACCTAAAATGGAAAGTTTGTTGTTGTTTTTAACTGCAGATCTTTCAACCAGTTTCCTATGCTACAAACACTAGTAGTTATTGTTACGGTGTTTATGTTACATGAATATCAGACTTCAGAGAAACAGCGGTTTTACATGCAGAAACCTGTGATGAAGATATTCAAGAAGATATTTAAGTTTTTGGTATAAAGAATATCCTCCTGTTGGAAAAGAACGCTTTATTAAAATAGTAACCTTATGTAGTTATATTTTTAAAATATAGATTTAAATTAAAAGAGCTTTTGTGAAGGTTCACAGCGCTGTGGCATGGTGACATTGTGCCGAGCACAGATGAAAGTTTGTCTGCTGTTTGTATGGATGTTTTTGAGGTATATGTGGGACAGGAGGCAAGGAGTGGCTATTGTAATCCTTACCATCTGTCCAGACGTCTAACATCCTGCTCAGTCTTAGCAAGGTAGGTCAGTTTCTTATAATTACAGTTTTGGGCTAATGTGCCTCTTTGAACATGCTGAATTCTTCCTTAATGTATTGATTTTTAAATATAATTATAACATGAATTTAATTCAGTATATGTGTTTGGAACATATGGTGTTCCTTGGCCAATGTTTTCTTAAATTATATGCTTGTACATGTATTAAAGTGTAGGAAATTATTGTTTTACTTGTAACGTGCTCAAGGTGCATTTTAATAAATACAAAGGAATACCCTGAGGCAGGGAACAGGAAGATCAAAAGCTTTTTCTATTTTAGAAAGCAGTTTTATTACTGTTGATTATTAATTTAAGGATTTATTTTTGGCGGGTAAAATAACTAGGCAGGGTGTGAGCCCAAGTAGATCACGTGTGTGTGTGTGTGTGTGTGTGTGTATTCATTTTCTTTCCTTCTGTCCGCATCCTGTCTTCTCCCACTTCCCCCTCCCACCTTTTTGTTTATTATGCCAGTGAGCTTTCAGACTCCCTTAAAACAGCAGAGCTCCCTCTGCACTCTAGGGACAGATTTCAATGGACATAGTGTTGTTTTAACTCTTTGGTTAGTAAAGGGGGTTGAAAGCTAAAGAAGTAAAATAGCATCAGGAAAAACTCATCAATTTGTAGTATCCTAAACTTCCCCAAATCTCTGAGATTCTTAATATAAATGTGAGAGACCTTACTTAGTGATTCTTGGTCAGAATTTTATCTACATTGCTGAGGAGACAGAAATCTTTTAACAGTTGCCTTAAAGGGACTGTAAATTTCAACAATTATTCAGTCCATTGCTTTCAGCACCTTTTGTTGCCTTTATTAGTGTATAGAACAGCAGGGTTGTAACGGCAGGAAGAGCCTGTGCATTTTAATTAGCTCGAAAAACAGTGTGAGATAAAAGCCCGGATTTTTTCCTCATTTTTATTTCACGTTGACTGATTAAGGATGCTATTGTAGGCTGAGCTGGCTTGACCTAATCTTAGTGACCACCCATTTATGGAAGGGGAATGGCACAAACTTGCTCTAGTTTTCTGAATGGGATTAGGAAAGCACTAATTAGCAAACCCTGAAAGCCGTGAGGAACGGACAGGAACACAGCACCCGTCCATAGGAAACAAATGCAGTCTGGGGAAACATTCACCGATTGAACCAATTCATACTTGCATATATTAGGTACTTGGTGATGTGTTTGCCGTTTTTATTACATAACCATGAATGAGAGCCTGATGTTCCTCAAGCTGTACTTGTTGATTAAATAAATACTTCTGCCCTAAAGAGAGATGTCAGAACTTCAAGAGTACTAACGTAGATAAAGAGGTTTGTAAATAGTTGGAGAATAGATTTTAGCTGCATCTGACCTCAGCTGGGAGGGAGACGGTGGGAATAGTCTACAGAACTTTAACTCATTCAGTTTAAGTAAGTCAGATTTTCATTATTGAGGGGGAAGATCTATTTTAGGGTCATCTGGCCCTTTACTTCTTTTTTATATACTGTACTTCCTTTTAGTCGTGCAGAATATTATGGAAAAAGTACAAGGCTCTGCACCAGCAGAACTAGACCTGGATGTGAATTGAATCCCTGTGCTGCTAACTAGTATGGGACATGAGGGAAAGTCCTTCACCTCTTTGAATCTCAGTTTCTCTACCTTCAAAATGAGGATAATATTATCTACTTTGTAATGTCACTGTGAAGCTTAGAGATAATATGTGCAACGCTATGTGTGGTACCTGGCGTTCAATGAGGACCCCCAAAGTGCCTGTTGCCATTAGTAGTATTAATACCAGTGTTGTCATTTCTCGGCATTTCAAACAAATGTAAGGCAGCAGTATATGGAAGAAGTGAAAACTGAAGACACCTAGTCTAGAAACTGTTGTCCAAGGAAGACAGGGTTATTGGTTGAAAGGAGATTACAAGTTACACGTGGATTTCCCTTCTTCGCTTCTCCGTCCCTCTACTACCTTGGTTAATTGAATTGGCCACTAGATGGAAGCATGTATGTTTATTGGTTTTTTTCATCTGCGAACCAACAGGTCATTTATAATGTATAAATCTGAAATCAAAATATCGTCTGCAGGCAATTCCATTTGATAATTTTTGAAATCTGTAACTAACTAGACTGAGACTCTTCTGTATATGAAAAAAAGAGCAAAAATAACTTAAGATTCTGGAGCTGCGTGTTGCAGATTTGAATACATGCAGTTTATGTTTCATGTGTTTAAAATATATTATGTTTAAAATATATAATGTTTAAAAATAATTAGCGAGGCATTTTGTCTTCCCGGTTTAGATGGCACTACTATAATTATTTTAAAATTCATTTATATAGATTAAAACAGCTTACTATATAGATATTTAAAACATTCATAGACGGTTAAGTACTTTTTTCTCAGACTACAGAGACTGGCTAGAGTTTCAGGAAGGTCCTAAGTGATCCTGATTACTAGCGTGAGCAGTAGTGCACACATCAGTGAGTAGGAGCAAGGAGCCTCCGAATGTGTGACCTTAACATTGTGGTACATGTTTCTAGGTGTATCAGGTGATTTTTATTTTCTCATGGTTAGTTTCCTTTATACTTTCCATTATTTCTTTTCAGTGTAGCTTACGGAATAATCTTTAGAAAAAAATTACATATATTAACTGACTGCTTGAATCAAGATCCTTTGCTAATTGCTACAGTGAGAATATGAAAATGTGAAAATTTCTGTTCCTGTTCTTAAGGAGGTTACATTGCCTTTTGAGAGAAGAAAACAAATATTATATGCAATTTAAGTAATTATTCCAGAGAACAAAGGAAAATGATTTAAAACATTTCAGGGAGAAATCATTTCAAGCCAGAAAAAGTACTTTTAATTAATTGTATATCTTGAAGAAGAGAGTTAAAAGGAGACTAATGGGAAAGAAAAGGAAATTTTAGGAAGAGGGAAGTGTGTGAGTAAAAAGCAAAGCATGTGGGAATCTCAGTGTGTAATCTGATTTTTCTAAATTAGAGGAAAACTGGAAACTGAGGTTTAAAAAGATTGAGATGAGGTTGTGGATGATTTTAACCTATATGATAAATGGTTGGGGATTTAATCTGTGGAAAATTGGAAATATTCTGTTTAAATGGCCATAGTTATTTTATAAGAGAAATAAGTTTTTTTTTTTGGTTTTGTTTTGTTTTACCAATTTTGGATTTTGTTTTAAGGCTTTAGTTGAATCCCCTTTTCAAATAGCATGAAGAAATTTAAAGAAAACGGCACTTGGTGTTACACAAAGTTCTGATTTTCTTGTTGAAATGTAAGGGGATATATATAGATTTGCTATAATTTGTGCAGTTTACATGACAACCACCTACAGTGGTCTTTAAAGACGTTTTGGAGAAAGTTTGCATATTGTTTTTGCTCTCTTATGCATTGGGTTATCTCATGTGCTTTAATTGCTGGACTGTTATTTTCTCACAATGAAGGAATAGATTCTTGGTTATGTTAAGTGAAGAAAGACTTCGAAAAGGTATAGCTGTATCTATAGTGTGTAGGTTCAGTTAGTTACTGATGAAAACACAGAGTCAGCGTAGGACTGAGAACTAAAATTGGGCAAATGCTGCTGTAGAGGGACAGAAAAGGGCCAAGAGTTTGTTGACAGTTAGTGAGGGGTTTGTGGGGTACCATGAAGGTAAGAATTGGCTTATTATGTGCCTTAAGTCAGAAGCTCTGTCTGAAAATACAGGCTGCATGTAAATGTGGGCAGACAGAGGCTGGAATCCCGAGGGATCTCTCAGTCTCATAGGTTCCTGGTAAGCACACAGACTCAGCGGCACAGTGGAGACAACCTCAGGTCGGGCTGCAGAAGCGGGTAGGCACTAACAGTACTAATGAAACTACATGACTGAGGGCTTCTTTACCCTTTTCCTCTGTTCTTCAGGTAGCTGCCCCTGTCTGAACTTTGGGATGCAGGACAGCCCTGAGTCTCAGTTGCATAGTAGAGGATGGAGATCCTTTTTTCTTTTTTTCCTGCCACTGTTATTTCTCAGTACTCTGCCTTAATTCTTTGCTCTTGATTTTGGGACTCTACACTTTCTGGAGCAGTTCTAACGTGTGTATTGCATCGAGTCTGTTTTGTTTAGCACTCATTCCATGCCGTAGCCTATTAATAGTATGAAGAACAGTTCTGATTAAACTTAGGATTTAGAAAACACAAAAACAAGAAAACAATTAACAAAAGAACAAAATTAGGCCGATTTTTACATTATGCTGTATATTTTAAGTATTTGTTGAGTAAAGGTCTTTATGCTGCCTTAAACCAGGTAAAGAAGTTTCAGGATCCAAGTTGCATGTTAGGAGCTAATGGTCTGCAATATCACATGAATACAGAAACATAATTATGTTCACCGTTTAAGAGTTGGTACTTTTTTCTTCCTTTTTGTATTTGTTGCAGAATACCTTGGGCTATGGAAGAGGTGAACAAATTAATTTCATTGCTTATATAATCACACATTCAACAATTCTGTTTTTTCTTGACCTCATCATCTCTCATTTGCTGGCTAGAAATTTGTGATCTAAAAACTTTAGCTTTGAAAAGAAACTTATCAAAAGCTTATTTTTGTGTCAGACTATACTAAGTCTTTTTTACCTTATCTTTCATTTCCTCTCAATGGTTATCTCCTCTCCCTTTTTTTAAAACCAGGAAACTAAGGTTAAGAAACTGGTCACCCAGGTTTACACAACTAGCTAAATGGCAGAATTGAGAGTCTCTCCAAGACCCAAATCTCATTCTCTTTATCCACTGTGCCCTCAGTATTCTCTCTGAAGAGGACAGAAAGGCGTACTGGCTTTGTTTTTATGAAACCACTGATGAAATTGTTACCAAAGTTATTTTATCTGATCAAACTCCCCTTATATGTAAGCAAAGGCATGAACATAGGAGGTAAACTTTCACATGCTATGATGTATTCAGAGCTAATTAGCACGTACACTTAACTGGCTTTTACTATCAGAGTTGGTGTGGAAGATAGTTTAAGTACAAATGGAAGATATAAGGGTGAGATTAGTCTAAGAGACTTTTTAGAGGCAAGACCCGTTTCCTTAACCAACTATTTTCTCAGTAGGGCTCAGCATCCTGCTTTCATTCCCATTTTAATAAAAATTCTAATTTACGTTAGAAGGGCCCCAAACTCACCAGGAAAATTACTAATCAAATTAAACTTTCTGGCTCTGATTTAATTTGGCAGCATTAGTAGACATGGCCTTAGGCTCTTGGGGAAAAATTATTGAACACTAGTTTTAACTTGACTAAATATCATCTAATATAGAATTTTACCTTGAGCAACAAAAATTAAATTATTGTATTTGTATTTATAAATAGGGACTTTTAAATTGGGGGTACAATATTTGCTTATCTTCATTTATCCATTCTCAAATGATATGTCTTTGAAAAATAGGAATAAATATTGTTAGTTTATATTAGGTATAAAAACAAGAAAGAAAATCAGCAGAGGGACTTGGATAGAAAAACCATTAGATGTGATCTCTTCACCTGTTAAACCCAGCTGTCCCTTCTGGGATTTGGCTTTTGTGTCTTGAGAACCATTTCTATGAAAATCTAACGAGGAAACTCTAAACTGCTGGTGACAAGAGTAGCCTATTTTACAAACCATGCAGTAACCAGGATCAAGTATCAGAGTACAGATTCATGCCTCTTTCTTTTCTTCGTATATTGAGTTTGGTGGCATTTCATAAAACTGTCTGTCCTTCTATTGCCAAGCTGACTAATCGACTGGTCTGTTGACACCATCTGTCTAAAGAATCCACAGCCGCTACCATGAGTCCTTTTTTTTCTTCTTCTTTTTTTTAATTTCCTAAGTCTAAAGTTCTGAATCACACTGGAATTTCCCTTTCGTTCTCTCTCCCTCTTTGACATTGTGGAAACATATTCATTTAATGTTGTATTTCAAGAGAAATGAGTACTATGGACTTTATTTGTACACTAATAGAAATTGTTATATTGGCCCATGATGCAAATATAATATAGGGTGCCTGCAATATTTGAAAAGAAGTAATTTATGCATAAGTTGCTTTAAAAACTATTCGCTAATGATGTATGTTTTTTTGAAATTAAAACAGGAAGAATATTTTGCTTTAAGAAAAATGTTTTTGATTTGATGAATACTTAACAGTTTTATTTTGGTAGCTCATCTATTCAGTCTTATAGCTTTTGGCTAGACCAAAGTTATACAATGCCGATTACATATTTGTAAGGAAAATATGATACACACTAGAGAGTTTTGAAAATAATTCTTTAAGAAACTTAATGTAACTGTACTACATGTCCACCTCAGACATTTTTGTTTAGAATAAAAACTTTAGAACGATTCAGAGAACCAATAGATGATAAATATGTGATATTTATGTAACCTTTTTCATCTGAAAAAATTAAAGTTTTAGCTAACATTACTTCCTCAGTTCTCATTGAAAAATATGAAAAGCATGCCAGAATTTACTTAATTGCCTTGTATGCATTGAAGTATAATCTGTGGTGATTGCAAACAGGTTTACCTTCAAGTTGTTATTAGCCTAAGAAGCTCCTCTCTCTATATAAAATATATAGATATCTCTCTCTATATATATTTCGTAGATATATATGAAAGGTATGTAATTGATTGTTAGTCATGGATAAGAAGATAGGCAATTTTTTTGAATACAAGAAGGACATGGATGATATTGGTCTAACAAGGCTTAATGGAAGACAAGGAGATAAAGAGAGCCTTGAAGGCAGTGGTAAAGTGGAGGGGTGATAACATAAAATTCCTAGCAAGTTTTCCATGGTGACACAGTCCAAGGGAGGAAAAGTTGGAATTAATAGGAAAATTAGCATATTATGACTGTTTCAAGCAAAAGAAGCTCATGGAGTAACAACAAGACAACAAAACCTCTTTGACTAATTTGCTCAAGCCATAGAAAATGCATTGGCAGGATCAGACTTAAAAGCCAAATGAAACTAATGACTGAGTGCCATCAGTGTGCTTTGCTTCTCTTTTCTCGGCTTCTTTTTGTGTGGTTGTTTCCTTTTTCTACTTTACAGACAAATCTTTCTTCTGTGCAAGAGCAAACATGATGCTTGGCATCTCACAATCTGATAGCTTTCCCCTGCCAGCTCCAGGTAGGAAAATCCCAGGAAGGATTCTAATTTCCCCAACGTCAGTCATCTGTGTATTCTGGTACCAGTAATTGGGGTCACCAGCCTGAGGCCTTTGCTTACCACTGTGATCTAGGAATGGAACCTGTTATCTGAAAAATGGAGGAAGGGTGTACAGGCCAAGGACTTTCCCACTATCACCAAAAAATTGCCACATGGGAAGTTAATATGTAGCTGAAGAAATTTCTATTTGTTTCTTCACAATGAGAGGGAATGAATGATTTTAATAATCTTTTAAATCAATCCGTGAAATGAAATGAATCATGAATGAAATTACGAATGCCACCCACTGTGTGATTCCTTTGTATGTTAGTGAGCTTATGGTACAACTCTAGTTAGTACAGCCCTGACCAGAGTTGTGTACGTCGTTTGTTTTTAAATTATAATATCATTATCATAATATTACATCATCAAATTCTCAAAATGAAAATTTCTAGAGCTATTTTAAGGTAAATCCGTGGATCCATTTTTCATGTTTGTGAAAGGGATGCTGTTTTGATTATACTATGTAGCATTGACCTGGTTTTCAAAGCACAGATGTTGAAAGAACTGTCCTGTTTGTTTAATAGACCTTCAAAGGTTTGCTTTTGACACTTCTTGGAAAATACTCAAACTAAGCCCTTTGTTGATACAGGAAGTAAAAGGAATTTATAAAATTACACTGTGGACTATAGTCATCTGTATAAGAATTAACTCATATGACCAATGGCTATGTTCCTTGTTATGGCTATTTATAAGGAATGTGTTTAATTAACTTTTGAGATATTTTAAAAGATTTAAGACTGGGCGCGGTGGCTCACGCCTCTAATCCCAGCACTTTGGGAGGCCGATGTGGGCGGATCACGAGGTCAGGGGTTCGAGGCCAGCCTGACCAGCATAGTGAAACCCCCTCTCTACTAAAAATACAAAAATATTAGGTGGGCATGGTGGCGGGTCCCTGCAATCCCAGCTGTTCTGGAGACTGAGGCAGGAAAATTGCTTGAAACTGGGAAGCAAAGGTTGCAGTGAGCCAAGATGGCACCACTGCCCTTCAGCTCAGGTGACAGTGCAAGACTGTCAAAAAAAAAAAAAAAAAAGACTTAAAAGATGTCAGTACAAAGTGTGTGATTTTTTATCTAACTCCTACGATTGCATAGAAGCTCCTTTATTTGTCCATTAGATCTCTAAGCATTTTGGTTTTGTGTTCGGCAGGTTACAGTTATATCAGGGTTCCTGGGTTGAGCAGTATGGTTGGCCTGGCCACTTAACCCATTTTATTCTTTTGAGGGTAACCCATTTTCCTGGAGCAAGACCTCTTTTTCTGTGTGTCACCAGTTCTCAGTCATTTCTTTATGTTATAATCTGGTGAATGAATATAGTTGGAGCCACACCTTAGACCAAATCAGAATCTCTGGATGGAGTCCTGGATACTTCTTTTTTTGAGACAGGGTCTTGCTAGGTCACCCAGGTTGGAGTGCAGTGCAGTGGCGCAATCTTGGCTCTCTGCAACCTCCACCTCCTGGGCTTAGGTGATCCTCCTGCCTCAGCCTCCCGAGTAACTGGGACTACAGATGCCCGCCACTATGCCTGGCACATTTTTGTATTTTTTGTACAGAAGGGGTTTCACTGTGTTGGCCAGGTTGGTCTCAAACTCCTGACCTCAAGCGATCCACCCACCTCAGGCTCCCAAAATGCTGGGATTATGGGCATGAGCCACTGACAGCCAGCCCCTGGATATTTTTAATAGCAATTTCCCTGGTGATTCTGCTCTGAACCAAATCTAAGAAACTGCTTTTGTGTATTCTAGTACACTGTCATGTGTGTATTCTAATACACTGTCATGTGTGTTCTAGTACACTGTCATGTGTGTTCTAATACACTGTCATGTGTTCTAGTACACTGTCATGTGTGTTCTAATACACTGTCATGTGTGTTCTAGTACACTGTCGTGTGTGTTCTAATACACTGTCATGTGTTCTAGTACACTGTCATATGTGTTCTAATACACTGTCATGTGTGTTCTAATACACTGTCGTGTGTTCTAGTACACTGTCATTTGTGTTCTAATACACTGCCATGTGTGTTCTAGTACATTATCATGTGTGTTCTAATACACTGTCATATGTGTATTCTAATACACTGTCATATGTATTCTAGTACACTGTCATGTGTGTTCCAGTACACTGTCATGTGTATATTCTAATACACTGTCATGTGTACTCTAGTACACTGTCGTGTGTATTCTAGTATGCTGTCATATGTGTATCTAGTATGCTGTCATGTGTATTCTAGTACACTGTCCTGTATGTATTCTAGTATACTGTCGTGTGTATTCTAGTACACTGTCATATGTGTATTCTAGTACGCTGTTGTGTATTCTAGTATGCTGTCACGTGTATTCTAGTACACTGTCGTGTGTATTCTAGTATGCTGTCATGTGTGTATTCTAGTATGCTGTCATGTGTATTCTAGTATGCTGTCGTGTGTGTTCTAGTATGCTGTCATATGTGTATTCTAGTACACTGTCATTATATTCTAGTACACTGTCACGTGTGTTCTAGTACACTGTCACATGTGTTCTAGTACACTGTCGTGTGTATTCTAGTATGCTGTCATGTGTGTATTCTAGTATGCTGTCGTGTATTCTAGTATGCTGTCGTGTGTGTTCTAGTATGCTGTCATATGTGTATTCTAGTACACTGTCATATGTATATTCTAGTACACTGTCACGTGTGTTCTATTACACTGTCACATGTGTTCTAGTACACTGTCGTGTGTATTCTAGTATGCTGTCATGTGTGTATTCTAGTATGCTGTCATGTGTATTCTAGTATGCTGTCGTGTGTATTCTAGTACGTTGTACTGTGTATTCTAGTACACTGTCGTGTGTATTCTAGTACACTGTCGTGTGTATTCTAGTATGCTGTCATGTGTATTCTAGTATGCTGTCATGTGTGTTCTAGTATGCTGTCATATGTGTATTCTAGTACACTGTCATATGTATATTCTAGTACACTATCACGTGTGTTCTAGTACACTGTCACATGTGTTCTAGTACACTGTCGTGTGTATTCTAGTATGCTGTCATGTGTATTCTAGTACACTGTCGTGTGTTCTAGTGTGCTGTCATATGTGTATTCTAGTACACTGTCATATGTATATTCTAGTACACTGTCACGTGTGTTCTAGTACACTGTCACATGTGTTCTAGTACACTATCATTTGTGTATTCTAGTGCACTGTCATATGTGTATTCTAGTATTGCATGTGTATATTCTTTGCAGTCTTAATTCCATTGTTGCCGCATCTGAGAATACAGTGACTTATTATTATTATTTTTTTGCAATCTAGACTAACAATAAACACTCAGAGATATCAACTATGGTGAGAAGAGCTTTGCTATCAAATGACCTAGGTTGAAATACTAGCCCTGTTACTAACTGACTAAATAAACTTGGGTGAGTCACTTGACTGTATCGTTAATCCTTATGGTAAATGAGAAGATAAAAGCATCCATTTCTTGTGAATTAATGGGATAAATTATAATTGTTCTGGAAGATGATTTCCTGATTACATCTGCAAAGATTTTTTGTGTCATTGTAATAGTTACTTAATTATGCTATTATGATTAGTTTATGTTATAGATTATTTTAATATTAAAATCCCTGGACAAGTCATTTGAGTTCAGAACTTCTTAACCTATTTAGTTTTCAGATTTGGGGAAGTGATAGTTAAATAACAATTGTCATTTTAGTTTCTAAAACATGTAAATAAGTCTCACTTTAAAGTACCTTAAAATATGGTAGGGGTAGATATTGTTTACCATTTGAAGGTTGGACCCTGTGATAAAAGAGCTGTTTATATCATCCTGCAGTGTAGTATTGTTCTAAATCAGAAATTATTTTAGTCTGTTTAGCCAGCATCAAAGAAGGAAAACAAAAGGGAGACATCATTATTTGAACATATATTACTGAGTTGAGTAATTTTTTCTCAATTATTTAATCTGTGAAGTAAATATTATTATCAGTTTTACAAAATCATCAGTGCCGGGAAATCATTCATTTGAAAAGTATTTAGTATATTCAAAATCAATATAATGAAAACAATTCTCTTGAAGTAGTTATTGTAAGTTTACTTTTTCTCTTTTTCTTCACCTTTGGTGAGTATTTGACTCCTCTATACTCTCATTTTGAGAAATAAAATGTGCTCTAAAATATCAACTGGCTAATAACCATTGGTAGATCATTCCCTTTCCCCATATATCCAAAAAGATTGTGTGTTAAAACGGCAAAAGTTTCAAATGAGAAGAATTTTTATCTTTTTGTTTTTGCATGGAATATGTTTCAGTCGTAAGTCAATGAGTATTTAGCAACATTTAATAAAGTAATTTAACTCTGTCTGCAAAAACCAGATTCTTAAATTATTGTTTATTTTTAGTTTGATGTGCAATGGAAAATTGTTTGTGTCCATATGATTTTTGTATAAAATAATCGTTTTCGTATGTTTGGCTTCTGGGTTTTTTGAAAGACAAACTTCAGAAAATGCGAGGGATTAACATCTCCACATGTGGCTCTGCCAGACACGTCAGGATAGGTTGCTGGTTCCCTGCAGCTCCTGCAGCGTTGAGTGGGCATGCGCAGATGACACTGTGCTGCCCAAGCGGGTTGACTGAGAACGTCCCGGAAGTGGAGTTCACCGTCGGTTTAGATGGTTCTACTAGGATTATAGGCGTTTTCAAATACCCTGATCTAGAGTCAGGACAAAATATGTTATTGTCAGCCTACCTCTGCTGTCATGTTTCCAACATTCTGTGTCAAGTAATTAGCAATATAAGTAATATGTGATTCAAAATAGTTACGAGGAAAAGGAAATGGAAGTTAGGTGTTCTTTTTGTTTGTAGACTTGTAATGTTGTGTTCTACCACATTCACCTCCATCCTTTCTGAATGTAGGGACCTGATTTTAATCTCTGAACTTCTGTGATGATAGTAGTTATCATTTTAGCAGCCATTTGACTTGGAGGAACAAAGCTTCTAGGAATTTAGTAATTTAAAAAATAAACCATATATTTTATCAATTATAACTATCTTCTTATATTTAAGGGAAAGAGGACTGTGTGCCAAAGAGTAGTTTATTAGTTATATAGAGCAATGCTTGATGAAGTATACAGAGATCCACTCGTGTATACTTCGGCTTCACAAAAATCAGATGATTTCAACTTACTGGAGTAGGATGAGACAGACTTAAGTTATTTACTAAAAATTAGATCTCAGACAAAGTACTTAATTTGAGCCTTCCTTTCTAGCCATCTGTAAGTATTTAAAAATAGGAATGTCATGGAGATTCATTAAGATAAAATACATAAAACACTTGTGCCTATTTGTGCCTGTTATAAAATTCATCTTTTAACCATACCAGTAATGAAATGTAATATAAAATTAACTGGTACTTTATTTAAGTGAAACCTGTTTGTCAGTCAAGAAGGATGCATTGCACCTTGTGGATTGTAAAACTTATACTTTCTTATTATTGTTATTGAATTTACCTAGAAACAGCTCCTAAAAAAGAAAGAAGACTGAGCGAAGTTTGGCCAAATTTGATTCTTTAGTTTCTTTTTACTGACTTTGTTGTTGTTGTTGTTGTTGTTTTTGAAGACCAAAGAGTTTATCATTTTAAAATCTTTATTTTATTTGAGAATATCTGTAATCCTAGCACTTTGGGAAGCCCAGGTGTGCGGATCACTCGAGGTCAGGACTTCAACACCAGCCTAGCCAACATGGTGAAACTCCATCCCTGTCATGGTGAAATTAGCTGGACTTGCTAATTTCCCCATGTGAGTGGCGCACACCTATAATCCCAGCTATTCGGGAGGCTGAGGCAGAAGAATTGCTTGAACCCGGGAAGCAGAGGTTGCAGTGAGCCAAGATTGCACCACTGCATTCCAGCCTGGGAGACGGAGTGAGACTCTGTCTAAAAAAAAAAAGAAAAAGACTCTATACGGTTCCTATAAAGTGACATGTTTTCCATTTCATGACCTCTGTGGCTCCCAACTGAGTGTTTTGTTAGTATTCAAGGTCCTTATAAAACTGGCATATAAAAGTGGTTTATCTTTAAAATTAAATTGGGTGCCCTCTCCAATGAGATAACAAATAAAACTTGCAGATCTTTTGATACTTCTGTAATAGAACTTTAAAAATAAACTGTGTTTAAGATGAAATATTGATTTCCCTCCACTCATACTTTCTTAAACTCAAATGAAAAAATTCATTTGTTTGCCATTCTAATCTCAAAATGACTTGCAAGTTTATGATGTATTCACCTTTGGAAGATTAGAACAAGTAAACTTCAGGAAAATTATGAACCTAACTATAGCCAGTTTGAAAATATTTCTCTTTGCCTTTCTTTTTTAAAAGATACCATTTAATTTTAACCTAATTTAAGACTAGTTATCCATCTTTTAAGTTAAAGAAATCATTTTGCTGTATATAATGTTGAAATATTTTTATTAGATTTATGGATCTTTTTAGATTGTTAGTATCGACACAAGGGATTAAAGTTTCAAAATTAAAAAATACTAAAAAAAAAAAAAAAAGGACAGCTATAGAACCCCACAAATAATGAAGGAGGGTCATGATTGCCTGTTAGAAACAAAATGGTTTTTAACAAGATACATCAAATGCTGTATGTCCATATCGAGGACACTCCCACTCCCAAGTTCTGTCTAAATTCAGAGAGACTTCAGTGCCTAGTTTCTTTCTCTCTTGGAGAAAGTGAAATGGAGAGTGTTAGATAGATGTAAGGCAAAACCTCAAAATAAGGTTTTGGAAGGAGGGAAGTTAGGTTTTAGTCACAGGAACTAGGCTTGGCTTGGAATTATAGGAATAGGGGTTGACTTGGAGTGATTAAAGCAATAGCTGCACTTCAAGGCTGGGCTGGGGGTGGGGAAGTGGGAAAGCGTGGCCAGGTCATAGCAGAACAGCCTTACAGGACTGACTTGATGAGAAGCCAGTGAGTCACATGTCCTTTTATTTCCCTTGTCAAGGGAAGCAGTGCTCTAGGGCTCCTCTGGCCCTGAACCTGCAAGTAAGAGTTAAGTGATTTCAGGCAACCATCAACAGTATTGACAGATGGAATATATTAAAAGGGAAATAAATAGAAAAACAGTCACTAGGAAAAGGAAGGAAACTGGATACCTAGCATTTATTACATGTGTGCCAGACACTGCTAGGTACGTTACATTTGGCTGTCGTAACCATCCTGTGAGGTAGGAATTTTCATTCCAGTTTTATTTCATTTACAGATGAGGAAATTGAGAATCAGCATAATGTCACCTAGATATATGTAACCAATATTAGGATATGTGTTTGAAGCTATAGGACTGAAGAAGGAGTTGTGTGCTATAATTAAATCAGATAATTCATTTACTGTGGGATCTACAGAGAGACCAGATCTGATGAAGTGTAGCATTTGTCCAGGGAAATTAATTGATACTTAGTGGTATTTAAAATGGGAAGTAATTTATTTTCCAGTCGTTTCGAAGGAGATGGAGCTCTGTAAGAAATGTTGATTAAGAGGTGCCAGCTGTATTTAAATTACAGCAATATGTTTTAATATTAGAATTCAGTAGTTAAACAGTACAAATTCCTGTTTCCTGTTAGAGAAAAGCAGTGACTTCACTTCGGATTGTAAGCGAAAGAGATCAGGTGCTCTCAAACTTTAATGTGCCGTGGAATTGCCTCTGGTGCTTGTTAAATTCAATTACGAAGAGATTTAGTTTAGTAGATCAGAAGTGGGCTTCTCTGACATCTGAATTATTAGCAGTCCCCACCTCTCTCGTTGACTGTGATGTACCCAGCAGTTAAATATCAGTAGATACAGATTAAGATTTCCATTGTAATGTATACCAGTGTTGAAAAGCTGTTGCTGTAGATTGGGGTTTCCCCCATTGCATTTATTTTCACGTAACCATAGATTAGAAAATGTTGTCCAACACAGACGTCCCCAGCCTTTTTGGCACCAGGGACTTGTTTCTTAGAAGACAATTTTCCACAGACAGAGGGGGGCAGGGAACGGTTTTGGAATGCAGCTGTTCCACCTCAGTCTCAGATCATCAGGCATTAGATTCTCATAAGAAGGGCACAACCTAGATCCTCCCTTGCTTGCTCAGTTCACAGTAGGGTTTGTGCTGTGAGCATCTAATGCCACCACTGATCTGACAGGAGATGAGCTCAGGTCGTAATGCCTCCTGCCACAGCCCGGGGAGTGGGGACCCCTGGTCTAACGCAATAGCCAGTTGCTTGTTGCTCTTTAAATATAATTGATTAAAATAAAATGAAATAAAAGTTCAGTTTCAAGTATTCAAAAGCCTCCTGTGACTAGTGGCTACTGTCTCAGACAGAGCACATAATAGGACATTTTCATCATCATTGCAGAAAGTTATCTTTGGCAATGCTGGATGAGAGTGTAAGAACAAGGAATATTTGCTCCTGTATAGTTGTTTTGGAGTGAGAAATTATATTTTGAAGTTATTCTTATTAAATACTACATTTTTATGTAGGAGCAGACATTTTCTTTATAAAAGTGAGTTTCATATTAAAAATGCTTCTGATTAACATATTGCATGCTTTATTATTTTGTTTTTTTTTTTTAAATGAATTAGAGTTTCAGAAAGTACATAGTATAGTATGTTTATACTTAAAGAAGATAAACTACTTAGGTGGCTTTAACTTGTCCTTGGAATGATAATCATCTGAAGACTTTTTTGATGTATAAGGGATTTTCCCACTACAGAACTTTCCGCCAAAGAACATTTCTTACTCTGCTCAAAGAAGTAGGAAAGGCCTAAATATTTTATCACTTTATAAAACAGGCTTAAAGAGGATATGAGAAAAGGAAACTAAGTGGTCTAAGCAACCTCCAGAATTTGTCCTGAAAGTGCTGCAGTCCACTGGATTCTGTGTATCCAAAAAGCTGCTCGTTAAAATGTGCCTGGAATTCAGCGTTAAATCTTTTAACTATGCTAGTTTGGTAGAATTTTCCTAAACGTATTGAATATAATTTATAAATTATCAAGGAAAATTGTTTTAGGAGAGTTTCAGAAAGTATATAGTATATCTTGTAATTATTGATTATAATGTGAAACATATAGTCCTTGAAATAGTAAACTTTATGAGAAATTCACCTCAACATTGTTTATATCATCTGTTGAACCTGAAGTTGGTTTATAAAAATTTTTAGAGTTTGAAGTCGTATATAATGTATGAAAGAGACCTTAAATTGACAGTATTTTTTGCATTCTCAGAGTGAAACATAGGCCGGGCTCAGTGGCTCGTGCCTGTAATCCCAGCACGGGGGATTTAGCCCAGGAGTTTGAGACCAGCCTGGGCAACATAGAGAGAATC
Organism: Macaca fascicularis; assembly: GCF_037993035.2. Taxonomy (NCBI): domain Eukaryota; kingdom Metazoa; phylum Chordata; class Mammalia; order Primates; family Cercopithecidae; genus Macaca; species Macaca fascicularis. The sequence goes on from NC_088376.1 coordinate 199,806,161, forward strand.
TGTCTCTACAGAAACAAAAAATAAAAAACAAGGTTTCAAATGAAACACAGGTTTAAAATAAGAAACAAACAAATAAACAAAAAGCTAAGCTTGCTTTCCTCTTATCTTTTAGACCCTTTAAACTTGGAGCCGTTGGACTGAGTTGTATGAGTTCTTTCTTCATATCGCCTCTCACACTTTTTCATTTCGGATTCATTTTTATGCCCTTTGTTCTTTCATTCCTGTATTATGGGGATGGTTATCTTTGCAGATTTCGAGTCTCCTCGTGCTGCTCTTCATCCTGCCTCGCCCTGTGAATTGAGTGCTCCTAACCAGCCTTTTCATCATGTCACTGCACTTCCCAAAGTCTTTTAAGAAATTCTGTGTTGCTAATAGGCTAAGAACAAAAAGACTTTTTTTGAACTTATTTAGGTCTCTACAGTTTGGCCAAAGTTTGCCTTTTAACTCCGATTTTCACTGGTCTGTAACTGAGCCCTTCATATAAACCATGCCAGGCTTCTTCTTGTTCCCTTTCTGCCCCTGCACACCCCATTTGAGACATGCTTTCCCTATATCTCTGCTTGCCCTATGGTTAAGGGTTGAATTTTGTCCCCCAAAATGTTGTTGAAGGCCTAACCTCCAGTACCTGTGAATGCAACATTATCTGAAGATAAGGTCTTTGCAAATGCTAGAGATAAGGTGAGGTCATTAGGGTGGGCCCTAATCCAATATCACTGTGTCCTTATAGAAAGGGGAAATTTGGACACAGAGATAGAGAGATAAGGAGAACACCAGGTAAATATAAAGACAGGGGTCAGGATAGGTGATGCAGCCGCCGCTGGGAAACTGCCAGGAAACCACTAGAAGGTGGAGAGAGAGGTGGAGCAAATTCTCCCTCACTGCCCTGAGAAGTAACCAACCCTACTGACACCTTGATCTGAGACTTCCAACCTCCAGAGCTGTGAGGCAATTCAATACATTTCTGTTGTAGGAGTCACTCATTTTGTGGTACTTTGTTATTGAAGCCCAAAGAAACTAACGCATCTACTGTTTTGTTTTTTATTTTAAAATTTGTTTTCCATTAACGACCTTCTTAAAGAATCTGAAGACCTTTTCTCTGGATCTTCTCTTTAAAAAAATGCATATATGTTTATAAACACAAAACTCCAAATAATTTCAGAGGTAAAGAATCTCTGATCCACTCAAATTATTTCCAACCCACCATGTTCGTCCAAGACCTCATCTTCTTTGTGAAGAGAGTCTGCCCACTTAACTTTTGATTGTCTTCTCTCTTTGGAAATGTACTGTGTATATTTTGCTTTTGGTACTTCATCCCATATTTCTTGGACTCCAGGCTCTCTCAACTTGAAAACAATAAACTTTCTAAATACCAGACTCCTAGATTATAAGATTTGTATCAGGTTTTGAAGGATAGGGTTAGTTCTTCATACCCACCCTCCTATCATCAGCATTGCAAGGTAATATATACCAAGTATGAGATGACATGTATCCAATGCCCAATACGTAACTGCAGGATACTAAGATAATCCATGCTCAACACCGAGTGCCTGCTATTGCTGCTGTCTTTCTTAAGAATATTAATATCTGCTAAACTACTTCCCACCAGAAAATAACTTGAACTTCCTGCTTGGGCAAGGGATAATAATAACAGGTGTTACTTCGTCTTGTACTGAGTCTGGCATCAGGAGAACAGTAGATGTGAAAAGAAGTTTTAAAATGACAAGGCAGAGAAGCAGTATTCTCTGACAGTACCATGGAAGGATGGCAGGCCCCGGCGTTTACAGTTTTAATTTGACTCTCAGCTCACTGTAAATTATTCGGGAAGTATTGTGCAAGTGATTTACCATGCTGAGCTTTTTAAAAATGCACCTAAAAAAGTAAAGAAAATTGTTCTTATATTTTTAAAGGTTAGACCCTCTTCTAAGACTGTTGTGTTTATAGCTTCATTCACACCCAGAGAACTTTGCATTCCACTTTCAAGAATTCACAGGCACTTTGAAGCACATCCTGAACCGGCAAAGAACTTCTCTTCCTTCGTGTCTTTTACGGAAAGTTTTCCTGCTAACTTTGTGTGCATGGGAGTTAGAAGAACCGGATCCTGGTTCTAGTGACAGGGATTATTTGTTGTCAACTTTGATCAAGTATTTTCACTAGTGATTACTTTTCCTTTGTTTGGAAAATGTGAGGGTTGACAAATTTATCTGTTCTTATTCCAGCTTTAACATGCTGTATTAACCTCGTTTTATGGATGAAGAAACTGACCCAGTAACTGAGGGTAGAGAGGTAAAAAAAAAAAACAAAAAACCTGGGCCTAGAAGAAAAGCCCAAGTAATGTGACTGTGAATCTACTGCCTTCTGTCCTCCCAACTGCCACATACAACAAAAGTATGTTTTGTAGTTTTCTTAGATTTAAATTAAATTTGAGGACTTAAAAAAATTTCTGGGTCTGTGCAGTACATTCTTGTACAAGGTGAATTCTTATACCATTGCACTATTTTACATTATAGTTCAGTGGTTCAGTGTCCACATTCTGGAACAGACTGTAGGAGTCTGAATATTAGTTCCACTTGTTAGTGTCTGTGAAATTTGGGATGAGTTATTTCATTTCTGTGCCTCAGTTGTCTCATCTACAAATTAGGGATAATAATAGTGCCCACTTCAGAATGTTGTGGGTATTATGAGAATTAATACAACTGCTAAAATTGGAACATAAGTACATTTTAGCTGTTTTTCTAACCTGACATTCAAGACAAATGAGATAATTATTTAAAAATCTTGCTTGTGTGCTTTTGAGGTGTTTTGAGAAAGCTCCATTTGTTCTTACTATTCTTAAACACATCAATGTAGCTAACTGTGCAAAACTAAGACTAAGTATTCTGTGGATTATACAAGGTAGCAATGTCATCTTGACTATCTCCTATGCATCTTATGTTCCATAAAAATTTTGATTCTTTTCTCCCTGACTTTTCAAATTTTTTTTGTATGAAAAATTTACAATTGTAATTCGGTAGGGCTTTTGCATACTTTTGGGTGTCAGATTTGCGAAGAGGGATAAACATCTAAGTTTGAAGGTCACGAAAGTATTGCCAGTATATGTATAGTGGTAATAATTCAGAGAGAGGGAATTTTCTATAAATTGCAGTTAAAATAGTGTTTTGTACATTGTGGTTCAAAACTATTATGAAGGAAAATGGGAATTCTGAAAAGTGGCATAAATAAGATTCCATTTGACTATGCATACAGTGTATTGCCATGATGAGGGTGATGCAAAACAGAAAACACTAAAAGAACAGATCTGCTTACAGTTCGCCAAGTAAAAAGTCTATGAAGGGAAAAACCAGTAAAAACACTTAATTCCTTAAGTATTTTCTGTACCCTGTGCCATTTTGTGTGTATGTGTTTTGTTTTGTTTTTTTTTTTCTTGAGACAGTCTCGCTTCGTTGCCCAGGTTGGAGTGCAGTGGCGCAATCTCGGCTCACTGCAACCTCCACCTCCTGAGTTCAAGTGATTCTCCTGCCTCAGCCTCCCGAGTAATTGAGACTACAGGCACCCGCCACAATACCCAGCTAACCTTTTGTACTTTTAGTGGAGACGGGGTTTCCTCATGTTAGCCAGGATGGTCTCGATCTCCTGACCTCGTGATTTGCCTGCCTCCTCCTCCCAAAGTGCTGGGATTACAGGTGTGAGCCACCGTGCCCGGACCCATTATGTATTCCTTTAACTGGTCTTCTTCCATAGTGTTTTTAGTCAGGTAAATATAAAATAATTGTTTTAAGTTTATATATAATATATAAAATATATAATAGATATTACAAATACATATTACTATATAATATATTAATATATTATAAAATATATTGCTATATATTAACACTATATTATAAAAGTATATTGCTATATTATATATTAATATTACCACTATTTGCATTGGTAGATATTTACAGATTTTCATTTTTAATAGCACTGTATTTCTGATTAGATAAGTTTTTTTAAAAAATTAAGTTTAGATTTAATTTTCTATTTTCTATATTTTTTAGAGATGGCTGGAGTGCAGCGACTAGTCACGGGTGTGGTCTTAGCTTCATTACAGCCTTACATTTCTGGCCTCAAGTAATCCTCCCACCTCAGCCTCCCGAGTAGCTGGGATACAGGCACCGCTATTTCCCGGCTCGATTAGATAATTTTTGCTGCAGAAGGAGCTGGCTGTTTTTTCGATCTTACAATTTAACCCTGCCACCCTCCCCCACTCCCCAAAAGCATGTACTTTTGACTAATAATCCTTGATTGTACCTTTTCCGCCTCCAAGCTAACCCCAGTTGTGAATCAGGTGAAAATGATCAAGGAATTACCATTGCTGAAATGTTGTGCTGTCTGTGTATTAACCACTGGATACTCTATTGTCACATCTTGCTATATCGCTTTTCATGGTATCATTGTGAAGCTTTTAGGTGGCATATATCCCTTGTTGATCACATAGTGGGTGAATTTACAAAACTTTTAGCAAATCTATGATATAGCTCTGTATTGAACTTTTGTGGATCTGTTCTTTCTTCCCTTGTCTACTATACTTATATCACAGGCCCATAAATGCTATAAATTTTGGGCTTCTATCTGCAATCGATAGGGGTCTGTATAGAATAGTTACTCAGTAAATATTTGTTGAGTTGAAATAATTTTACTTCCATGCATTGTTTTAGATTATTTTCTTCTCGGGTCTCTGCCATTTAACAATTATTATTCCTGTGGGTTTCAAATTAACATAAAAAACAAGTAGAGAATTTACGATAGTTTTCCTCTTTGCGTTGGATTTATTTCTGTATTTTCACAGTGGGTAGACTATTCTACTCTTGTAATAAAACTACAGTTTATCAAATATGATAGTCATGTGACAGTCCCTTTCTTTCACACATATTGCCTTTCAGTAAACTTTTTTTTTTTAAATTTGGTTAATAAGTCAGCCAAGAACTTCTGATACTTTTCCTTTACCACCGACCCCCCCACCCCCCGACCGTGATGTTTATTTGCTGTAGTTTAGGATGTAATGCATTCTTTGTTTTAAAACAGTTTACATCATAGGACAATTTGAATATGCTTGTTGGTACTAGTTACTATGATTACTTTTTTTGGATGGGATATTTGCTCTTTCAGTCTGTTCCACTTGACTTAAGAAGAAAGGGGGCCGGTACTGTGCTCATGCCTGTAATCCCACCGCTGTGGGAAGCTGAGGCAGGAGGATGGCTTGAGCTCAGGAGTTCGAGACACATCTGGCAACATAGTAAAATCTATACTAAAAATAAACAAAATGAGCTGGGTGTGGTGGTGTGGTGGTGTACACCTAGCTGGGTGTGGTGGTGTACGCCTGTGGTCCCAGGTGGGAGGATTGCTTGAGCCTGGGAGGTTGAGGCTGCAGAGAGCCAAGGTCACACCACTGCACTCCAACCTGGGCGAAGACCTGAACTCAAGGAAAAAAAAAAAAGACGACGACGACGACGAAAGGGTGACCAAGCATCCTGGTTTACCAGGGACTGATTGAGGTAAACTTTAACTATAAAACTGGAGTGATCCTGGTTAAACTGGGATGAATTGGTCAACCCAGGAGAAGTTTCCTGTATTTAAAAGAATTGGTTAATCTTACTAAGTCATCAATAAACTTGAAATACGTGCATTTTTTAATATATTGTTTTATTTGAAAGTTGTGTTCAGAAGAAGAGATATTCCTGTTTTCACACTGAGGGTACTTATTGGAAGGCATTTCTCAGAAGTTGGTCCTAAAATGATGAGATGTATCTAATTCTCGAACACATCAATATTTGGAATTATTAGCCTAATGGATAAATAAGAATTATAACTTGAATATCTCTCCAACTACAGTTTAAAGTTATTTTGAGAATTAACAAATGTTTGAATGTTTTATTTCAAAGCTCTTTAAGGAATAAGATTCCCAAACTTTAGGGTACGTTAGAAATCACCTTGCATGCCTGTAAAGACCAGTGACTAGTCTTTGTACCCAGAGATTATGATTGAATAGGTAAGAAAGAGTTATCTATATTTTAAACCTCACTCTAGGTTTCTCCAAAGCAGATGTTTATGCATATGTGTAGTCAACAAAATACTTATTTCAAAAAAAAATCCTCTTATTTTTTAAAAGACTGTATTATATATTGTCTTAACATTAATGACAAAGTAAATTTATATATTTAAAAAAACAAGAACCTTATGCTCACCTCTCTCTATCTCAGTTGTAGTTTCTGTGCTAGTAGAAAGCTGGAGCAAAACCCATCATATTGAGATATATCAGTTATTACCAGTTATTACAGGCTGAGTAGGAAGAAAGTATATTTTGATAATGTAATTGGGTTTAATTTATTGTTATTGAAGGATCTCACACATGCTTAAAAATAATCAAATGTGAAGTGAAAAATAATTTAAAGTTTAAATAAGTGATTTTCCCTGGGCAGTGTAGACCAGGAATTAGCTTGTAATGGCATGGAAGATAAGTAAGATAATTAGGTCTATTTGCCTCCTAAAGAGAAGCGGCAATTGATACCTGTTAATCGGTTTAAATCCATATCCAGTCTTTTAACTCCTGGGGATCACACAGGGCATGACTGAGCAGCTATGCGCCTCAGGGTTTGTGGTCCCTATTCATGTAATCTCACTCAGGCTTTTCGCATTTCCAGGAAAGCTTATTTTTGTCAGAGGCATTTGCTTCCCCTCATTCTAACTGTGCTGCGTGCAGTTCTGCATGCACAACTTTCACATTTGCTCAATGGTTGTTTATGGACCCCTATGTTAAAAAGTTTTCTAAGAGGTATATAAGTGCATATGCACCGTTTAAGTGCATACAGTGTCACTTGTCATTTTTATTAACTTTGCATCTTTAATAACTAGAAGAAAAGAGAGAGAGAGACAGGTACTACTTACTGTTTTTTTTTTAAGGTTTTTTTTGCATTCTTGTATCACCAGTACCTAGCACAGACCTGGTGCAGCATGGACGTTTAGTACATATATTTTGGGTAAATAAATGAACACAAAAGAGTTAACAAAGGTTCAGTTTTATTTTCTCCATACTTTCCCAAAAAACGTTTGTTGGTTTTTGGAACTTCTAAAATAAAATATTTTATTATGAAAATAACACCAGAAGATCATGGATTATTTAGAAACGACACACGCTTATAGAGAAGGAAACAAAAACTATACGTTTCTCAACAGCCTCTAAGAAATAATGTTAAGATTCTTCTCAGACCTTTCTTCTGTGTCTCTTTTTCTGTCTCTCTTTTCCTCAATCTGTCTTTTAAGCTGGAATTGTACAACTTACACCTCTGTTAATTCTCGTATTTGTACCACACGTGATACTGTGTTCCGGTTTCAGATTTCAGTGTCCTCAGAATTAAATTTAAGGAGAGCTTCCAGCTATGAATGGGCCAAGAGCCTTGTATTGCCGATTGCTTACAGGAAGGCTGTGTCTTCAGGGCTCCCTTCCCTTGTGGATTTCTGCTTCCCATAAGCAGAATTAAGCCTATTCCTTATTTTCTCTTCGGCTCAGAGGTACACTGACTGCTCCAAGAATGATGCTTGTCTATACCACTAGGTATAAATACCTATGGGATCACTTAACGTTTTCTTCTTCCATTATTATTGATTACTCATTCAACAGATGTTTATTGAGTACCTGCCACATGCTAGGTGCTGTTCCAGGCAATGGGGATGTGGAAATATTTCAGTTATGGTTAATTGTTTAGTTAAACACAAGTATTTCAACAAAACTTGTTTTTATGGCTTTCTTCCTTCAAAATTAAGAATTAAACCACTCTCAAGATAGTTACTAAAGTAATAGATTTCCCTTTCAAAGTTGCATTAAAATACAAAATCACAAATGCATGTAGACATATTATCAATAATAAAATGTTTTTAGAATTAGGAAAATTTGGGGGATTCTAATGTTTTTGCATTAAAAGTTGTGTATATGTTAAGCTGTATACATGTTAATAATTTTTAAAATATTTTATTTATGGCTTATTTTGTCTATTAGATCAACTAGACATTTCTTTTGGAATGATGAATTATTTACTTACCCCTTTAGAAAATAAAGATTACTAATTACTCATTTAAATATTTACTGAAGTATATACCATGAGATGCTGTTTAAGTATTTATGATTACTTAAAATTTAGATTTTAAGTTAACATTTGGAATACCTTTCAGATTTCTATATCTTGTGTGCTAAATGATTAGAAGCTGCTTCTCAGTATCTTGTTAGGGTGCCCTTAGAATCTGCAAGAGCTAAAGCCAAGATATAATGAGAAAGAGATGAGGAAGATATCAGGAGAGGAAGAATGCAGCTAGTTTGCTAATGTGTAAAAGGTTTTCTTCAGAAATTCTTACTCATGTCAGAAGTACTGACTGAGTTTTTAAAATGAGTGAAGTTGACAGCATTCCTATAGGGATTTCTCGGTAATCCTTTAAAAGGTTATTTTAAGTATTTTGTTTTCTAAAAGTGTAATTGTTTTTAGACAGTTAGCCTTAAAATTGCAATCCCATATGCTATCTTGCAGACATTAGTAGCCCACCTAGAATCAAGGGTTACTGAAGTATAACACAAGTGATATTGCCTAATTCAAAAGTTGAAAGCTTTATTTTTAGTACTTTAATTGATTTTAGGTTGTTGACTTTTGGCAAATTATATCTATAATATACAGATTCCATGAAAATCTAATGTAACTCTTTAGACAAAGAACTCAAAAATATTACTTTAATGATCATTTTAAAAACCTTCCTATGGTTAAGGAATTTTGTTATATTCATACTTGTTTTTACGTACTTTAAACGGATAGCTTAAAAACATGGTTGTACAGTGAGAACACATGGACACAAAGAGGGGAACCACAGACACTGGGGTTTACCAGAGGGTGGAGGTTGGGAAGGAGGGAGAGGTTCAGAAAAAATACCTATCGGGTACCATGCTTATCAGCTTGGTGATGAAATAATCTGTGCACCAAACCCTGATGACACACAGTTTACCTCTGTAACAAACCTGCACATGTACCCATGAACCTAAAATTTAAAAAAGAATAAAAGGTTTTAGACACAAAAGTAAGATTAACTTAAGAAAAAAAATATTCTCTCCTTAGAAATTTAAATTGAGAACAAAGTAGTTTTGGTAAGCAAGGTTTATTTTGTAAGTTCTAAGAGTACTTTTAAGTTGCCACTTCAATAGAGGAATCTTCTCATGTTCTGTATATTGAGGTTATTGTTGGCTCAAATATATAACCATCTGCTATGTCTATATTGTAAGGAAAGAAATGAAGCACAGATTCACGTTGATTGCAGTACCATATAATTTGTTCTAATATAAAGAAAACTCAAGATTATAATTAACTATATTTCCATAGCAATAAAAAAATCATAGGACCACCCAAATATGTTTTTCACCATTGAAAATATTGCCCAAATTCCTTTGTCAGTGAACATTTCAAAGGTCTGATTGGTTCTAACAGCTGAAATAAGCCACTATATTATATTGTGTTATATTTGTTGTATTATATTCTATTTTCAGACCTAAATGTTTTGGTCCATTAGAATGAGTATTATGGATGCACAATTACAAACAGCCTATACTCTGGCTACCCATAGTATATTTGTATTTTTAATGAAAAGGAAATGAAAAACAACATGACTATTCACTCAGTAATATTTTAAAAGCACTAGTGTGTCTTTAAAATTTTGAAAGCAATACATTTACTCAGTGGATATATTTGGAATGTGTTCACAAGGAACAGAGATGCTTTACTATAGATGGCTTTAGTTACCAGTCTCTGGTGCTTCTCAGTGAAACAGTAAGTTGGCTATGCTAAATGCTGTAGTTTTTTTTTCTTTTCTCTCCTTTGAATGATGTTTTGCTGGAATTATGCCAAAACTTGCCATGACCTGTGTACGTAGAAAATTATTTTAAGTTGAATGCTCAACTAAAACTAAAGATTTAGCTTTATTTTCAGTGCTTCTTAAAAATCTAGGGAAAATAATTAATTCTTCTACAGATTACTAAGAATCCTAATGTAATTCCAGAAGAGAGTTAGGAGGAGAATCTAAAATCAAATAATGGTGCTTATGATGACTTCCAAAATACTTGATTGATGGTTCCAACTCGTGGATCAATGTAATATTATTTTGCGCATTGGAACTTATGCTAACCTATAAAGTGTAGGTATTATTTTAGCCTCATTTTACAGATGGAGAAACTAATATTCAGAGAGTTTAAGCAATTTATTCGAGTTCAAACAACTCAGAAGTTCCAGAGGCTAGATTTGAACCCAGACCATTTGAATCCCGTCTCTAGTTTTAATTACTTTCCCCCTAGATGTTATAGTAGTTTATGCCCCTCCACCCTCACGCTGTTTCTTCCTTTGATTCCAGTTTCTTCTACTATTGTCTTATCTTGTATGGCTCTTATTTTTCAGTATTTTCCATGTTAATATTTCTGCCTCCCTTGGTAGACTTAAAAGGCTGTTAAGATCGGGGATTCTATTTCATGTTTCTTTGTGCTGCCAGTGCTTAACACAATTCATACTACAGTATAGGAATAATATACAAGTAAACAACTGATGGATAGATTGGTGGATGGGAGATTGAGAGAATTTGAACTTTAACACATGCAAATATATTTGTTTGGTATTTTACAGAAAGTAAAATTCTTCAGTTTGCATGTTACTTGAGCATTTTACTAAGGGGCAAATAGGAAAAATGAACTCAGCCAGCCAGCTTCAACCTTCCAATTCCCTTAGCTACAGCTCAGGATGAAATCTTGCCTGAATTGGTTCAATCGTGACAATTCTGCAGTTACTGCCCTTCTAGCTTCTATGATGTTTGGGTCTCATGACAGAGAAGCCTCTCCTACTTAGTTGTCTATATATTATTAACAATGGGAGAGGGGAGGCAAAATTGTTTCTAAAATTTAACTTATGCTACTGCCAATCTTTTTCCTGTCTCTGGAGACATAGCCATACGATATTAGATTCTTTAGGAATATTACAAAAACACCAGGCACTCACTCTTGGAACTTCCTTTTGGTCTATTTTGGTAACCATTTTAGATGATAAATTCTACCAGTGGCACTCAGTTAAATGTTAGGGTTATTCTAAATTTTGGCTGGAGAAGTTCTCCTCTAAATAGTGTTTTCTTAGGTAGAAGTTTATAATCAAGAGACATTAGGATAAAACAAAGTAGCTGAGGAAAATGGCATAATATAGTAATCATGTAGTTATTATAATCCATTCCATTTTCCTTGTATTCATGTACTATATATAATTTCAGGTGAAAGTACTTAGCTTTTTTTGTAGAGTGTGGACTGTTTTTATACTTCTTATTTCAATAGTAAGCATGAGTATTTGGAAATGTGTGTAACTTAATAGAGGATATTTAAATCTACTCCACACAGTGAGTAATTAATGGGTGCTGCCTTCTTATTTTTTACCAAATGTCTTCTTGTAGGATGAAATTCTGACAGGAAAATTACAGGATTAGTGCCCATGATAGGATTTATGTTAATAATTGGAGGCAGTTCTGCTCCTTAAAATGTAAATGGAACTTAAATAAAAGTGTTAAGCAGCAAGGCCCTTTTAAGAATATAGGTTTAAACCTACATATAAATATATAGGTTTTTATATATTATATATATAATTGCCTTGAGGCAATTCTGTACATCCCTGTCTGCACCTTGGACAGATGTCGCCAAATTGTCTATTAATATTTATGGTGTGTCTGTCAGCTACTCACTGAATTTGTTCCTCTTGTGCTTTTAGAAGTTTTATAAGAATTTTTGTGCTGCAGGATACATTAATATGATATTTGATGGAGACAGATATTTTAATCATTTTAGGTTTTCTAATTTTATACAGCAGAGTATGAAAACAGTGGGATCAAAACAAAACTACTAATAAAATAAATACTCTTTTTTCTCAGTCTCTTAAGAAACAGACCTGAAACACAAATAAACAAAACCATAAGATAAATATTGTCATGCTAGAAAAAAATATAAAATCATATACATGAATAAAGAATAAAATTATATATATAATTCTTTTAATACATATGTTTATGCTTACCTCAGCAGAATAGTAACAAGAGCAGTCTCTTTAATGGTTACGTTCTGTGTTTGTGTAAAAGTGACCTCTCAGAGGGGGAAGCAGTTTACATCCAACTAGGAGTTTGGTTTCCTCATCATAAATCTCATGTGACTTTGATATATTTCCTTGAAATACTTAGCACTTACGTGTATATCTTTTTCCAGCTGTGGTTGTGTAAATATTTAGATATTTCAGTCACTCATGTTTATATTTTATCTTCCAACTGGGCAGTTGTTGAAGGAATCCTCCCCTGCCCTTTCCCTGATACTGGTCTTGCCTGAAGTGAATTCTCAAGATTCTATCAGGATTCTTGCAGAGGGCAGTTGACAGTATCAGCGAGAGTATCATCCTTGTTCCTTTTTAAAAGCCTCACGTCATCAGTCTGTGGTTTCCCCCCCCTCCCTCCTCTTTGTAACTATTACGTTTACTGTGCAGAATGTGGTTGAAACCTGGAAGTTGGTTCTGCCAATTGGGATATAGATTTTGTATCTTATTACATAAAATATATACAAATTAACATAACTAGAACGTTACTAGAATGATGGTTATCAGATGTCTTATAGGAATGTGGAATTTATGATTGAAGAGAGAAAGCTTGTTATGAATAATGAGTCAAGAATATTATATGTATACTGTACGTAAATATATAATATTATAAATGTGACAGAGTGAAGGTGGACACCACTTCTAGGGCGGAAGATTGCAATCACTGATATCTGGTACTTGGAGCCTTTCGTCTGCACTCTTCCGAGATTTATATATGCTCTTCCGTATTTGACCTGGTGTAACTCCCTTAAAGTTCTCCTTTAAGAAAGTGAGTCAGAGTTATATATATCCATGATATAGATTATATATGGTATATTATATATATAGGTTTTATATATATATTTATGATATAGGTTTTCAAAACCCTGAAGTATATGGGCAGAAAAAGAGTTGGAAACCAATGATATTGAATTTTAATTGTGCAAACAATTGTGTAGGAATTGAGGTTCTGAGCATATGAGAAACTGATCATGTAAGGATATTTACTGAGCAGTGTGAGCTCGTGTTTGGAGAAGGTGGCATGATACATGGAAAGCTTTCTGTCTCCATGTATTCGTCACCAGGGTCTCTGCTGAATGAAGTAACTGTGAAATCATTTGCAGATAGATATGCTGTGCATGGGGAAACACACCAGATGTCAACAGGTTTGGCCGTTTCTCGATGTTTTTATCATCTCTATTTTAAAAGTAAGCAATCAAAGTGAACACCTCCCGTGTTGGAAGCAAGCATGAACAAGGATGTTTCTCTGTGGATTTTAACTAATGAATGCAGTAGTTATGGAATAGTTTGAAAAAGCAAGGACGTTGAATCTGACTAGGGTTGAACTCCAGCACTGCCACTTCCCAGCTGAATGACAGCTGAGAGTCTCGGTTCCTCCATATGGGCACAGATATAGCAACACACACTTCATAAAGTTGTTGTAATAACGAAGATGGTGGATAATTAATAGTAGTTTTCTTTTCCTTTTCTTCCTGCTTAGACTTTGTAACAAATAATACTTCATTATACTTTTTAAATAAAGATGATGATTACCATTTATGGTTTTTATTATTGAAGTTAACCAGTCACTCATAAATATCACTCAGAAATTGGAAGATCTTTTTTCTGAAGGTTATACTTTATGAGAAACGTGGGATTTCTATATTTTGTTATAACCTCCAAAGGTATTGGCTTAATAGTCAAATAATAGGTTTTTTGCTGATCCTATTCATTCTCCTCAAATTATCACATGCTCGATAGTGTATATTTTCTCTTGAAACGTGTTTCTTAGAAGCAAAGTTCAGTCAGTGGGATATTCTGCAATAAATAAATAAATAAATAAATAAAGAGTTCAGTGGCCAAATAAGTTGGGAAATGCTGCGTATTATACCCCTCTTTTGTACACCATAATATGCATTAGCAGACTAATCACCCTGAGAACTGCAGCTCTTCCTTGAAGCAATGCCGAGTAACAATCTGAAGAAAGAGTATTCTTAGAGCCTTTTGAGAAATTTATCATTTAATAATATGGAAAACATTTTTATTGCTGAGATGTTTACTGAATTGTTCTGTACAAACATCATGGTAATAACTTGGTCCTGAGTTCCATTCCCAAAGCCATACTTGGTTGTGGTTTCGCTATAGGGGACTGCAAATTAGGGACAGAGCAAACCCTCAGAAACACTGCACTTTAGTGGAGCCTGGGTGACATCCAGATTCTGTAATTGGTCATTACTTCCTGTACATAATCCCTCTGGACTTAAACAAAAAACAGTTTTAGAGATGGGGTGTTACTGTGTTGCCCAGGGTGAAGTGCAGTGGGTATTCACAGATGTGATCATAGCACACTGCAGCCTGCAACTCATGGGCTCAAGGGATCCTTCCACCTCAGCCTGCCGAGGCGCTGGGACTACTCAGCTGGGCTTCCCCAGGCAGTTTTGATCTTTCCTGTGGATTTCATCAGTGGCTCTATTCTAATTGACTTTCCAGCTGAGATTTCTTTTTCGCGGTCAAACTTAGGGACATACAATTGACAGCTTGTCAACACCGTTTGGATATTCTAGAAGTATCCCAGATTCTTCATGTCTCATACTGGATGAATTATCTCTTCGCCCTTCTTCCTCTTACCAAATTTCACTCTCTTATTCCCTACCTTCAGTGAAACACTGCTCTTCACCCATTACAGAGACAAGAAACTTGGAAACTCACTACTCTCTACCTCTCCTCCATCCTGTGCATTTGCATTTCCTTTTCCTCCATACTGTCAGTGGCTAGATTCTGTTGATTTTGTGAATTAATATCTTGAGATTCTTCCATCTGTTTTCCTTTCTGTCTGTTAATGGCTAGATTCTGGCTCTCGGATTTCTTTCTTTATTTTTGAGACAGTGTCTCCGTCTGTCCCTGTGCTGGAGTGCAGTGGTGCGATCCCAGCTCACTGCAGCCTCGACTTCCCAGGCCCAGGCGATCATTGCACCTGAGCTTGTGAGTTGCTGGGATTCCAGGTGTGCATCATACACCTGGCTAATTGTTTACGTTTTTTATAGAGATATGGTTTCCTTGTGTTGCCTAGGCTCTTCTTGAACTCCTGGGCTCAAGTGATCCTCCTGCCTTGACCTCCCAAAGTGCTGGAATTCCAGGCATGAGCCACCATGCCTGACCCTGGTTTTCAGATTTATTGCTTGAAATGGGTCCTCACTAATTCCTTTTTGGCTCATCCTGTTAAGTCCAGTTTCATGCTGCCAATAGTGAGCTCTTTAAAACCAGCCTTTATGATACCCATCCCTTGCTTAAAATTTTTTAATGGTTTCTGGCTGCCTTCCACTGGGTTCCAAAACTGTTGCTCAGTGTACAAAGCCCAAGATGTTACTTCTTTTAGCTATTTCTTCATACTTATATTTCACCATCTCCGAAATGCACTTTATACTCAGGCCCTACTAAGCCACTTGCAGGTCCCGCAAGCGTAGCACACACTCCTGTACCTGTGCTCCTGGGTGAAATCATCTCCTGCCTTCCCTTGCTGACCCATTCTTCAAGGCTTATCTCAAATGTAGTGTGTGTGAGTTTCTTCTCTGTCTTGCTCAGGCAATCTGAAGTGCTCCTGCTTTGTATTCTCATGACAACCTATATATCCCTATTTTCTATCTGAAATGGACTTTCAGATTTTAAAATAAAAGTTCCTTTAATTAAATATCTCCTCAGCAGTCAATCCTCCTTAGCATCCACCTTTCAGAATTCCAGCCAAGGGTAAAGGCCAAGAACGTACTGTAATACTTAATCTTCTGAAGTTGTATAGCACTGACTGTTATGACTAATCTAAAATCCAATCTGAATTTCACTTGGCTTCAACATAGCCTTAGAGAATATGAGTTTCCAAGTAATTTTTTCTTTTATATTGCTAGTTTATTTCCTCCCTTTCTAGAGCTTAGTTTCATTGAAAGAATCTATAGCATGCTGTATATATGCACTAAGCTAAAGTTATTAGCGTTTCAGATTATAAAACTATTAGCATTTCAAATTATAATTTTTGTTTCATGGTGGACATAAATAATAGATCTATTATCATTAATTCATTTCACTAAGAAAAAACATTAGTTGGAGGAGTTACAAATTAGAAACAGATACAAATAAGCCTCGCGTAGGCCTTACAGTCTGTTAAAGGTTGAATGTATACATATCAGTTATAACTTTTTAAAATAAAATATTTTCCTGTCTTGTCATAGAATGCATGATTCTTAAACTTCATCTCATTCTGCTTAGTTAGGTCTTTCTTGTCAGCACTTCATTCTTTTTTGTCATTTATTCAACACATGGTTTACTGAGTACTATAATGTGAACAGCACTCTGCCAAGCATAAGGGAAATACCGTGAGCAAAACCAGACCCGCAGATCTTACAGAAGGGTGGGAAAAACAGACAAATAGCATCAGACAAATAGATTTATATATTGTGATTCTTATCATTCTTACCATGGGTAGCTATATAGTGCTATTTAGGTTTATAAAACCAACATTTAGCTTTCTTGTAAAGATTAGGGAGAGCAGAGATTTGAAATAAGAGTAGGTGTATTCTAGCATAAGATTCTTTCAAGCCCAGACCCTGTGGCACGCATAAGTCATGTGGCAGTAGGATGTGCAAGGCATCTGTGGAGCTAACAGAAGTCAGGCTGAAGACAGCAGGGAAAGGCATGGAACAGGAAGTGTCTAGACAGCTGGATCAGGGAATGAACATGGTAGCTCTTGTAGGTCTAGTTAAAGACTTACCTTAAGAGCCATAAGTTTATTTTAAGAGCCACTGAAGTAGAAGACAACCCACATTATATTTGCATTTCAGAGCCTTCATCTGGCTACACTGAAGTGAAACTATTTCAGAGGCTTTCCTACATCCTGGTAGAAAGGGACGGTAATTGGACTTGTGATGGCAGCTGGCTGTAGAGACGAGGCTAAGCAGATTAATTTGAGAACTTTTCGGGAGGAATTTGGGAAGGACTAGGGGACAGAAAGAGAGGAAGACTGGTGTCTACTTTGCCTTATTCATGGACCTTGAAATACTAGATGAGGGCAAAGTTTGGGACTCCATTCAGTAAGGCCTTTGGCTGTCGAATTTGAGAAATCTTTGATAAATTTACATATTTACTCTATATAAGCAGAAATAAGACAGGAATGTTATAAAATATGAAACATCATTCCTGTTTTTGAGATTATAATCTCATTGGAAACAATAAGGTACAGACACAGGAAATATTTAAATGACATAGACACTCAGGGCTTCATTTATTAAGTAATATGTAAAGTGCAGAATGAAGCCCCTCACTCAACATCCTTTACCATTTAATAGTATATTTAATTATTTAAACTCAGGTACTTAGCATTTCACCTCTGAAGTCTATTAAAATATAAATTATTAATAAAATTAATTAATAAAACTGGGGAAGTGTATATACTTGTTATTATTTAGGAACATATAAAAGTCTACATAAAGGACAGTGCTATTATACATTTGAATGTAAATATTCATTAGTATATAGCATATGTTTTGTTAAAGTGTTGACTGCTGTTTGTTGAAAAGGAGATTCCGGGGAGCCGCGCCATTATTTGTAATACTCGGGAAGCCATTCAGTACTTCTCTACCACATTCCTCCGCAGAAACGGGCACATGCATGATATAGACAGGCAATGTAATGGGTTCTGAAAGGACTTATGGATCAGGGATTTGAGGAGCAGACAGGATTTGCACAGACAGTGTGTAGGCTAGAGAAGTTTCTGAGTGGAGACTCAAAAGGATTCAGGAATTGGAAGGTGTAGTCAAGGCAGACACCAGAAATATTGTTAGTAAATAGGGTAGGAAGGGTAGGCCAATGTTATGCAGTGTTTAAACAGTAATGGTGAAGCCGATGCTTTTGAAATAAGCGATTAACTGTTTTCAAGTGATATTTGAAGATATTTTGTCAATTCTTCTGCAGGCTCCCGTCTTCGTCAGGAAGATTTTCCACCTCGCATTGTTGAACACCCTTCAGACCTGATTGTCTCAAAAGGAGAACCTGCAACTTTGAACTGCAAAGCTGAAGGCCGCCCCACACCCACTATTGAATGGTATAAAGGGGGAGAGAGAGTGGAGACAGACAAAGATGACCCTCGCTCACACCGAATGTTGCTGCCAAGTGGATCTTTATTTTTCTTACGCATAGTACATGGACGGAAAAGTAGACCTGATGAAGGGGTCTATGTCTGTGTAGCAAGGAATTACCTTGGAGAGGCCGTGAGCCACAATGCATCGCTGGAAGTAGCCAGTAAGTAAACTGGGCTTTCTGTGTTTGGCAGGGGGGTGGCAGAATGGCCTCATTTGTTTGATCATGGCAATGAAAAGTTGAATTTGTATCCTAGGCCTTACCTGAGGATAATCTCTAGCTTTATATATGAATACAATCTACTATTTGAGTTATCTGTATTTCTCATCCTAACTTGTTATTCAAGCTAAATTGGGATTTACACAGCGTTGATTAATGATTTGACTTTTGATTGGGAGTGATTTTCTGTTGGAAAATTTTATTAAAATTGTTCTACCCCCTCCTTTGTTACTTTTAAATATATTGAATAGGGGACCATGTGCTGCCTATAGTTCAGCTACTTGAGACACTGAGGCAAGTGAACTGCTTGGGCGCAGGAGTTCTGGGCTGTACCGCACCCTGCCCACTGGGTGTCCAAACTGAGTTTGGCATCGGTATGGTGACCTCCTGAGAATGGGGAACCACCAGGTCGGCCTAAGGAGGGGTGAACAGGATCAGGTCAGAAATGGAACAGATCAGAACTCCCATGCTGATCAGTAGTGGGATCATGGCTGTGAATAGCCAAAAAATACACACACGCACGTGCGCGCACACACACACGCAGACGCACACGCATGCACACATGCGCACACACGTGCACACACGTGCGCACACGCACACGTGTGCATACACATGCATTTATACATATCTACATATGAGAATTTGTCTATAAATAAGATACCGTGGGATTTAAAAATTTGTCTTCATTAAGAAAAATACTTTCAACTGGCAGTTTAAGTTAGGGTTTTAACCATTTCTAATTCTTAGAAATATATTTCTATTAAAACTATATCAAAAAAGTATGAGTATATGCCTTATATTTTATTTTCTTGGCCACTGTGGGGTGCCTTTGGAAGGAAACAGGTGTATGTTATCCTCAAGTAGTTGGTGGTTCAGTTTATTTACACTAGCACCAAATACAGTTTATTTGAAATTACCCTCAAGAAGGATTTATTGACTAATCATTAAACTGTTGTGTCTATAGGACAGATTTGTACTGCAGTTGAATAAGAATTGGGCTTCTTTTATTTTCTATCTACATTCAAGGAGTAGCCAAAATGATTTCATTCCCTTGAAAGGATCCTGCTGTATATAATATGACAAAAATCGAGAATTGCATAGGGATTGGAGAGACAAAGGAAATTTAGATACAATTCACTTTATATATAATTTTCTATAAAACTATATACATAACTATATATATATTTGTATATGATGTTTTTCCAAGGTAATTGATATGTTCAAAATTTTAATTATATAAAAAAGTTTATGTTCGAGATTTTAATTATATAATTAGTTTTCATAGTCTCCAAAGTTGTCTTCAATATTCAAATATAACTTAAATAAGTATAAAATGATGCATGCGTATAATTATGAAGTTATAAATGTGGAAAGGAATTTAGAGACAGATTATTCCAACTCGATCGTGTTACTAACGTGAAATCAGCCCCGGAGAATGTGAATGACTTGATCGCCCTCCCAGAGCCTCGTGTTACCTAAGACAGAATTGCCAAAAGTGTCTGATATGGGCGTAAAATAAGATACAATAAAAAGTAAAGCAGCCATTTACAACTATGTTAAAACTAGCCATTCGTTTTAAAAATATGTCCTTGAAGTTCTCCAATCCAGTTTATATTTGCCTATTCACAGTTAACTAACAATGAACTTACGGCCTTTCTCTTAGTGTCTTGATTCTCAGTAAAGGTCTGGGAACTAAATTAGTGAGGTGAATGACAGCTATCATCATCACAGAAGGCTAGTTTTTTGTTTGTTTGTTTTTTAAGTCCAACTTGAAAGGTAGCCCATGCAGAATAAGTTTAAATGTTTGACCTATTTATAAAAGAACGTATAGTCCTCCCTCAGTATTCATGTGGATTGGTTACAGGACTGCTGTATATACAAATACCATGGATGCTCAAGTTCTTTATATATGACATAGTATTTACACATAACCTATGCACACCCTCCCCCCATACTTACAAATATGTTTGGATTACGTTCAATAGGTCTTACAGTAATTGTTGCTATACTGTATTGTCTAGGGGATAATCGCAAGGGTAAAAAAGCCATACATATTCAGTATAGATGCTATCATTTCTTTTCCCCTAATATTTTCTATCTGTGGTTGGTTGATTCCACAGTTACAGAGCCCATGGATATAGAGGACCAACTGCATATTTTGATAAAGTCATATTTCAAAGTTATGGTATTAGTATCTTTGTAACTTTTGACACATTTATATTTAAGAATAATTATTCTCTGTGGAGATAAAACTAAGTTATCTGAAAATTAATTTAGAGAATTAAAAAGGTGATATAGATGACCTAACCCAGCTCCTATTTTGGTGGATAAGAAACTACAGAGGGTAAAATAGTGATTGTTTGTTCTCTGGAATCATAATTGCTTATAAGTGAGTTATTTACCAACTTTGATGTTTTCAGATATCGAAAATCACTTTTTTTCTGTTATTATTTCCTACTCTGTTTGTGTTTTTATCATTGTTAGAATTTTTTTAAAAGTTACAGACTTGAATAAAAAGGACTAAATGCTTACTTTCTAGAGCTTCGTTTGCAAACACCTTTAGTTTTACCGCCGCGTGATCCAGGTACTTTGAATGCACTAGGATGTCAAGAGTTGTCTTTTCTAACCTGGCTTTTGTGTGGGTATTTTAAAGATACTATTAGCTGCCAGTTAAGTTCTCTTTCTTAGCTAGACATTCCATTACCTTGAGAGGCCATTATGGGAAAAGCTTTCTAGCCTTAGTCAGCAAATATACAATCATGGAGTTGAAACCAGCCATAAGATCATTATATCACTTTTACCGGCAAAATATTAAAATACAGAGCCCCTGAATGTGTGGCTCATAAATTTTAGGATGATGTTCATCATTATGTCTCCAAAATGTTTTCAAGCTCCCGAGAAAAAAAGAACATTATAATTGACTGAAAAATATAGGTACTTTAAAAATACTTTAAGATATTATTCGGGAACAATTAATATATTTTTAAATGGGGAAATATATATATAGAGAGAGAGTAAATATTTATCAAATATAGTTTAACATTAATAAGGATAGTTTTATAATAAGCATTCTTATTAGTGATAATAAATATTTGAAACCCTGGGCCAGGCGCAGTGGCTCATGCTTGTAATCCCAGCACTTTGGGAGGCTGAGGCAGGCAGATAGCCTGAGGTCAGGAGTTTGAGACCAGCCTGGACAACATGGTGAAACACCGTCCCTACTAAAAATACAAAAATTAGCCGGGCGTGGTGGCACATGCCTATAATCCCAGCTACTCGGGAGGCTGAGGCAGGAGAATTGCTTGAACCCGGGAGGCAGAGTTTGCAGTGAGCCGAGATCACACCACTGCACTCCAGCCTGAGCGACAGAATGTGACTCTGTCTCAAAAAAAAAAAAAAAAAAAAAAGCAAAACAAAACAAAAAAAAGAAACCCTGAAAAAAGTTGAATAGTGTTTGCTTTGAATAATTTTTATACTAGTTTAATTGCAGTTATTAAAAGCATGTTTTTAGCTGGATATGGTAGCACACGCCTGTAATCCTAACAGTTTGGGAGCCCAAGACAGGGAATCACTTGAGGCCAGGACTTTGACATCAACCTGGGAAACACAGCAAGACCTCATTTCTGCAAAGAGTAAAAAAAAAAAAAAATCAGCTGGTCATGGTGGTGCAGGTCTGTAGCCGCAGCTACTCTGGAGGCTGAGACAGGAGGATTTCATGGGTGCTGGAGATTTAGGCAGGTGTGAGTCATGATTGCCTCCCTGCCCTCCAGCCTGAGTGACAGAGTATAAACTTGTCTCAAAAAAAAAAAAAAAAAAAAAAAAAGCATATTTTCATTCGGGCAAATTGTATGATTTAGACACAAGTTTATTGCAAAAATTAAATACTCTGCAGTTAAAAAGATTTTGTGTGTTTACAAAGTCTAGAAACTCTTACTTAGAAAAATCATGCTACAGTGCACTACAAATGGATATGTAGTAATTTCATTCACTGTATTTCAGTTATTTATTTTAGGCGATGGGCACTGCTAATTCACCATTTTGAAGACGTTTCAGTCCTAAAGCCAAAACTAGCTTTTTGTATGTGACATAAACAGGGTAAAGGTGAGGGGAAAGCACGGGCTTCATTTGCTGTCTGTCAGTTAAGCCTGTAAAGTATTGTTATAGTTTGGGTTTTATTTTTTCTTGGAAAATATTACTACCTAAAAAAATGTTTCCTCAGTTTAGGTACCAGAAGTTCAATGAGAACTATTCTTACTTTCCCTAAGGCTCAGACACAGGAAGACAAAGATTGCATCTAATTGCTTAGTGAAACTATCGCCCCAAGAAAAAACATTGAGGAAAAGTGTCTTGAGGCAACACAGGTTTCATAGCGCAGTTGTTGGTAATGCTTTTAAAAACATTTATATGTGTTTTATTTGCCTTTAAACCAAGTTTTACAGCTGTAACAACAACTGTATTTCTTGGTTCCTAACAATTGTCGACCTCTCAAACATTGAAAAAAATTTAATATAGAATGCCATTTAAAACCTTTATTTCTGTATAGAAATAATATTTTTGTCTATTGTGCCTTTAATATTTATTTAAGCTGAAGTAATGCACCAAAGTTATTCTATTTATGTTATTTGGGGGAGTATTTATTTTTATTTTCATTTATATCCCAATTATAACAAGGGTAGACCTCAGTGCAGATATTGGTTTATGTTTTGCTGCTGTTCTTTGCTGTGTAGTAAAAGCTATAAACCTTTTTCTCAAAAACAGTTTTGGTGCAGTTAAAGTTATCTCACACAATTATAAAGTCAAAACATTGGAATGCTAAGAAATGTGTAGTAGTTTTTATTTCTAATGTTTTCACTTGTAATTATTTGAAGTTTGATTTTATAAAAGAAAACAATTTTTATGCACAAATGTGGTTTTAAAGTTTATTTTTCATTGATTATTTTTCTTTGCAAACCAATAATCACCTCTTGATGAGAATATGAAATTATTTAATTTAGAATACTTTGCTGTTTTCATAAAAATTCACTATTCATCTAATTCAGTTTCAAACTCACCTTTCTAAGGTCTTACGAGTAGTATTTTCTTGCTTATTTTGGATTAGCTCTATTTAAAAGCTTATTAGGAAAATATTTTGTGGGTCTATTCTCCTGTACCCAATATCACCAATGATTAATCTTAGAACTCCATGTTATGCCTGCCACAAATTGATAGTACAGATCTTTGACACAACTTATATTTAATACGTAATTTGATCTTGGATAATTACATTGAAGTTTAAAGAAAGTTAATTTGAACCTTGACCCTCATGTTTTCCATTGTAGAACATGGCTGTCTACATCATCTGCTAAGCAGTGTACAGTTAGCATATGGCTATTTGTTTCCATTTAAGCTGTTTTCTCCTGAGGAAGAGAAATTCCCTCCAGACTAGGCAGACATCTGCTGGCTATCTTAGCAGCAAAACCATAGAAGAACTAATTTTCCTAAAAGTGTATATATATTTTGTTAATTAATTAAAGATGATGTCTTCTTTAGATTTTACTAACTGGAGTGCTTTTTAATAGTAATTGCTTTGAAGTAAAATGTATGCATTTTGAAGGAATATTTTCTCGCTGCTTTCAATGTTATTTCATTGTTATTAGTAGTAAATTATGCTTAGAATTCAGATTATACAGTTTTCCTCATGTGGGTAAAACGAGAGCGTGAACTGGCCATGCATGCTGAGTAGCCACATGTTTACCTCGGTACCATAGAATGTATTTCCAAAATCAGTCCAGGGACCATGGAAGGATTACTCATGGAAGGATTACTCCTAGGGGTCACATGGTTCAGATGAGATGAAGTGGAGTGGAAATAGCATATGCTATTATAAAATACTGATTGATTGATTGGTGTGTGTGTCTGTGTCTATGTGTGAATCAGGAAGATTGAGGGAAGGAAAGATTTGTTCAATATCAAAGAGCAGATCGGTGATAGCATGAAGACCGGAAATTGGGTCCTCCATTTTGAGCTTAGAATAGATGAGAATCCCTGACTTCTGAGGTATCAGCACCACAGCTTAGAACTAACTCTTGGCAAAAGTGGATGGTCTTTGTGAAAACACACACATATATGTATATATCTTTACTTGACAGACTTTTTATATTTGAAATTGAACTAGCTTCATATTGCATCTTTTAAAATATTCCTTGTTTCCTCTACTTTTGTCTTTTAAAAATATGTACCATTTGAAAATGCTTTGATCAGATTCTAAAACATTTTTATACATCTTATTTTTATTTTCGGTATTCAAAGGAAGACTGTTAAAGGGTGGTTTAGTTTAACAATTTTAAACACCATGTTACTTTTTTGTACACTTATGCTCTAAAGTGTACTGGCTCTTTATTCCAAAAGTGATTCATGATTAAATGAAATAACGCATGTAAAATATATAACACAGTTACTAGCACATGGTTATAATTCATAAGTCTCAATTGTTGTTGCTATTGTTTTCACGACTTTTTTCTCTTTACCTCCATTATGGTTAGACACTAGAGAACTGAAAGATTATTTAAACAGATCCTCTTATCTGAAGGGGACTTGGACAGTTTTGATTTCAAAAATGAGATCAGTTCTTACTTTATTTTGAATTTGAAGATATATTTGCTAAGATACTAAAATTTAAATAAAATGCTTCAGTTATTAAATTTCTTTAAATTAATTTCTGATTAAGTAAAGAATATACTGAAAATACTAAATTCCATCTTGAATTGAAATCGATCATGTGGGAAATTGACCCTTCGGATCCTCATTGGTGATGCAGGACATGCAAATAGTCTTGAGTCCACTCAGTATTGGTTCAGGAACAAATTTATTTTTATAACTTTTATATTCAAATTTTCTTTTTCAATTTATCTTTGTCCAGTTAAGTAAAGAAGCAATACTGCTAAGTTCCATGACATGATTATATTTATTAAAGACCTTTTTGCTATCACTCAGAATGTGTTCTTCTGTCATTGCCTGGCATAATAATATATTTGGGTTTTTATTAATATTTTATCATCTTTAATGACCAGAAAAAAAAATCAGAAAATCATGACATCTCACTGATGTCAGTAAGTAGCAAGTCCATCAGTCCACCTGTTGCATTCAAATATCAAGTTTAAATTGTTTCATAAGTGAGGTATATGCATGTTATCTCTTCAAGTAAATATTAGCATGAATTCTGTATTTGACGGGAAAAAAGCAGAAGTATTTGGATATACATTAAGAAAAAATACACTTTTAATTTTCTTTTGAAAGCACATAAAATTCTCTTTATGTTTTTGGATTTTGCTTTCCAAAGAGTAGTTAATATGAAATATCAAACTAGAAACCTGTATTTCATAATCCATATGAGAGATTTCAGTGCTAATGGCCAGAAAGAGAAGATTTGAGTTTCAATGGGCATTTCAGCAAAAAAGGACAGTTTGCTGACCGTTTCAGTATGGGTGTTAGAGAAGATGGCTGTGTCAGAGAATGTAGTATTCATTCTAGCAATAAATAACCTCAGGTTATAATCTATCTTAAAACTATGTTTAGTTAAACAGATTATAGGCTCACATATCTGTTGAGTTAGCTTCTTATGCAAACTGTGTTTTTTTTTCTGTTTAATCTCACAGAAGTATATATTAATCTTTAGCAACTTTCTAGAAAGATCTTAGAGTGGGAGTACTTTACACAATTTCCTTTTTTATTATCCATCACAGGTCCACGAAGATGATTTATAAGCTTACATAAATCATTTTTATAAAAATAGTATAAAATTATATTTTACATTCTGATTGCAGAAGTAATATATGCTAATTATAGAATAGTTTTAAAATACATACATGCATTTGCAATCCCACTATCCAGAGATAAGTACTATTGAACTTTGGGTGCATATCTGTCTAGTCTTTTTTTCCTGCACGTTGTGTACAGAACGAACCTATAAGCAGGTATTTCATGTGTATTTTCTTATTTTCTGTGGAAAGCTGTTTACTGTTCAGTAATATTTACTGTTTTCTTAGATGGCCAACATACATTAGGTGTGTTGGGATGCATAGTCGTCTATGTCATAAAGACTAAATGGAAAAGTTTGACTCTCTGGGTGGATGCTGCAAAACAGCTGCTGTCAATATCACCGCGTTCAGTAGTACTCGATACACTGTCCTGGAACAGATTCAGATTGGCAACCTTGGGGTTAAGGGTGACGTAGTTTATTACCAGTCGCATGAGCTACCCCTTTTATTTTCTTGAAAAGTAGCCGATATTCATACATGCTGGAAAGTGCTAAGATGAGTATTTCAACACTAGTTGATACTTAGATATAAATCCCCTTGAGACGTCTGGAATATCAATTCAGTATTTTGTTATTTATGGGAAATTCTTGGCAGTGTCTCCTTGTATCAACAGTACTGCCTTTAAAAACTAATAAAATGAAAAGGTGCATCTGGTTATCTCTCAAGCCTTATCATCAGACCACTCTTTTTAATCCCCCTAATTTGCTTAGTATTTAAATGCTAGAAATCGTTATCATATTCATAGACTAACTTGAGAATCATTTGTATTTAAAACTTTTGCTTCATAAGTTTAATTTAAACCTTAGTATAATTAATTTTAATTAATACCTTATAGTTTAACTGAAGTTCTCACTACTTATCAGTTTAAACTTTTTTTTATTTTTGAGACAGAGTCTCACTCTGTCACCCAGGATGGTGTGCAGTGGCACAATCACCGCTCACTGCAGACTCAACTTCCTGGGCTCAAGTGATCCTCCTACCTCAAACTTCTGAGTAGCTGGGACTACAAGTGTGCGCCACTACACCAGGCTATTTGTTTTGTTTTGTTTTGTTTTTATATTGTGTAGAGATGGGATCTCTCTGTATTGCCCAGGCTGGTCTCAAACTCCTGGTCTCAAGTGATCTCCTTTCCTTGGCCTCCCAAAGTGCTGTGATTGTAGGCACGAACCACTGTACCTGGACAATTTAAACCTTTTTAAATTTATACTTGCTGTACATTGTTTTGTCAGGTTAGAATAAAACATGGTTAAATGTCCTCAGTGGATAAAAGTTCTTCTGTTGTTTTGATATGCAATATGGACATTGAAAATGTTGTTTTTGGCTGGGCGCAGTGGCTCATGCCTGTAATCCCAGCACTTTGGGAGGCCGAGGCGGGTGGATAACCTGAGGTTAAGAGTTCAAGACCAGCCCGACCATCATGGAGAAACCGCATCTCCACTAAAAATACAAAATTAGACGGGCATAGTGGTGCATGCCTGTAATCCCAGCTACTTGGGAGGCTGAGGCAGGAGAATTGTTTGAACCCGGGAGGTGGAGGTTGCTGTGAGCTGAGAATTATGCAATTGTACTCCAGCCGGGCCAACAAGAGTGAAACTCTGTCTCCAAAAAAAAAAGAAGAAGAAGAAAAGAAAATGTTGTTTTTAAAAGTCAGAAATTGAATAAAAATTTGAAGAATACCGAAATATAGTTTGTCCAAAAAAAAAAAAAAAGTGATTTTTTTTTTAAGTAACTTCTTACAGACATTTTGTTTAGCTCTAGCTAGTCAATGGTGACCAAAATTGAAATGATTCTTGTCTTCATGGAAATTCCAGGACAATGGGAGGCGGGAGGGGCAGGGGGGAAAGAAAATAAGCAACTAGTCAAATAAATAACTTTATGCTTAATTGTGACAAGTGCCAGGAAGGAATTTAGTCAGAGCTGAGAGTTGAATTACATGTGGATATTACCGGGCAATATGCAATGGTGGGGTGTCAGGATCTGATTTACATTTTAAAACATCACCTACGCTGTACCTGAGTGTTACATGTGTAGAGAATGAGTTGCATAATAATCAGAGGACATCAAATAGGCTATTCTGGTATTCCACGTGAGAAATGTTGGTAGTTTGAAGCTGGTGGTAGAGATGAAAAGAAAAGAGAGGATTAGATTTGGGAACCCAAGATTTGGCTTAATTTTGGAGAGTTAAATAGTAGAAGTTGAGATTTTGCAGAAGATGCAATTGATGACAAGGTGAAGGTCAAGCCTATGACTATGCAAATGGAATTGGGAGTTTGGATTAGGATTTGTGAGCTCAAAATGACTTATAGTGGTTTGGTATGCTTCATCCCATCACCATCCCAAGAAAGTATACTTTCTGTTTTTCTGTTACCTAGAATGTGCTTTTCTTCCAAGTCCACCTGTCACTCTCTTATTGTAGACTTGGGGCCCACCTTTCCCTAAACCACGATGTGGCCAGCGTACTGGGTTTAGCCTCCCACAGCGTGTGCCCACACTTGTGGTCTGTGCCCACACGGCCCCCAGCACACCGCCTTAAAATGTAGCATTTGTCTTTTCATCCCAAGTGCCGAGCACCATCCCTGGCCTATCGGAAGTGACGTCATCTAACATGGGACTCAGAAATATGTTACTTCCTGTGTGATGAACATCATAAACATCATAATGCCACATCAAGGAGCAGTCTAATCTACCTTTTTCACTCACTTCCCAACAACTTCCTTATATAGTTAGGGAGTTTGCATGATCTCAAACACTACTTTGAGAGCACAGGATTTAGAATACAGTCATCAGGTGCTATTTCCTTAGGAGGTTTTGTTTGTTTTGTTTTCTTTCATTCTGGAATATTTAAGTGTCTCTTTTAGGGATAACATTACTTGGGGAATTGAGCTGACTGCCAGTAATACCAGAAGCCAAGTGAATTGCTTTTAGGCTCTGATAAATGTAAAGCTTTCTTTCTAAGTGTAGTGATCCCCTCAGTGCAATCTCAATCTGTGTGTATTACCCTAATGATTGGTTAATAGAAAATGAAGAGGATTCAGGTCTTCCTAACTGATAAGGAAATAGTTTCTCGGTCAAGCACAGTGGCTCACACCTGTAATCCCAGCAGTTTGGGAGGCTGAGGTAGGCAGATTGCTTGTGACTCAGGAGTTTGAGACCAACCTGGGCAACATGGTGAAACCCTGTCTCTACAAAAAACACAAAAATTAGCTGGGCATGGTGGTGCATGCCTGTAATACCAGCTACATGAAAGGCTGAGGTAGGAGGATTGATTGAGCCCGGGATGTGGAGGTTGCAGTGAGCTGAGATGGCACCACTGCACTCCAGCCTGGGCAATAGAGCGAGACTCCACCTCTAAATAAATAAATACTGGAAAAGAGATAATTTCTGTGTTGACAGTGCCTGAATTTCCTGAGGTTGCTTGAGACACTTTACATATGCAAAACAGGACCTAGCAACCTTTACTTTCTCTTTTTCTGTCTGGTAGGGGATAAAATACATGCAACGACAGGACTGTTCTTAAAAACGAATAAAATGTAAAGGTACATCTGGTTATCTGGGGCCTAATTTTTAATACAGTATATCTGATGTTTAAGTCTAATCTCAGTCTCTTAGTCTCTAAAGTGAAAACTGTAACTTTAGTCACATTTTAAATTGTGTTGTATTTAACCCAGGGTTTAAATTGAAGTTTTAATAGCGCGAATGACATTTTACACTTGTCAGGAGAAATAAAAGTTTATGATCAAGTTATTTAGTATGCCTGAATGAGAACATTTTAAATCTTATCTGGTAAATTATGGAGCAAATTCAGAATAAAAGCTAAAAAGTTAAAAAGAAAAGGGCAAAGACATCACCTCCACAAAAGGATTTATATTATCTCAGTCTCTCCCCCTCCCCAACTCTGTATATATTTACCAGGTAATACTGTCCTGTATGTAGATTTAGTCACATTAAGTTACCCTTTTCTCAGATTTTCATCTCAGTCAGGCACCAGAACAACGGATTAAGAGCCCACATTTGATGTAGAAGGACCGTTAGAGCATTTTGATCGTGTAACCCAGCACTCGTCATAGCTTATGCGAGTGTTCTCAGATGGAAGCGCAGTACAGGTTGCAATCCCGTTGACTCTTGCTTAAAGGAATTCTTGGAAAATATGATTTAGAAGATTTTCCTTTGGGACCACCCCTGGGAAGAAACCAGTAATGAGTCAATAACTGAGGAAAGAGGAAAAATATTTAAATGACCAGTGGATCAAGAATCTATGGATACTTGCTTTTCTCTCTGATTGTCACTTGCTTAAATCACCCAAAGTATCCCCACAATTCTGTGTTTGAACTCTACCAGTGGTAGGCAATAAGGTCAATTCCTTAACATTTTTCTTTTTCTTTTCTTCTTTTCTTTTTAACAAAGTAATTACCACTTAGGTCACTGTATTGTCTCCCATAAAATGAGTTCTTTCTGGACCATGTTGGTAATCATTCTTAAAGCCTCTCTCAGAGTTCTAATCAATACATTTCTTATGAACTGTTCTAGGAGGAGTTTCGTTTTGTTTTAGTTTAATGGGTTTTCTTAACCCTATCCAATGACTCCTTTCTGTATTGGACATTGTGGATACTCTTTTTAGTTAGAGACAATTAATTTTGTCATTAAGTCAAAACGAATTTTGTTTTCGACAGATTTAATAAATGTTCATTTAGCACAGCTCTACGATCTTGCTGAAATTATTTAGTCTCTGTGTGTTTCAGTTCTGTCACCTGTAAAATGGGGATATTAATTATATGTATCTAATAGAGGTTTGGGAAGGATTAATAAGTTGATATATATGTAGTGTTCACAGAACTGTGCCTGGCTGACAGCAGGCACTATATGTGAGTTGTAGCTGTTGTAGCATCTGCCATTTACTGTGCTAGGCTCATTATTAGGTTGTTTCCTTCCATGTATATGGTCCCAAAGACTGTGTCTCTTCATTTCAGAAAGACAAATGCTGAAAAACTAATTCCATGTATGGTTACATTTGGAACAGTCTTTCTCCTGGGTCAATCATCTTCTCATACACAAGTCCACATAATTATTGTGAAAAGATATGTATTCTTTATATATCAGTACATGGTCTGTGTTTTATGACAAATACATGTTTGTTTATAAAGCTGTTGTTACTGGCATGGTTAACATTTAAATATTTCATTGTGGCCTTTCTCAAAATACGTACCAATGAATTATTTTTTGGACAGTAAAAAATAATTTGGAAAATATGTCTTTAAACAGACTTTTAAGCATACCTCTTTTCTGTAAGACTTCAGTCTTTAAAATATTCAAAAATGATACGGCACACGAGTAAGGAATCTCCATTAGTGCAATTTCTACACTTACATGAACTACAAAAACATTTTGTATGGATAATCTGTCTTCTTTTCCCAGAAAACATTTTGGGTAAACATTTTGTGTAATATTTCATACTTTGTGGAAGAAAATACAGTTTTAAAAGTGCCTGCATATCTCAGGTTCGGATGTGTGGTTATCTTCATGATTCCTTTATTTGCAGAATGTAAGAGTAAGAATAGAAAGTACTGTTCTGTTTCCATTTTGTCTTCCAGGACTGTTTTATTCTATCCCATATTGAAGAATATAATAGGATCCCATTCAAGATTTTAAACATAGGCAATTCAAATCTAGAGCTTTACCAGCATTTTCCAAAGAGATGCTTAGTACCATGTGTGGCCTTATCCCACTCTCTCACTGATATCCTGTTACTCTTAATGGCCTT
The DNA here is from genome assembly GCF_037993035.2 of Macaca fascicularis. Taxonomy (NCBI): domain Eukaryota; kingdom Metazoa; phylum Chordata; class Mammalia; order Primates; family Cercopithecidae; genus Macaca; species Macaca fascicularis. The sequence continues at coordinate 199,838,203 of NC_088376.1, forward strand.
GATCTCAGCTTTCTGAACTTTGCTTTTTATAATGGATATAATTTACCTCTGGTCAGCAATTGACATAGTTGACCTTCTTTTTTGAAATATTCTCTTTTCTAGAATTTCATGGCACCCAGCTATATCAGGATTGCATCCAACTTTCATGTAACCAGAGTCAGGACATTTAACCAACTTGGTTTAAATTTAATGCCTGAGATAGGCCATACAGAGAATGTATAGTGGCTTTATACGATTTTCCTCTTATTCATCTGACTGAGTCTTTCTTGGCCTATAGCTAAAATATTCCATTTCTCGAGGATTTGTTGTAGGCTCTCTTTTTTGCTTTATGACTTACCCTGAATAACCACACCTACCTCCTTGCATTCACGTACCAATTTTGTCCTGATTCACTCTGTTCTCTCATCCCTAGCCTGGACCTCTACACTCAGCTCCATTTGGAGGTCCTGGTGGTACCTCCAGATCAAATGTCCAAAATGCGACTTTTCATCTTCCTTCTCGTTCTGGACTTTCTTCTGTTATTTCCTAACGATGATAATGATACCATCATCCATCCAGCCCTCCCGACCAGAAACCTGAGATTGATTCTTTCCTCCTTTCTTTTCACAGCAGTTGAACTTCAGGTCTTGCTGATGTTTTCTCCTGAATAGCTTCAGTATTTTCCCACTATCTCCATTCCCTTTGCAGTTTGAATCAGAATCACCATTATTTCTCATCTTAATAACTATGATACTCCTTTGCAAGTACACATCTCATCACTCCCTCTAAATGCTCACTCGGAGATTCTCAATTGCTTCTAAAGTATTAATTTTTAAAAATGACTTCCAAGGATCTGTATGACCCTGGCATTGTGGCCTAGAATTCATCCCCATCCCTTTGATCTAGTAAAATGTATATATTGGCTGGGTGTGGTGGCTCTGTAATCCCAGCACTTTGGGAGGCTGAAGCGGGTGGATCATGAGGTCAGGAGTTCGAGACCAGCCTGGCCAATGTGGTGAAACCCTATCTCTCCTAAAAATACAAGAAATAGCCAGGTGTTGGGGTGGGCACTTGTAGTCCCAGCTTCTCGGGAGGCTGAGGCAGGAGAGTTGCTTGAACCTGGGAGGCGGAGGTTGCAGTGAGCCGAGATGGCGCCATTGCAGTCCAGCCTGAGTGACAGAGCGATACTCCATCTCAAAAAAAAAAAAAAAAAAAAAAAAAAAAAGAAGTACATATTGCTTCAGAGTTCAGCAGAGCCATCACGTCCTCCTGGGCTCTTTTTCTTTATCCCCACCCCTCCCACACCCACTACAGGTTAAAGGTAACCATAAATGGGCCACCCTCTAGTCCTTTATCATAGTATGTCACTCCTTCCTTGTGAGGAAATCTTCATTCCTCTATATTTGGCACTTATTTCTCACCACTGTACACACCTTGTAGTACCTGGCACAGGTCACAAAAGTATTAATGTTTTTTGTCAATAAAAGATTGTATACAAAGATTCTCTTCAGCCAACAACAATGAAAAAAGATGTTTTTTCTTTATGTTTAAAAGGGTAAGGTACAATTTACATTTTGTTCCCACCGTGGAAATGAGAGATTACACACAAATTATCCATATTTTTATACCTGCTCTGCCTTATGCCTCATTTTTTTCCTATTTGGAAACAAATAATATTTTTCTAGAATAAACTAATTAGAAGTCATATTTGCGAGTGTCCAATTCAGCTCAACTTTTTCAAAAGCGCTTCAAGTACAACATTTTAAAATACATATTCTGATCATTAGCTCAGATTATAGAATTTGACTATAAAATTTATTGAACCTTAAGTAGAATGAAATTGTTTCAGAATCTGTACTAAACAGCAGATATTATACATGGGTATTTAAAGGGGAATAATGCAATGAGGGACATCAATAGAAATAAGCACAATTTTCCCTAAATTGTTCTATAACATAAGCAGAAAAAAGAATTCATTAACATTATAGCTAAATGTATAGTGTCAAAGTTTACCTCAGTGTTTACTTTAATAACCTAACATGTACTGCTTGAAAATCAATTAAAAGGCATGACAACATAGGACCTTGAAAATAATTAGGAACTCTGATTTTAAAAATATTAAATGAAAAAATAATAGATTTAAAAACAATTGCTACTTTATTTTTAAATTATCAAAATTATTAAGTATTTTAAAATATAAATATTTCCATGTAAATGTAAGACAATATACAGAGATTAAACATTTAAGACTCTAAATATTTAATAATTTTTGGAACACTCTGCTTTTGTTTAAAGTAAGACACAAAAGTCAGAAACTAGAATGTCACAGCCTTTGCCATTGCAGCTTGCTTCCTTTGACAGCCTGAGATGTGCCGATAATAACCATTTCCTAAGCTATAATGATTAGTGCTACTTAGGGGAGGTACGAAAAAAAGTTAATTTAACTGGAGTAGTTCAGTTTTAAAGGGATATTATTGAACCCAGAAAGTATACGTACACACACACACACACACACACAGAAGAAATATTTTAAAATGCCTGTTACAGATGCAGTTACAGCTCTTTTTTGTTTTTCAATGTTTTTAGAATGGCAGATCCAAATATTTTTTATTTTTTTAAAAATAAAGTTGAAACATATGATTTATTCATGAAATTTCAGAGGGGGAAAAATGAACAAAGAATCCCTTTCCCTCTAACCTTGCCCTGAAATGCTACAATGACTGTGATAATTAGCTCCATGTTATTATAGATTATTTTTCTTATAAATAATTTATATTTCAGTTTGCTTTAGTCCTTTAAAAAAGCAAAGCATGAAATTGATTAGATATAATTGTACGTTTGATTAATATTTAATCTGAAATTATTTTGCAGCTTCAAGTTTAGATGTAACTGTCACATTTTAGAATACTAAGTGTATATTAGAAAGTTTGATATAAATGTCTTCCTAATTATTCACTTTTTTATTATTCAAAAGCACCATTTCTCAGAGCTATACATCATGTTTTATAATGTGCGTATGTGTATATATACATACTTATATGTGTGCATATGTATTTATATATGTGTAATTTTTTTTCTTTTTGTTGGATAACATAATTGACTCAATTTAGACATCACCTTTTTTTTCCTTCCCTAAGGAGTTCAGGTCATAACCCAATAATATTACATATATAACAAGTACTGTTATAAATGCAAGTATTAACCAATTTGAAAACATGGGTCATTCATTCCACATAAAACACAGGTTCCTACTTTGAGGGACTGTTTGCATCGCCTCATTCACCTTCTCAGAGGAACTCAAGTAATCAGAGCTGTTGCTCCACTGAAGCTCCTGGAAGGGTAGAGGCCAGAGGACCTCCTATGGGGACAGATTTCTCAGGCAGCTTGAGTTGATGAGATGGAGAGGTGGCTTGAGGAAGGAGTAACTTCCTCTGGAATGAGAAGTTTCTCACTTCTTCCTCTTCTTTCCAATCACATCATTTTTTTCGTCCCTTAGAGGCATTTCGATTTTCTAGAAAAGCGGAGACTACTATAGAGTAGCATTACACACACCATTTAAAGCTTTGTCTCTGATTCAGCTTCAGTCTCTGGAATCTGTCCGGTGGCAATCTACAATTCTATGGACAGTCACTATGGTCCTGGTGAAAGGGAAGATACTAATCAGTCCCTTTCCACTTTAGAAAATGACTTGCAAAAAATGAATGAAATGAAACAAACCAGGGATGGGATCATGTGAATAAGATATTTTTGCTTACCATCGAGTTTCCTTCGTGGAATGTCAGTTCCATGAGGATAAGGACCTTGTAACTCCTAATAACTGCTGATCTAGAACAGTACCTGGCACAGAAAGAGTCTCAAAAATGTTTAGTGAATGAATGTACTCTGAGCTTAACTCTCGAAGTTGATTTTCTGGGGCTGAAAGATAAGAACCTGATAATGTCTGTGGAACTCTGTGATTTCATTTTCTTGTCTATAAGAAGGCAATGCTGTATGTTATCTTGCCTAATAATTGCATAATTGGATAACTATTGGAAAATACTTTGCACTGCTCAGAGATAGGCATTATCCAGATAAGAGATAATTATTTTTATTAAATAGTCAATGATGCCCTTAGAACTTCTGATATTTCTAATGGTTTTGCATTAGTGCCTGAAAGAAAATCAGACAGTGAGTCCAGACGCGATAGCTCACACCTGTAATGCCAGCACTTTGGGAGGCAGAGGCGGGTGGCTCCCTTGAGGTCAGGTGTTTGAGACCACGGTGAAACCCCATCTCTACTAACAATACAGAAGTTAACCAGGCGTTGTGGTGCATGCCTATCCCAGCTACTTGGGAAGCTGAGGCAGGAGAATCCTTTGAACCCGGGAGGCAGAGGTTGCAGTGAGCTGAGATTGCGCCACTGCACTCCAGCCTGGGCGACAGAACAAGAATGAGACTCTGTCTAGAAAATCAGACAGTGGTTTTATGAAAAGAATAATCGAGAGAGGACAGGGAGAGGAAGAGGGAGAAGGAGAAAGACAGGGAGAGGACTTTAGTTAGCTCTGACCACCATGCCTATGACCTTTTCTTTGAAATTATGCTTTTCTGTGAGAATGTGTGTATTTTTTGTTCATGTTTTTAGCCTTTTAGCCTGATGATAGGACCTTTGAGTGTCTGTCTAGGGTACATTGGTAGGTAAGGGTAGACCATGATTATTTTTGGCTGAAATGAAGCCTGTTTCCAGAAGGCACGTTCCTCCATGATTTTTCTAAACATTTTTGGTTGATGACGTGGGGGTCGGGGCATCCATTCAGGTAAGAGGTTAGTTTTTCGGTCTTCAGATTTGGAAGAGCAACTTTAGCCTTTGATTTGAATTATCTTCTTACAGCAGCTATTATGTTGACTGCCCGTACATGCCTTTAATACCATGTAAACCTAGTTTATCTTTTGTATATTTGACTTCTTCGATGGTTAGAGCTACCTGTAATCCCAGCACTTTGGAAGGCCGAGGCGGGCAGATCACGAGGTCAGGAGATCAAGTCCATCCTGGCCAACATGGTGAAACCCTGCCTCTACTAAAATAAGAAAAATTAGCCGGGCGTGGTGGCGGGCGCCAGTAGTCCCAGCTACTCGGGACGCTGAGGCAGGAGAATCGCCTGAACCCGGGAGGCAGAGGTTTCAGTGAGCTGAGATCGTGCCACTGCACTCCAGCCTGGACAGAGCAAGATTCCATTTCAAAAAAAAAAAAAAAAAGATGGTTAGAGCTCTTTTATGTTCTTTTATATGTGTTGTGTTTTCCTTGTACATAATAGTTTGAAAATTTTAGCTATTCATGGCAGATTTTGTTCCCTGTTTAAAAGTGTGTTTCTGTGTCAGTGAACTTTTACATATTTTATATACAAACATACCCATTTGTATTGTTACTCAAAAACTTTTGAAAAATGCTTATTACTTTCCTAAAATAAGGTGAGCTTATATTGAGAACAAAATCGTATTATTTCAGAGGCATTCCATTTGGGACATTTATTGTACTACAGGGAATCTCTCATTTTAAAATGACCCGTGTTGCACTTAGTGTTTACAAAACTGCTCATTTATCTGACGTAAGGGGCTAATCAAACTCCTTAACCACATTCCTGGATGTTTGGAAGATTTTTAAGCACCATAGAGGGGGTACTTACGCTATGGAAATTGTGTTTATATATACGCATAATTGCCACTGAAATTCTGAACAGACCCAAAGGAAGAAAAATATTGAGATTTAAGTAGTCAAGCTAACGTAATTAATTTATATCTGTTTTATATTTGACTTAGTGGGATAAATTGTTTTGTAGAAAACCGTATTATAAAATAGTCTACGTTTTTTAAAGTTGAGGAAGAATTTGAGGTCAAAGATTGTGTTAATTGTAACAACTGCCAATACTTTATAATGTTTACTATGTGTCTGGCACTGGTTTACACTTACTAATTTACTACATCCTCAGAACAATTCAGTGAAGTAGGTATTACTAATATTCTTACTTTCAGATTATGAAGTCGTGGCTCAGGTAATTTAAATAAATTTGCCATGTCACACACAGTGGCTCATACCTCTTATAACCAACACTTTGGGATGCTGAGGCAGGAGAATTGCTTGAGGCCAGGAGTTGGCGCCTAGTCTGGGGAAAACATGTTGAGATCTTACCTCTGCAAAAATAAAGTAAAATAAAATTTTTTTAAAAAAGTAAAAAATAAAATTAGCTGAGCATGGTGACATGCACCTGTGGTACCAGCTACTTGGGAGGCTAAGTTGGGAGGCAGAGATGGGAGGATGATTTGAGGGCCTGGAGATTGAGGCTGCAGTGAGCTATGTTCGTGTCATTGCACTACAACCTGGGTAACAGAGTGAGACCCTCTGTCAAAAAAAAAAAAAAAAGAAAAGAAAAGAAATAAAAAGAAAGGCTGGGTATGATGGCTTACACCTGTAATCCCAGCACTTTGGGAGGCTGAGGCGGGCGGATCATCAGATCAGGAGTTTGAGACCAGCTTGAACAACATGGTGAAACCCAGTCTCTACTAAAAATACAAACAAATTAGCCAGGTGTGGTGGCGGCGCCTGTAATCCCAGCTACTCAGGAGGCTGAGGCAGGAGAATTGCTTGAACCTGGGAGTCAGAGGTTGCAGTGAGCTGAGAATGTGCCACTGTACTCCAGCCTGGGCGACAGAGCAAGACTCCGTCTCAAAAAAAAAAAAAAGAAAAGTAAAGAAAAGAAAACTTGCCCATAACTATGATCTTTATGTTATTTTGCCTCTAACACTTAAAGCTTTTCATCAGTCATGACGGATCTTAATCATGAAAGTGAAATGTAGGACAAATTCATTTTGTATGTAAGACAATTACCTTCTCACTAAATAATGCCAAGGCATGATCTATTTTATTTCCTTTGGAAATAGAATTGTTACTATAGCAGTCAGTATGTTGCAAAATATGCAATTTTTAATTTCCATTTTCTTATTTGTTTTCCAAATCCAAACTCAATCATAGATAAGAATCAGTAAAATGTTAAGATTGTTTTACATCTAATTCCTTCTTACACGTGAAACTGTTTATATTTTCACCCTGCCACAGGTAATTGGTTCCAGACCTTTATGTTTTGCATTTAGAATTAAGCTGTGGCTTTGATATCTATGCATTATTAACAAATCAACTTATCACAAGATTAGTATACTAAAAATGGATTCCTCCAATAAAATTTGAGATGAGCTAAAAGGAGGAGGTAAACTGATAGTTGGTTGTTTCTTCTTTTTGCCTTTATTGTCCTTTATTAAGCCCTATAATTTTAACCTCTATCGATTTACCTTCCTTGACTTTTTCTATGATGTAAAGACAGAGTAGCTTTGGGTAAAGAAACCATTATTTAATCTGGCCCCTTAAAATAACATGACCAGGGAGATCATGTCCAGGCAAGATCAATAGTGAGATCTTCTGACATGGAATAGGTAATCTTTTAAAGCCTAGATATTGACAGGACAATCCACTAAGTCAATAGCTGGGAAGCAGTAAAGCTTCAGTTGGCTTACCGTGTTAGCACATACTATTTCCATTTTCGTGGACTGGAAGGGCTGTTCTTGTGCTATGTTCAGCTTTCTTTTAGGCCCATCTACTTTGATTCCACTTAATTGGTTCTCAACCTTGCTGTTTTATATTGTCAGAATCACCTTTTTATTTTTCAACGTAAAAAAAACTCAAGAGGTTACTCATCTCTGGCCAGTAAGTTTCAGTGATGTGAAAGTGCTGGTATTTCAATCTGGCCTTGCACTAACTAAGCTAGTCTATGTGTGAATTCCCCTGTTCAGAGGATCCACTGAGTCACTTTGTGAGGATACACTTGAGCCTGTTTGAAGCTCAAGTAACCATAATCTCCCTATGGTCTGATATAATAACCATTAAGAAAATCAGGTACAAATTGATACATGTCTGAGGGTTGTAGGCATAATTATCTGTAATATGACACTTTAGAAATAGCATATTGTCGATATATCATTGACCTTTTTTCCAAAATGGGTAAAGTATTTGTAAGTGTAGATAAAATGATGACAGTATGGTACTTCCCTTTGCTCCAGAACCACAAGAAAGAATCACTAACTTGGTTGCAGAACAGGTGTTGAAGAATTAGGTTACCCAGATTAGGACAATTGCCAGAATGCTTCCTTTTTTCATATCAGAGTACTTATGGTTTTGGGCTGTGAGTATCTGTGAGTATTGTGTTCTACATGAGGTTTCCTAAAAGTATACGGGACATATGGATATTTGTACTTAACTTCATGGGTACCTTAGAAGGCAGCTGGAAAGACCAAAGAAAAGCTCAAGTTGACAGTCTAAACTTGGAAAGTTTGAGAAAGAAAGCCAGAATCTAATTGAGTCAGTTTTTCATTATTTTTGGCTGTCCTCTAACAGACTACCTAGAGATTGTTTTATACCCTAAAGAGTATAAAACACAGAGCAAATACTAAGTTAGGAAAGATTGCTGTAAACTAACTGAAACAAAATCCCCAAATTGCCAAATAAGGGATAATGATTCATATAACTAATTTTAGTTCTCTGAATTCAACAAAAGTTACCATACCATGTTAGAATCTTTCCTGGGTTAATAACTTTTCCAAGCTGCTCTCTGTCATGGTTGGTTTTCATACATTTTTCTCATCCTATGATTACTCTGGTTCTTTTATAGACCATAGGCATTCCAAATTTTTATATATTTCTCTTTGCAAAATGGGCTTTTCACTCTGATTTCTTTTGCATTTATAGATGTAAATGTCATCAACACAATTTAACCTATGTCATGGGAGAAGGAATAAATTAGAATTATTTTACAATTTTCCATAAATGGTTTACCATACATATGTGTCCTTTAATAGTTGATTAAAAATCTACTACTCACAGACTTGGATGCTCACAATATAATGTTTTCATATTTAACTTATCAATTGTTATTCAACATCAATTAATACGTACTGAAAGCCTTTGCATGGCATTTCCATGTGCATTTCTGGGCTATGTACTTAAAGAAATACAATAATCACATAACAATGTAGGTTCTGTCTCGTAGCTTCTGTCCTTAAATATTAATAAGAATTCACATAGGAAAGTTTAAAACGAAGGAAGATATTTTCTGAATGGAAGCTGAGAGTTGTGGTTGGAAAAAAACCACTCATTTCCTTCTTCCTTGCTTTCTTTCTCAGGTTCTTTGGATTAGAATTGTTAATAGGCCAGACAAATCTGTCTAAAATAAATCCTTCAAAGCTGAGTGAGTGTGTCCCCAGAGAAATGGTCTTACTGGGACATGATCTGAGTTTATGCCAAGTTCCGCTTCAATGTTTCGGATGTTTAAGGACTTCTTGACACTGCAGTTTTAGTTCTTTCTTAAATATGCCTTCTTTTTCTTTTTTTTTGTTTTTCTTTCTTTCTTTCTTTTTTTTTTTTGAGACGGAGTCTGGCTCTGCGGCCCAGGCTGGAGTGAGCGACGCCATCTCGGCTCACTGCAAGCTCCGCCCCCGGGTTCCCGCCATTCTCCTGCCTCAGCCTCCCGAGGAGCTGGGACCACAGGCGCCGCCACCGCGCCCGGCTCATTTTTTGTGTTTTTAGTAGAGACGGGGTTTCACCGTGTTAGCCAGGATGGTCTCGATCTCCTGACCTCGTGATCCGCCCGCCTCAGCCTCCCAAAGTGCTGGGATTACAGGCGTGAGCCACCTCGCCTGGCCCAGGATAAAGGATTTTTTAGGCTGGGCAGAGTGGCTCACACACTCGCACTTTGGGAGGCCAAGGCAGGAGGATGAATTGAACTCAGGAGTTCTAGACTAACCTGGGCAGCATGGAGAGACCTCGTCTCTATAAACATTGTTTTAAATGTTACTAGCCGGGCATGATGACGCACACCTAGTCCTAGCTACTCGGGTTCCTGACGTGGGACGATTGCTTGAGCCTTGGAGGTGAAAGCTGCAGGGAGCTGTGATCACGCCACTGCAATCCAGCCTGGGTGGCAGAGCAAAACCCTGCCTCAGAAAACAAAAACAAACCCAAAAAACAGAAAGGAATGAAGGAAGGAAGGAATTTTAAATGCATTTCTTGAGTAAAGTTTACTAAATTTTATGTTAATAATTAAACTTTTTCTCAGTATTATACAATATATTTATAAAAATTGTTATAAATAATATACATAAAGTGGTAAGAGGAAAAACTAAAAAAATGTGTGGCAATATCGGAAATATGTTATATCAGCTAAAAATCTGTTAATCTGCTGTATATTTTTATTATGATTTCATTTGGAAGTAAAAATGGAGGATTATGAAGTTAATTTGAAAGTGGAAATTGAATATAAATGTCTTAACTTTTGTTAGAAGCGGTTAAAATTAATTGGATACACCTGGTGCTAATTTTTCCTTTTATCTCTTCAAATTTTGAAATATTTTCAGAATTAGGAAACTCTTTTTGAACATTCTAGGTGTGTCTTACTATTAGGTGCCATCATAATCTTAGGTAAGTCTGAATTTAAACCAATGTCAATTTCCTATATTTGAGCATTATGTTTCCAGGATCTGAGAGTACAAAGGCTAAATAGATGATAGAGTTTCATTACTTTATCATGCCACATGCGATGAAGGAATAAGGGTGCCCTGATAGGACCTGTATTTTACATATGCTTTCTGTCTTCTCAGTTCGCCACTGTTTTTTTTTAAATTTGTATCTTAATTTTAATCAAACACCTAATAATGCAAAAAGGGAGCAGGCACATTTGCAAGTTTTCTATGCTGATCCTTGCGAAAGTACATTCATATATTATATAATAGATAATTGATATGGCATTTACTCTCTTAAGAATGTGTTTTTCTTCCTTCATGTATTCATTTGTTTTCATTTTTACCTGAGGTTTTAGTTAAGTTTAAATGGGTAAAATTAAAAGCCTATTTATATAAAAGTATATATAAAATGTATAAACTAATATATAAAATTATAAATAAGATAAAATATATACCTGTAAATATAAATTATAAATAAAATATATAAAATTTATATAAAAATAAAAGCAACTATTTTCAAAGCTCTTGTTCAGAAACTAAGCAAGTTACATGTAATAAAGACATTGATTTATATTTTCATTTCTTGTGGCCATTCATTGAAATTTGGAGTAGTGTCAGGGAAATGCTTGGAGCCATTGGAGCCCAAATAGGATGTTGATTGGACATTGGGCATGTATACTAAATATACATAGATTTTTCATCTAGTTCTTAGGAGCATTCTAACTTTAAACCTTTTCGATAAAATTCCTTATGTCCACTGAATAAACCAGGGTTTGAAAAATAATGTATTTGTTAACCTTTGAATTTGCATGTTTTTCTTTATTATGGTTTGTTGATATCAAATATTTGGTAAATTCTTACACTATTTCTTTCCATTTTTGATGCAATATGGTTTATTTAGCCTTTGTGATTTTTGAAGAGATTTGAATAATGTAATATGGATTATTGTTGCAAATTGTGAAACACAACATATGTTTCTGGCATATTATATAGTCAGTGATTTATACAAAATGAAATTTAAAAGTGAAGAAATAAGGGACCATACATTAAAAATTTTAGCCATATGGGAGTTTCCATTTTCTTACTGCCATTTGTCTCTTTTGAATTGGTTTTCCCTTGTCCTCAGATAAGATGAAAATCACACCCTTGTCCTCATACTTTGATTACTGGATCTTAGTGCTCAATGAATGAATTGTTCTCACCACAAAACTCAAGGCCTGGGGCGGTGAAGTTTTCTTGGTCTTTAGCCTAGGGAAATGCGACCCTCTCTAGAAGTACTTCCCATGTGCACACATAAAAGGGCTCTGTCTTTAACCATTACAATAGCTTTCTGCTTTCCTTTAAGAAAAGTTTTGTAAATCAAGAAAGCTTTTGTAATGTGTTTCTTTAATCTCTACTTGCTTCTCTTTATTCTTTTTATTTCAAAGTTTAATCAGAAACTCTAACATTTCACAAGTTGAAAAAAAATAAAATGTTTCAGTAATATACATAACACTGTAAGACAATATATTAATACATCTGCAAACATCAGTCTATTATTTTCCTTTGTGAGGTGTGGAATTTATTTCTATTTACAAAGGAGAGATTATATTTGAAATTATTTTTCTCTTTCTAGTTAATCCAAAATGAATCAATGGAATTTTAAATATATCTTTTACTCTTTTTTAAATGATTTCTCATTGCTCTAGATTATTAATCTTTTGGATTAATGTATAGTGGCTTAACATTTTAAAAATTGAAAACTAAGCAAAAAAGCCACTGGTAAATCTGTTCTCAGGCCCCTTGCTCAGTTGACTACAATACATAATGTAAATATAAAAGGGCCACAAATTGGGTTTGATTTCTATATAGCTGGGTGAGCCCTACACTCACCAAAGCAGAATTCACTATCTCATCATCCATATTTCACATACTATTGGTGACGTATTAAGCTGACCAAGTATATAAATTCATTTTAATATGATGCACAGTATTTCGACTCCATTTATACCATTGTAGAAATGCACATTTATTTAACCATCCCCATTTGTTGGCTGGAAAGTTAGTCAAATAACCGATATAATGGTAAATATACATTTTATTTTTCAAATAAAGGTAACATTTTTCAGCTGTCATATCAAAACATCTGTGCTTCTTTGCATATACTATTTCTGTTGAGTGCATTCAAGAATATAATTGTTTTGTTTAAGTGAGACGGAGAAAATTGGATGTTCAAGAGGGCAACAATCAGCAGAAACCCTTCCTGTGACTCATACACAATTCTAAATTTTTATTCTTCAAACTAAAGATAGCGTTCTTTTTGTTAAACGCCTGATGTTTACTCACAGATTATGTATGTGATCATTTGAAAAATTAATGTTTTTTAAAAACGGTAACCTAGGTTTTAATTTATTGTGACATACAGCCTGAACTTTCTACGTCTTTGAAAATAAACTCAGTTTTCTGTTTGCACATGGATGCTTCACTATTTAGCTAAAATTGATGATATTACCATAAATACTATAGCTTGTGCAAGGTTTCAAGAACAGGGAAGTTTAATAAAATAGAGGCTGAGACTTTGCTTAAACACCCCATCTTCCATGCTAATCTCCTGTTTACAATGATCCATTACGAATATTTAATGGTAGGCAGCATGCAGACCAGAATTAAAGAACATATGGGTACAGTTATCCTGGTTAAAATGGCCAACGTGCCTTGTATTGTGTATGGAAGATAACAGGACAGGTGGTAATCCGTCTTCACGGAGTGGAGACAGCTGGTATTTTCTGTCAGCTGAAGCCGTCTTTTTCAATGTGGTCTCACCTCGCAGCTGATGTGTTGCTTATTAGTATCATTTAAAACATACATTGATGTTAAAAACCATGCTAGCTTTCTGTCCAGTATAAAGATGCAATTCGTGGCACAGCATAAACAGGTGAAAAATATGTATGTATATTCCAGTATTTGTCATTAAAATCATTCAGCTTAATTTAATGTTTTTTAACTGTAAAATAAAGAGTATCTTTAGGCTCATCTATAAAGTACTTTTCCTTTAAGCTGTATAAGAGAACTTTCTTCCCTGTGTTCCATATTCTCCAAACTTACGAAGTTATTAGGGGAAATTATTAGTTCATTATCATCAAAATACTTTTGCTAAATTTCATTTTTAAAAATATCTCTTCTCTCGTTTAAACTACAGTATGTTGCATTTCTTATACTAAAGAAAGACTCACTGGACATGTATTGGAATCAGAATAGCAGACGATTTCAGCATCTGCCTGGGAATTGGTGTCTAATAGTTTTGCCTGCTTTGCGTTATAGAATATAAAGAAGAAATGTGTTAGATTCTGTGTATATTGAAAACTGTAGTTCTGTGTAGTTTACAGGCCATTTTAGATTCCAATTACCCCCTTTGAAAACTAAAAATTTTGACAAGTCCTTCAATTGCAATGACCATATCAATTGATTTAGTCCTTCTCAAAATTCCCCAAAGGCAAGTTCAGGTTAAAGGTCGGGTTACTAGTGCATGACACCCTTACTGGGTAAGACAAGATCAGCAGTTTCCAACAGCACAATGGACATTATTTCCATTTCTCCTGTCCAAGTATTGCACAGACAATTTCACCAATACAGTTCATGTCTATAAAAGAGGTAGGACTAGTCACAAAGTAACTCTGAATGAAATAGTTTGGGGGTTCAGCACATGCATGAAATCCTTGTTTACAAGAATTAGATGCTCTGCTTTTTAAAACTTAACCACTCAAATTCACATTTATACATTTCATGGCCTGAATTCTCCATACATCAATTCCATAAAAGCATTTATGTAACTATGCTCTACAAAAGTGAATTTTAAAACTACAGATGTGAATATCACAATTATTTGCCATGGATTGGATTTTGGAGCTTCTCCAAGTATGGATGTAATTATCTGTTATTTCCTTTAAGTTCTTTCATGTCTGTGGTTCATGTTTTCTCATTGTAAACGTCTGTTACTTACACATTATTGGAATAGTTGGCATTATTTAGTGCTGTGACAAACTGAATGATCCCTTTGACTTAATTTTCTCCTCAGGGTGTAATTACCCCCTAACCCTGTTTTCTTGAGTCTAGAACAGCAGCCCTTAAACTTTAGCGTGTTTCAGAATCACCTGGATGTTTTTTTTTTTAATCTAGATTGCTGGGCCTCACTCCCAGATCTTCTGATTTAGCAGAAGTGGGATGGGGCCTGATAATTTGTATTCCTAACAAGTTCCCAAGTATTGCTCATGTAGCTGGTTCAGAGAACACACACTGAGAACCTCTACTCTAGAAAATAGACTTTAATATTGCTTTTTGCATATGTCATTACACCTTTCAAAACTATGATCTTTAATGCAATGGAGAGAGTGTTGTACGCAAAGTAATATGTAAAATATTTGCCAAAAAAACATTTGCTTAGTTGACTTGAGAGGGTCATTTATGTAAACGATGGTTATATCCTGTCATTTGCTATTTCTCCCTTTTTCTCATTTCTCTCCATCCTAATCCTCTTTATCCACTCTGGAGTTTTCTACAAGATTGCCCTAATATTTGATTCTGCTCAACTCTTACGAATTACCTGATGACATTTCATATAATCATTGGTCCTTTCTAGGAGTTGAATCAGCTTTGGTATTAGTATGATTAGAATAGTAAAACATTCCCACGTTTTCTCATGTTTCCACAAATTTGGCAATCCTTGGGTGAGCCTAAGTATGATTTAAAGTAATTTTTTTATGGAGCAGTAAAAAAAGTTACAGAAATTAAATAAAAACAAACACAAAATTTTCTTGACATTTGCATCTGTTATGTATATAAAAGATAAATATATAAAGTGAATTGAAATGTGAATTTAACAGCAGCTTTATTTTACAGGAATACGCAGGATCCTTAAGAAATGTATACACACTGCTAATTGTTTTGTATCTTGAAGATTATTCATTTTGAGCTGCAAATTTATTATTCGTCGTTTGTTCTTGCATTCACAATAAAGAAGAAGTCCTTTATCCTTTAGTAATATAATGTTAAGATTCGGGAATATTTTAATACCCATGTTTATCTTCTTAATGTCTTTATGAAATGTGTCTATGGAAGTCTGACTTTACATTAATCAAATTTTGAAGAATTTCAGGGTCAAATAATTTCATTCTTTTATTACAGCATCATTGATTTTTATAGCTGGAGATATTAGAATCAATTTAGGATACCAAACAGTTAATCAGCAAAAATATTCATCGTTATTAAAATTATCTTTTATATCATTTCAGTTGCATAATTCATGATCACAAAATTAAATAACTGTTTACTAAAATACACTGGTGGTGTGAAAAAAGACTTTTTCCCCTAGATTTTTCTCTTGGAATTGCTCTTTTATCCTTGACATCATGTACATAAATATCAAGTGATTACATTTTTTCAAAAGAAAAATGAAATAAAAATACAGTTGATTAGTTTTCAGTTTGATGATTTATTTATTAGGAAACCAGAATATCCACTACCACAAATAAATTATTTTGTTGCCAGGAAATCAAATTATAATCAGAAGGTTTCTTGAGAAAATGTAGTTAGATAAAAGGTGTTTGTTATGCTTGAAACACGTCTTTAAATTTAATATATATTCCTTTAACCTTTGTGTTTGCAATTCTTGGGCAAGACTCATCCTATTAACTGTAGAAGACTCACATTGACTACATATTCCTTTCTGACCAACTAAATACATACTTCTAAACAATAAGAAAATTATGACGTAATACTTGCTGTGAATATAAAAATGATTATATATATGCAATTTTTTTATTTTCTAACAATTCTAAATTTAATGTGAATTTTTCTCTGTTTAAAGAATGATGTATTTGATATTTCTAATATATGTAGGCCAACTGGAGTTGGACTCTCACAGGGCATTAGGGAACTTAGATAAATAGAAACACTCATGCTGAACACCATTTTCCTGTCCTGCAGTGCAGAGCTCCGTAAGTCCCCATTATTAAAAGAGACATGAGTGATAATCATATTTGCGTTCTCCCTCACCATCTGTATGGCTGTAATTTAAATCCTTTTTGTAATTAAAGGTCATCTTTAAGTTGCTTCACACTTAATGTTCATATTTTTTATTCGTTCTCGTTTTTAGTGCTCTTATCAGTATAACTTTAAAATGTAATTTTTACAGTAGAGTATGGAATGCATTTTAATTTTCATTGTATCTATATTGAAAGGTGGACAAAGTCTGTTAGAGAGACTAAGGCCTATTAGAAAGACTAAAGACTAAACTATTAGAAAGGTTTCTAGCAATCTCTAGAGCACAGATTAATGGGCCATACAGCCCATGCATGCTTGTCATCTGTGGAGTAGAAACCGTGCTTCCCACTGCCACTGTATTACTGTACTTTTCAATGGCTGTAGCAGTTTGGTATAGAAGAAAGCTAAGGTAAACTAATGCTGTAAGGAATGCAATAGTGTCTATTTCTCCAAAAGGGAGGAATTCGCACAGCATATGATTCTAATGAGCACAGAAAATGGTAAAGCAAAAAGAACCACAATTAGTGCCAAATACGGTAATTTTTCTATAACTGACTTTTAATATATTCATTTTAAATGGCTACTCAGACTGATTGGTAATCTCCAGTACATATGAGTCATCATTTATGAACCCTGTGTTTTACAGAATTGCATATTTACCACAACGCACAAGTCTCTAAAAGACCTTGATGATTAGCAATTCCTTAGTTTTGGAATTTTGCCCTCTGGTCACCAGATATAGTGGGAAATAGCTAGTTTTCTTGATGGTAGGTTATGTTGGTAAAAATTAGATTTGTATCATAAGTAAGTACAAATAAATTGAATAAGGGAGTGTTGTGAATCTGGAAATTGTTGCAGGATGGTGGATAATTAAAAGAGCAATGAAATAGAAATAGATTTTTTTGTTGAATGTTAATTCAGTTAGAAATATATATTTCTTCATTGATATGTTCTTTAGTTGATGCAAGCCAGTTAAAATTAGTGACTTAACGTTTTAGAGAAATACATAACAATGCCAGTTTATAATTATTTTGTTTTTTATACAATTTACTATTTTAGAATCTCATTCATATTTCATTGTACTTCCGTGAATGATACTTTGGGTGGCATACAGCTTCTTTCCATTAGGAAATAAAGTCAAAATGCTTAGAAATTGTATTGTTTTCCATCTGAACTGAAGGGAGTTATTCACTTTAAAATTTTTTCTTCATATTCAGATTTTAAAATAGATTTTCTTCTCTTTTAATGTTTTTCTTAATGTACCTTCTTTTTTCCCATATAATCCACATGTTATGAAATGAAAGCACTCAGCTGAGACCTGATATTACTTTCTATTGACCATGACTTTTACTGTCAAACTGGTCGTGGATAGACTTCCGAAGTGAAGGAATGAAAATTAGAAACCAACATAAATTATATCATATTGTTATGACTCACAAGTGCAATATTTCTCTTCTATTTTTTTTTCATGTGAATTGCCATCCCTTGTTTATCAAATGTAACTAGGACTACTGCATATAGTTTGTAGTATGTTCACTGCAAAAGCTCATCTGGTCAAGGGAGTAAACGAAGGTTATAGTCCAACTCACTGTACATCCCTAAGTCAAGTTTGCAAGACTGAATCTCAAAATCTCAATGAGGGCCTCTTTTCCAATTTGCACAATGCTGGTATGAACTAGCCAAGACCTTGAACCTTTCTGTAAATTACTTGTATAATTCCACATCTTCCCTTGTCACTGTGCTAGATTCATTCATACTCTTTTCAGAGGTGCTTTGTGTGCGTGTGTGTGTGTGTGTGTGTGTGTGTGTGTGTGTGTGTGTGTGTGTGAGATTCTCAGTATTTAAGATCTTTTCAGGGGCCAACAAGGCCAAAATCATGCATGGGTAAAGGATCCATTCAAAGTTCAAGATAGAACAGTGGATTTTAATGTAACGTTGCAAAACATTCAGCGATGTGGTTTTAGATTTCATTTTGACGCTAACCTTTAAAAAACTACTACATGTTGAGTGTTAGTGTAGTATGAAAGGAGAATATCCAAATTATATGAAAAGACTGTTCAAATACTTCTCCCTTTCCCAACTCGATGTCTTTATGAAGCTGAATAGTCTTCATACATTTAAACAAAACAAGTTGTAACAGAATAAGGAAGTAGATAGAAGAATCTGTCTACTCATTAAACAAGACATTTAAATAAATTTGCAAAAAAGTAAAACAGTGTCATTTTTTCCACAAAATTTATGTCTTGGAAAATACATTTATTTTACATGAAAGTGTTACTTATGTTAACATGTAATGGAATTATTTTTATTTTACAGTACATCAATAAGTACATTTTTCTACATTTTAATTTCAAACAGGCTAAATGTCAATAGATATGATTAAGTAAAAGAAATTTGGGGTCCTCATAATTGTCAAGAGTGCAAAACTGTCTTGACATCAAACCATTTGAAAACAACTGCTTTTAAGGTATCAGAATGTTTACTGTTCCTTTGTTAGAATAATGATGTACTACATGTACTCATACATATTTGGTCCAGGAGAGTTGCTTATCTTCAGAAAAACAAGCCTGAACCTCCTGTTTTTGAAGGATCACTTCAGTTTTCGCATTTCATTCATCAGAAGACAGTCTACAGGTGCAGATGTGTTGACTTAACTGGGCAAACATGGAGAGAAGCTGCATCACAAAGGCCAAGTCAGTGGCTGTCAGGATGGTTTTAATGAACAGTAAGGCACCATTGGTCCCATTCTGTGTGCACTTCAAAATGTTAGTTGTCCATTGAGATGGCTCACAGATGAGGCACTACTTGAGCCTAGTTGAAATGCAGCTGTGACATATGCATTTTAAAGAAGACAGGAGAGAGGAGTTTGGGGCATACGATTCCATATGAATTGGAAGCTGTTTTATAAGAGATGGAGGACAGCTGGTCTGTTCATAATAAATGTCAGAGAAAGTCTAATATGGCAGGAAAGATCATAGGATTCTGAAATAAGAATGTTATTAGCAATAGCAATATATAAAAAACAAAAATGAAACAAAAACAACAAAAAAGTATTCATATTTATAACATTCTTAGACTCTGATTAGAGTTATGTTGTTTTGTATGCTCTACCATCACACCTAGCCTTGTCAGTCATACTGTTAGCTGCAGAAGACAATCTATCATAGGACTTTAAACACTGGCTTTAAAGTCAGACGTACTTAGATGCAAATCCTGCCGCCACCACTTACTCATAGTTTTAATGTTGGCAAGTTACTTTACTTCACTGAGGCTTCGTCCCTTCATCAAAAAATGAGTAATTGTACTTCCTTCAAAGATTTATTGTGAATATTAAAACACATTTAAGTATGAAATATAGCACCTTGTTTATAGTGAGTGCTTAATTATATTATTATATGTCAATGTGTGTATATACACATTTTCCCGGGTATAGTCATCTATCAGTTTGTTTAGTGTTTGATATCAACAGTAGAGGTTTGTGTGTGTGTGTGTGTGTGTTTGTTGAGACAGGATTTTGCTCTGTTGTCCAAGCTGTAGTGCAGTGACCCTATCACAGCTCACTGCAGCCTCCATCTCCCTAGCTAAAGCCATCCTCCCACCTTAGCCTCCTGAGTAGCTGGGACTACAGGCGCATACCACCACGTCTGGCTAATTTTTTTACTTTTTGTAGAGACAGGGTCTCTCTATGTTGAACAGGCTAATCTTGAACTCCTGAGCTCAAGTGATCTTCCCATCTTGGCCTCCCAAAATACTGGGATTACAGGCATGAGCCACTGCACCCAACCTCATCAGCAGAGTTGTCATGTTGGAGATATCTTTCTCTTTCTCTCTGCCTTCATCCTGGCCCCCCATCCACCAGCCTCTCAACATCCCTGTGTTGTCTTAGATTTTAGAAGTACACTGTGAAAGCAGAAATAATCATAAGCTTTTAGGAAGAAGTATGCCAGCCAGTTCAATTCATAATTAATGATAAAAGTGTAATCTCTCATAATTTAGTATTTCTAGTGTTTCTATATTCTTCTTGCAGCATCTTTATGTTTTAATTACGTTTAAATATGGTAGAAGCAACTTAGGAAATTACTTAGAAATAAGATCTTAAGTAAATATGACTTTATTGTTGATATTATAGTAAGTTACCCATCAGTAGAAAATAATGGAATTGGGTTTATTTGAAAACAAATTTGATTCCATGATATTGATATAGTAAGGAATCATTTCATTAGTTTAATAATTGAGAAAATAAACTGTAGAATAAATAAAGATAACCACACTTACATAAAGTAGGATTTCTTCTATTCGTTTCTATGTTTCATTATTTTGCTGAATTCTAATATCAGAGGAGCAACAAGGTGTGTGTGTGTGTGTGTGTGCGCGCGCACGAGTGTGAATTTGTGTCTTGGGTCTCTGTGTGTATGTATATGTGTATATGTACATATACGTGTGTGTGTGTGTACATATATATATATACTCAGAGGGCTTGAGTTCTCTTGGATGATTCTTATCATTTTTAGTTCACTCCAACCTTTACTGAGAGCATGGAATTCTGAGCTACTTTTGCACCTTATTTATCTAGCTCCACTTCCTAATGGATATAAATGCAATTGAGGTAGAGAATGACACATTGATGTTTGGGAATTTTTCTCCCCTAGTTACATCTTTGCCAGGGATAGAGTCTTAATAGCCAGAAGAAAGAATTGGAATTTGGCCCCAGTGTAAGAAACTGTCTGATGTACTACCTGTCGTGAATAATTAAATGGATTAATGCTATAGTGTATAAAACTTTGTAAAATGGATTATATGTTCCTTTCAGTATTGCTATTTAATTAGTTATATGAGCACCTGTGAATTTCTCATAAGTGAACTTCAACCTACTGAATGGATTCACACCCTTTGGGTGTGATACACACAGACACACACACAAATATGTGCGGTATATGATTGAGAATGAATTGTTGAATAACTGACTATATGTGTATATATGTTGTATCTATACATACACTGATAATAATAGTCATAGTTACCTAATATACTCATATCATCTAATGTTTATTGAGTACTCAGAGTCAGGTGCTGTTATAAATGCTTCATAAGGAACCACTCTGTTATTTTATACAACAGTGTTCTGAGATAAGAACTTCTTTTTCTTCCATTTTGTAGATCAGGAGAATACCCCCAAAGGATAAGTTAACTTACCCAGTCACTTAATTATTAAATGGCAGAGCCTGAATTTGAACCAAGACAGTGTGGTCTATTCTGTTTTACTCAGTTCTTTTATTATGCAGCCTAAGAGATTTAAGCATTTAAATATCTCTTTGCAGACATATAGAAAAGAATGGAATTGTGTTTATTTAAGAACAAATTTGATTCCATTTTATTGTTATAGCAAGGAATCATTCCATTAGTTTAATAATTGAGAAAGTGAACTGTTGAATAAATAAACATAACCACACTTACATAAAGTAGAATTTCTATTAATTTCTATGTTTCATTATTTTGCTGAATTCTAGTATCAGGGGAGCAACAAGGGGTGTGTGTGTGTGTGTGTGTGTGTGTGTGTGTGTACTTCTTTTATCGTCCCAGTTTTCTTTCAAAGCAAATCTAAAGTTGTTCTTCTTATACTTTTTTTTTATTAAAAGTGGCGACTAAAACAAGTATGGTGTCAAGATTTTTTTTCCCTCTTTTCACATGCTTTTATGTGAAGTATCTCTTTGAAGTTAAGTTGGAAGGCAGGTGTTGGGCCTGGGTGTGTTGCAGGACAAAACTTCAAAAGTAAAAGAGACAAATTATGGAGAAAGTATTTAATTGTCTAATAGCTAAACTTTGTTTGCCAAATTGAAAGACCGTAATATTTATGGTATAGGATGTGTGTGGTATTTGAAGTTGCCAAAAGGGATTAAAAATGCACCCCTTTGAGGATTATATTAATAAAAACTGCCAAACATTAATTATATCATTTATAATTTTTACGATATATTTGTAAATATTTGAAGAGAATTATTTTTCTGTTTGCTCTATTAAATTGTGGTTGCCTCTTCCTGTGAGAATAGCTTTCAAAACTCTGTATTTATAAACAAGCAGTTTTTCAAAATATTTTCTACTTAACCATACTGACATCTTTCTATAGCTTAGGTGTGAAGAAAAAGACTAAAGGAAAAATGAAACTCTATAGGTTGGAATTTTTGGACAGTACCATTAATATTTCAGTACCAATGAATATGTTTATTTTATTTTATTTTTATTTTTGAGATGGAGTTTCACTCTGTTGCCCAGGCTGGAGTGCAATAGCGCGATCTTGGCTCACTGCAATCTCCGTCTCCCAGGTTCAAGTGATTCTCCTGCCTCAGCCTCCCGAGTAGCTGGGATTACAGGTGCCCGCCACCATACCCGTCTAATTTTTGTCTTTTTAGTAGAGATGGGGTTTCATCATGTTGGCCAGGCTGATCTCAAACTCCTGACCTCAGGTAATCTACCTGCCTAGGTCTCCCAAAGTGCTGGGATTACAGGCATGAGCCACTGCGCCCAGCCTATTTTTTGTATAATATTTTTTTATTAATATGCCTTCTTAAGAAAACAAAACGAACATTTTATTACATATGTAAGTAAAAATTTGCAGTTTGAAGCATACTTAAAAGCAATTCTTTATGTATTAAAGCCAACAGAGCATAAGGTAAAATAAATCAGTTTTGAAGTACAAAAAGCTCTATCACCTAACTTTTGCAAGTCAAGAAAGAAATTTAATCTCAATGGAGATAGTAATACGATAAGAGAATCCCTTGACCTAAAATGGAGCTTAAATTTATTCTTTAATTTCAAGCATGATTTGCATATTAAAAACACCTCTGCTTTACCACATACTAAAAATAGAAGCATATATTTTCTTACATTTGTTTATTTAGAGCTTTTTGTAAAATTCTAAATACTTATTTCATATATCCTAGAAGATATTTTACCCCTACAATAGCTTTAAAAGTAATCAAAGATGCCCAAATGTCAAGTGGTCATGGATTTGTGACACTAAGTGATGGCCTGAGTTCCACTGCTTTCTAGGCTGGTATTTATCAAGGACTCCAGAGGTTGAGATGGATGTGGTCTATAAGAAAATAAAATGTAATATGCTGGAAAGAAAATAAAATTTTGAAATAAATGTAATTTCCTGGAAAGAACTATAAAGGATACTTATATTTCATCAGACCAATCTTCCCCTCCCTACCCTAGGACTAAATGACAGAAAGAAAACAATGTAAAAAGTGGCCACTCTAATGGAAAGATGGGCAATCACAAAAGTTATTAGTGTAGACATTTGATGGGGTCTAATCTACCTATGGAATACTGTGTTCTGTCAAGAAAAGAGAGCTAATGCATCTTCTAAACATCAAAAGACAGGAGCCAATTTATGCCTGTCAGGCCTCACTTTTCACAGATTTAAATCGCTTCTGTTAGGGAGAGACACATTACTCCCATTGCAGTCAAATTTCCCTCTTGATTTTAGTCAAAAATAATTTTAAAAGCTTTCTGACAATTTAAAAGAGCATTTTGAAATAGATGGCATTATTTTAGAAATCCCTACTGGATACCAGAAATTATCTATAATTAGTGATAAGTTTTAATATTGTACATTGCTCCTCTTTTATATTTACTCTATTTTAAAGTAACATGTCTTTAAGGCATACTCCCATCCATTTTTAAATCGTTTTCTTTGTACATGTTTAAGAGTTATACAAAACTTTTGCTGTCTCTAATCTAAGTGAACTTAATATTTTTGTGGCCTGAATGAAAATTCCTGATGATATTTCGCTGGTCAATTAACTTCCTAATATTCGCAGGTGTGGCATCTGCTGTGTGCTTGATTGTCATGGCATAATAAAATTGTGGGCTGGAAGACATGAACGTGGTATTTCCCTATGCATTATATTTCTTACACAAGCAATATATCCTAGTTACTTCAGGTCAGCATGACATTGTGTGCAAAATTGCATACTGCATTGGGCCAGATGAGACATTGCCATACATTGCTCATGTGGATGCAAATTGCCACTTATCTGGAAAAGATTCTCACAATAAATGAACAAGCAATTTGTCTCTCTGTACTGAGGCTGTTAATGTCTTGATGGATGGGTAATGAGAAAGAGACAGATGAGATGAATAAAGGTGTTACATTTCATTTTCTATTTTATCGTCTTTTTTGTAACTTCTGTCAAATTAATACTATAAAATTATCTGTTTCCAATTTCCATTCTTTCCATCCAAGAACCTGACATTTATTTTGCAGAAAAAAGTAACAATTTATATTGGAAATTGGTTAACATATTCTGAGACTCAAAATACATACATTTTTTGTTTTAAAGATAATATTAAAAATAAATGTGGAAATACTTTCAGTATTCAAAAATGAGAGCTGAGCATCTGCACAGTTGAGCATTAGCATACATACACTCATTTATTAAGCAAGTATATAGCCAAAGATTAAAGGAATGGAATGTTTTTCATCATTGAAACTGCTGTGTTTGTGTAGCTAAATCTAAGACCAATTAATTTTAAAACATCGATGTATTTGTTAACATAAATATTTTTTGTGAATTTGGCAGCCAGCATTTTTATTAAGAATGTCATGCAAGTTCTTCCATTAGAGCTGCAGTGTAAGAACTGAAAAAGATTACATTCTTAGGACAGCCAAAATATTCTGAAATGTTCAATGTAGTATTTTTAAGACCCATGAATCTATTCTCCTATTCTTTGGGGAATTAAATATTTAGCCACAATTTTCTATTTTACATGATATCCATATAAAGACATTGAGGAATATAGAAATTATGAAATAATCCAGAATTTATTTAGAATTCCCTTGACAAACCAAAATTAAATATTAATGTAACAACTAGTTGTTAATATGTTACTATTGATTCTATCTTAGACAAGTGCAATTATGTGTAACTGAACTTTTTGTTTTCTTGTGGTTGAACCCTGAATTACCATGTCTTCTGGTTTCAGTGTTTTTCCTGAGGAATAGATCGTATTTCTTACGCCAAAGCCCAGAAATAATAGTCTCACACATCCAGTCATAGTCCCAAAGGCTTTTCTACCTAGTACCCAGAGAGCAACTGCAGTGCTTCAAACTATTTGTGGACAAGAAATCCTAAAACATCAAAGACACTGTGGAAGGCAATTTTATTTCATTAATACGGTTCCTAATTATCTGCATTTATTTTATTGTCTAAGTTCCAACTGCTAACCTATCATATCAATGAATTCTTTGAAGATGCCTTTATTCTACAGGATGTGTTCTTTAGGTAATATTATTTTTAAGGAAACCATCGCCATTTTGTAGTAAATAGGCAAAAAATTACAGAAATCGTGATTAAAAATCTGTCAGTATATGCTATCACTTGCTTTTCTTCTTCCTCCCATCTAAATGAAAGTACAATGTTTAATATTAACTTCTGAATATAAGATCTTAATTTATTTTTGAAGCATGTTTTTCCTATTAAATGCCATATTTACGGTTGTTTAAAAATTTTGTTTGAAGAGTAAACATTCCCAGTTTTCTCAGTTTCTAGATTTTGTCTAACACAAGGATAGGATTATATAAGTTAGAACTAAAGTGAACTACCCCAAGTGTGGCATAACCATGCATCCTTTTATTGAATATTGAACTGCATAGAAATAACTATTTACCATGATTGAAACACATATAACCATTGAATAGCAGTCATTTCTATTAATTGCCTAATCAGGTTATAATAGTTTGTTTTCTTTGCAATGAAAGGTCCACTCAATTTTAATGGCTGTGAGGTACATGAAGTCACATGGCATGACATTTTTACAGGAGCTGAGGTTTCCACTTTCACAAAATGCACTTACTTATTAAGTTGTCCCTCAGCCTCTAATTGCTTATCTTTCAAAAAAAGTGGTATGTTTTTAATCTGTGATCAGTATAGATCCAAAAATACCATTTTAACACTGAGCCAGTTAATGACTCCAAAATTTGGTAAACACTAGGGTACCAGTCCTAGCACAGGACGTTGGAAATAAGTCAAGTGGTAGGTGAAAGAACAAATACACTGCCTCAGGGTAATGCCTGGAGTTTGGGGATACGCTTCATACACTGTGGGTACCTCTGGGCTTTCTGTTCTCTCTTTGCCAGCACCTGGATCATACCCACTTCACCCTTTGGTTTCTTCATTCTGTTTACAAAGTAACTGAAAACAGACATGACATGTTATAAGAAGGTGGAAAAATCACTTTTGAGATAGATATATATATATGTGTGTGTGTATATACACACACACAAAAATTTATATATGGACTTCCATGTATACCAAATTTAAATATATATGGACTTCCATAGATATTTTCCATATATACCAAATTTAAATATATATAGACTTCCATAGATATATAAAAATATATGTTTTAGGACTTAAAATATATGTTTTAAATTAAATATATATACTTAAATTTGGAAGTCCTGAAACATCAGAGATACTGTTGAAAGCAGTTTCATTTGGTAATACAATTTGTAGTTATCTGCATTTATATATTTAGTTATATTTAAATTTGGAAATGAAGTAAAAAAAGCATTCGGGTTTTTTTGTATTTTGGTTTACTAATTATATCACATGAGTTCTACCTTTCACTATGTAAGTTGTAGATTAACAAGCATTTGGTAAATTCAGAAGCAAAATCTGAACATCTCTTTGTTATATCATCTTTTTGGTACTACTCAAGAAAGAAAGATCTATCAGCCATATACTACTTTTTAGTTTTCAACAATGGCCATGAAGTTTTCTTCTTGTTTAGTTATGTGGGAATTATTTTCAAATGCATTGAAAAATAATGATATAAATGTTGATTCCCTTTACAATTTTCTTTTAAAAATAATTAGCTTTAAATAGCTATTATAGTGCACTATAATAAAAATAAAAATAATATACTGATAGTCCTTTAGAAATGTGTTTTTGGCAATCTTTTATGCTCTCAATATAACAAAAGTGCAACACACATGTCCTCTCAAAATGTATCTCATTAATTTAAGATTGTAATTAGATGTTTTTTAAAGTTCTGTAAACTCAACTGATGAACACATCAACTAAATGACAAATATGCTGACTACTCGGGATATATATGGATGTATAAGAGCAATTCCAAGTCCTGACTTCTAAACATGCTACCTGCCTGGAAATTGCTTTTGATGTGTTTATGGTTCCCAGACTTGTCTGCACACTGGAATCATCTGTGGGGTGGGGGTGGAGGGTGGTGCTTCAAAAAATACTGATGCTTGTGCTCCTTCCCCAGAGTCTGTGAATTAATTGGGTGGAGGTGTGGCCTGAGCTTTGAAATTCTTAAAAGGTCCCAGGTGATTCTGTTCATCAGCCAA
Organism: Macaca fascicularis; assembly: GCF_037993035.2. Taxonomy (NCBI): domain Eukaryota; kingdom Metazoa; phylum Chordata; class Mammalia; order Primates; family Cercopithecidae; genus Macaca; species Macaca fascicularis. The sequence continues at coordinate 199,866,110 of NC_088376.1, forward strand.
GTGTTTGAATCACTAGTCTAGACTGTCAAGGTACAGAATAAGAAGGGTGAGATACTGTTCACTGTCATGACACCAAATTGTTTCCTTATAGAAACACAGCTATAGATGGCAGAACCTAATGCGTGTGTGGAATTGTGTATGCATGCACGCACGTTCATACACAGCTGATATGAGTAAATCATACAGTTTTGTTGCATTTTCTCACCTCTTGCTATTCAGGCTCCATTGATTGTGAACTAAGAAGTATTTCTGTGTAGGCGGATGTGTTCATTGTTAGGATTAGTGGTGTATGTAGTAGATACTTTAGAGCCCAAGGAATTCCTCTTTCTTGTCCCACCCTACCCCCACCTTTTTTTCCTGTATGAACACAAGATGAACAAATACAAGAAACTGACTAGAAAAGCATTTTCAAAGCCCTGATGAAATTATTACGTCTATCAATATTTTAAAATTTAGACACATGGCAACATTTATTGGGCACTTATCAAAATAACTCTGTTACTGAGTGCTGTTACTATCTCCATTTTACAACTGAGTAAGGCAAAGAAAGGGGAATGTAATTCTCTCTGAGTGTATTCTCTTCTTTTAAATCCAGTTACAATTCCTGGTACAATCACCATACCTAGATGAAAAACTTCTTCTGTTTTAATGGGGAGAAAGAATTGTTGGAGTCTTATGAATCTTGACAGTCCAGAACATAATTGGCCAAAAGCAGCTGTTTCTTGTAGTCTTAAGTTACTGAAGCTTTTGATGTCTTGTGTAGTTGAAGATATGTGAATGGTGATGAATTAATTACTTTTATCTAAAAGGATTAAACATCCGTTCTTCCAATCTTTGACATTTTGAGGATTGCTTCTAAGTGTACAACAAAAGTATGATTCTTCTTTTCTAGGAGAGTCCCAATTCAGTAAAATTTACTCCTCTTGCCAAATAGGTCATCTGAAATACGTCAAATGTTGTATCCAGATTTTTGTTTTAAAATATGTGATTGTTACTTCTAAAAATGGCTTTTGGTCCAAAAGAAATTATGTTGAGAATTAAAATGACAACCACAGCACAACCACTGTTTCCTGTTCAGTGATTTCACTTGATCAACTTTTGTGATAGCAATGCCAAACCTTGCCAAAGAACAAATCATTTTTCTTCCAAGGAAAATGTTGCTTTTCAAAGAAACTGCTATGTTTATGTTTGGTCATCCAGTTAAATAAGAGGATATTGAATTAGTGAAATGGAGTGATTTTATAATTCATGCTTAATTTTATGTTGGATTTATAATTTCTGTCACTTGACAAGGCAGTGGGCAGGTATAGTTTTCTTTCCAATGAAAGCATTTAAAAATATATTCTATATGCAAGGATTTAGTTTAAAAACTTAAATAATTTTGAAAAACGAGGACTTTTAAAATTGATTACAACCTGCTCCCCCTTGAATTTTACTTTTTTTCTCTTTCTCTTTTCTTCCCTTTTCTTTTCTATTCATGTTTAAGCTTCTGCATTTATTCTTTGACCAAAATAATACATTTGGTCTTCAGTGAAAGCCTGGATATTTGTAACCCTAATTGTCAGCAGCAGTATCTTTCTGACTGCTGAAGGAGCTTATTTGTGTCTGCATTAGCACTCTTCACACTCCAAATTATACTTCCCCTTCCCCCTCCAGTGGCAGTTTCCAAACTCTCAACTTGTTTCATGTCAAATGCATGTTGGGCCCTGTAATAAATCACTGATGAACAGCCAACTCTCTGTTTTGGAGGTGCAGCCTCTGAACATTGATTAATGTGATTCTTCAAGAATGGAACAATGGCCAGTGTGCATATGCACAAGAAAAGCTCATCCACTGCAATAGATAGCTTTGTTCCATGTGCTCCAGCCTCTTCGCTTACAGTGTTCTCTTTTTGGCCTTAGCAGGGACCTCAGCTAATTGATTAGCAGAATCTTAGGCTGCCTGAGGTGGGCCTAAACCAGGGATATGATCAGAAGTTTTGAAAGACTCTATTCTTGTCTTGGGGGATTCCTGCAGCCACATATGGCAGCCACAATGGGCGGAACAGCAAGGATTCTTATTTTGGGAAGTTTTGGTGGATTTCAATGATAATTTGTTTCTGCTGTATTATTTCTTCTTTTCCTTTAACCCAATTGGTTTTTCGGTAGTTGACAGGTATTTTTAAGACAAAACACATATATGAGATTTTTCTTTCTTCTTTATTTCATCTTTGTTATTGGTTTTCATTTCATTAGATGTGCTAGAAAACACATTTTCTATTTTAAAAGCTGTTCATGAATACATTAAAAGTATAACTATGATTTCAAAAAGCAGATTAGTGTATCTTTTATCTAATATCTGAGTATATTTTATAATTTGTTACAAAGGTGAACAACCATCTTGGCAAACACGGTGAAACCCCGTCTCTACTAAAAACACAAAAAATTAGCCGGGCGTGGTGGCGGCGCCTGTGGTCCCAGCTCCTCGGGAGGCGGAGGCAGGAGAATGGCGGGAACCCGGGGGGCGGAGCTTGCAGGGAGCCAAGATGGCGCCGCCCACTCCAGCCTGGGCCACAGAGCGAGACTCCGTCTCAAAAAAAAAAAAATGAACGAATGTTAGGTATTTGAAAAGTATTCAGTACTGTTTATTTTTAAGTGTAAATTACTTACTGTTTTTTCATTTATTTAGATTTTAAAATTTAGTAGAAATATATGTAGCATAGTGATAAATATGACATATTAATTGCTGTTTTACTTGCTTTTCATAGCTTTGAATTTTCGTAGCTGTCAGATGATCTCTGAAAATGAGTGATGTGTTGGCTTAGGGAGATATTAATGTATGTTCTTTTTTAATCTATTTTTCCACCGTTAAAACCATATATTCTTTTAATTTGGCTTTTGGCTTTTTAAGAAAAACTCTTTCCATTTTCAGCCAAGGAAATTGAGATTCAGCTAAGTGTTGAAAAGATGAAACATTACTGGCAAAACCTAATCTCTGGTGTTTCAGAAATCTTACAAGAAGTTTTATAGATTCATTCTTCCCATTTTATGAATAGGAAAGCTAAGGAAAGCAAATATGTCAAAATTCAGAATGAAGAAAGGAGCAACAGCCTTTTGTGGTCTTTCCTATACTAGTTCGTGATGGCTTTTCAAAAGAGAGAAGTTTCTAGTACCAGATTCTAGAGGAAAATCTATCATAAAAATAATGTTTTTATATAAATCATTTTTTTTCACTGTAGAAAAGCATCTACTTGTATGAAATTTGAAAAAAAAAGGATGTACTTTTAAATTTATAAAGTAGAGGTTTATTCACAAAGTGTAATACAAGTACATTGTTTTAACTTTGAAGTTAGTTCCTCATTAAAATCTATAGTGGTTAATTCTTAAATCTGCTTGGGAAAATTATTTAGCTAATATTTATACATAAGAGATGGGATTAATATTAATAAACAGCCAATATGTCTTAGTCTGTGCCGCTACAATAAAATATCTAAGACTGAGTAATTTATAAGGAGCAGAAATTTATTTCTCACAATTGAAAAGGCTGGGAAGTTTAGGGTCAAGGCACCTGCCAGTTTGGTTACTTGTTGAAGGCTGCTCTGGGCTTCCAAGATGGCACCTTATTGTTGCATCTTCCAGAGGAGAGGATTGCTGTTCCTCCATGTAGCAGAAGGCAGAAGGGCAGGCCAACGGAATATTGTGTGAAGTCTCATTTACAAGGGCCTTAACTCTTTCATAGAGAGGAGTGCTAATGGCCTTATCACCCCATAAAGACTTTGTCTCTTAGTGCTATCACATTGGACGCTAAATTTCAGCACCTGTATTTTGGAGAATTCAAACCATAGCACAATACATGAAGCCTCACAGTGAATCTGTGACAAAAGCGTTGAGAATTTTATCTTGAGATGTCAAGAGCACATCTCCTAGTGTGCTGTGCTTACCACAGTGTGATGGCAATGGGTGGGAGAAGGGAGGGGTCTGTGCTCCTGCCAGTATGAGGCTGCGCTTTCCTGAAATCCAGGGGACTAAAGTGGGAGAAAGAACAAAGGGCAGCAGTGGTTACCTGATGGGGGAGAGGACTAGGAGTCCTGAAATCTAAGGAAGTAGGGGATATTTATCTTTTGAGAGTGGAATGGGAAAAGGAAATCCTATGACTATGTAGTTGATTTTATATAAATGATATCAGGCAAATGATAATGAAGTCAACCAGAAATGGCTTGATGTATCTAGATGGTCCATTTAAGCATAAAAATTAAAAGAACTAAACTGTTCAAAAACATGAACTAAGTACTTTCTTCACTGATCCACCTACCAAAAATATTGCCTCCTTTTATCCCAACTGATTTAAAGTGAGACTCTTTAGCCTTTCATTTGGATCTCAGAATGATGATGATGATGATGATAAACATTTCTTGAGCTATTACTCTTAACACTCACTGTGCTAAACAATGTTTAAAGATCCCTACAGTTACTCTACACATCACAATGCAGCCTCTATTGTTTCCATTTCAGATGCTGATTACAGAGATTACATTGCTTGCCCAAGGTGATAATCTGGCCAGTCAGGGCTGGGCTTTTCACACCAGGTATTTCTTCCGGAGTCCGTGCTCTAACCCAGTGGTCCCCAGCCTTTCTGGCACCAGGGACCAGTTTCATGGAAGACAGCTTTTCCACAGATGGAGTGGAAAAATTAGATTCTCACAAGGAGCATGCAACCTCGATCCTTCACATGTGCACCTCACAATAGGGTTTGCACTTCTATGAGAATCTAATGTTAATTTTTGTATTTTTTGTAGAGACAGGGTTTTGCCATGTTGCCCAGGGTGGTCTCAAACTCCTGACCTCAAGTGATCTGCCTGCCTCAGCCTCTCAAAGTGCTGGGATTACAGGTGTGCCCAGCCCACAGTTTTTATTGAGGTAAAATTTACATACAATGGAGTATCTAAACCAGTGAGTATTGGTGAGTATCCTCACAGACCCATGTAACCACAAGTCAAGAAATAGAACATGTCCATCATTCCAAAAGTTTCCTCATTCCTTTTTCCAGTCAGTTCCTATCTCAAGAGGCAACCACTGTTTGGACCTACCACAGTAGATTAGTTTTGCCTGTTCTTCAGCTTCATATGAATGTGATCACTAGTGTATGCTCTTTTGGTGTGGTTTCTTCCACTTAACATGTTTGTAAAATTCAACTGTGAGTTTACACACATCAATGGTTCAGTTTTCACTGCGGAGTGGAATTATATGTGTATGAATATATCACAATTTGTTTATTCATTCTTGTACGAAGGGACACTTGGATTGTTTTCAGTTTGGGCTGTTGTGAATATGCTGCAGACACATTATTGTACAAGCATTGTTATGGACATATGTTTTTATTTCTTTTGGGTAGTTTTGAGTGGAATTGCTAACTCATGTCTTAAGTATATGTTTAGCTTTATAAAAGACCAGCCAGCCAGTTTTCCAAAGTGATCGTACCATTTCTCCCAGCAATGGAAGAGGGCGTTTTCTATCCTGGCCGTCTGTGATGTCATCATTCTTTTTACTTTAGGCAGTTTAGTGGATGTGAGGTGTCTCTCACCATAGTTTAATTTGTGTTTCCATGATGCTTCATGATGTTGAATTTTATTTTAATGTGCGTATTGGCCATACTTATATCTTTTGTGAAACGTCTGTCCAAGATTTTCCTTCTCTGAAGGTTGTAGCCTCTCCTTTTTTTTGGCCTGTTGTTTTTAGTCACTCTCCAGTGCCTTCTAAGAGTTTGGTTTTTTTTTTTTTCCATTGTATATAATCATTCTTTGCAGGTGGGGTGGTCTAATTTAAGCTACTCAGACCTTACTGAAACTGGATTGTAATCACGTATCTATGACTCATTCTTTATAGCTGTGTCAACCTGTCCTTGTTTTGTTTTCTCCTAACATTCTTGTGTAATAAAACTTTATTTCTCAGGGTGGAAATTACTGTTTTATATAAAAAAGGAATGATTGGAAGCCTGAGATGGAAGAATTGCTTCAGGCCAGGAGCTTGAGGCCGCCTGAGCAACATAACAAGACTCCATGTCTGAAAAAGCATTACCTGTAAGCTTAGCTACTCTGGAGGCCGAGGCAGGGGGATCACTTGAGCCCAGGAGGTCAAGACTACAGGGAGTTATGATTGTGCTATAGCACTCCAGTCTGGGTGACATAGTGAGATCCTGGCTGTAATTAAGTAAATAAACAAATAACAACATGAGATGATGCCACTTAGTTTGCATAGGAAAATAGCCATATTTAATATAAATGTATTCAACATGAAAAGTATTCTGATAATTAAAAATACAACTGAAAACATAAGCTCAAAGTATATCTTAATGGACAACAAAAGATCTTTCTGCTGTTTCCCAATTGACCATTTTCACCGGTGAGAATTTGTGTTGATCAGTCTGGGCTGCTGAAACAAATTGCCGTAGACTGGGCAGCTTAAACAACCAATGTTTGCTTCTCAAGGTTCTGAGTCTAGAAGTCAGGTTCCGGCATGGCCAGGTTCTTGATGACGGCCCTCTTTCTGGTTATGTCCTCACCCTCCTTTGGTGCATATAAACAGAGAGAGAAATCGCTTCTCTTCCTCTTTTCTAAGGGGATTAATCCTATCCCCAATTATCTCTCAAAGGCCTCACTTCCACATACCATCGCATTGAGGATTAGGGCTTTATCTTATGTATTTTGGAGGGACACACACATTCAGACTGTAGCAGAATTCTTTATTTATACATGGTTATTAAATACCTAGTCTGGCCATGAAATTTCTGCATCCTGGGTATACAGCAGTGAACAAACCTGAAGACACTCCTGTCCTTACAAATCTTACACTGGAACGGGAAAAAGATGGATATTAAGAGCTTAAGCAAAATCTATGCCACGTTTGATGGTAATGAACTGTACGGAGGAGAGTGGAGGAGTGAGAGGGCATAGGCAGTGCGCTGGGATAGGACGGAGAGGCCCCAGTTCAGAGGAGTCAGGGCAGGCCTTGCTGAGAGAGTGGCATTTGAGTATAATTTGACAGTATTGAGGGATCCAGGAAGATGGAAGAGCAAGGACAAGTATTGTCTTAGTATCATTAATTTGGAAAGTTGTATTTTTATCAAAAATTTATTTCTTCCAGTCTAGTGTCTTTTAGATCCTGTATTATAATTGTTAATTTTAAGCTCCATGTACTTCTAAATATATCCCTTTTTACTGACTGACTTTCCCCACTCATTTTTTTTTTCTTGGAGTTATTTTCTATGTTCCTTCCATCCAAATGAGGCTTGTGCTGTTATGAACACATAGTTCCCAAGCAGGATTCAAAACCCCATATTGTCAAGCTGCCCAACTGGCAATGCACATGGCAGTCTGTGTTCCCACCAAATTGCTGACTTCTAGCATTCTGCCTAAGTAGGAAGAAACATCATGTGTGCGCCCACCCATCACTGTAAGACTGTCTATGCTAATGAAAATCACGTTTCAGTGAGTGTAGCCTTACACACATGTGTGCTTTCTTCCTACTTATGGCTGTCTAAAGAAGTCGAGTTGGTGGATTTAGTTTAATTTTAGGGTTATATGTATAGTAAACTTGAAAATGCAATTTAATTTGAAAAGAAGGAATGTTTGTAGCCTCTAGGGTTCCCCTAATATGCTGCTCTGGCATATGTGAGAAACTGCTGTCCTGGCTCATCCTTCATTTTTTAAACACGTGTGAACATATATTGGGGAAAATTGCTTCACATAACTATAGAACAAGGAAACATCAACAATATTTTACCAAAGCATCAACACATTTTATTTTCATATTGAATTCATTTATGATGACTTCTAAATGTGTCCTAACAGTTTACCTCTGGAAATTGCCGCATCTGTGAAAATGTTCTTTGAGACCTGCTCTCTGTATTGCCTTTAAGGGAGTGTATCTCTGTACAGAACGCATCATCTTGTCTAAAAGAGAACTGTAGCGTTGTACTTTCTAGAGGACTCATTGTTTACATTCTGGTTGTGTTCAGTATGACATACAAAAACATCCAACCAAGGGTGAACAGTGAGTTTTCCAAATGACTCATAGATCTTAAATCAATCTTAATGTTATAGCTAGCTATTTTACAGCTACTAGAAGAAATTTTTATAAGACTTACACAGTTTTTAGTATTTTTGGAGGCTGGATCACCATGACCTGAAACAGAGCCAGGGCTCGTTTCTCATCATGCAGTAGGCCACTGCAAAATTGATCTAAGCTTATATATCTCTTTGAAGTCAGGACAAAGAAGCAACCCAGAGGGTTTTATGAAATGTAAAGAACGACTGTTTTAAGGTGGAGAAAGGACTTCTATAATCATGTTTGTTTGCTGACAGTATTCATTTTAAGGTTGAAATGGTTACTTATTTTAACTAAGTTTCTAAAAATAGTGTGTATCTATGTATATGTGTGTCTTTGTGTGTTTTGAGCAAGACAAGGAATTTCTGAAATCAGACTTGTTTTAAGAACGCTGACAGATGTTTTAAGTCTCTAAGCACACAAAACTAGCAGTAGCTTTGCTGTAGCAGCTCAGTGTTTTAAACTCCACCCTCCCATGATCAGACTCAATACTGAAAACACTCATACCTATACAAATTCCAATTTTGTAAATCAATGGCTAACCAGTAATAAATCGTTTACATTAGAATTCCTTTTACTTTAATACCAGGATTGGGACATTGTGATTCATCAAATACAAGGCTATCTAGAGAAATATTTTTTCAGTAGTTGACTTTGTTGGAAACTTTTAATTGATCAAAACTGCATTCTTGAAAGGATGAACTGATAACAGGAATGAATTCCTCTGTCCTCAGATTCCCTTGGATGTGAAGTAATATTCTAAGAAATACAATGTCTATTGTTGAGTTGGAAGTTGTATGCATTTGTGCAATGCAGTTTCCTTATGATCTTTTTACTCTTAAGACAAGAGGATTAAGAGCAATAAAGTCACAAATGCTTTCTGGAAAGGTTTTTTTTTTTGGAGGGCGTGTTCTTGTGAAAACCTGGGAAGAGGCTGAGTCTCATACTTGGTGATGCAATGTGAAACAGAAACCACAACTGCAGAAGCAGGATTCAGTGATATGACTTAAAACTTTATTTAGGATTTGACTTAGAAGGGAGGTTTGAGCTGATTTTATTCAGATCTCAAGCAACCAGGTGAGCCTAACATATCTATGTTATACCACTTAACTGTGGGATAGAAGCAAGTCAAGGAAAACACGTCTCTGCTAGTATATGGGGCTGGCCACCATCTGGTTTAAGCAGACCTGTCAGGCTTCCCCTTTTACACTCTTCACTCCTCTCCTCCACGGACACTTAAAAATGCTACTAAGTATTCTTGGACTTAAATATCTCTATAACTCTGTCTGCGATCTTTGGTTTTTCTGAAATATGTGATGCCCCCTGAAATCATCTTGATGAAATTTAGCTCATGCTTTTAGGATCGGCTCAACTGTCATTTCTGGGAAATCTTCCTAAATTTCCTAACTGTTCTACATCTTTATAGCTTACTTAATAAACATTCATTAACATGTCATACAACTTTATAGAGCATTGGAGGGGCAAGAGAATTACTGTAGACTGAAGGCTAGTAATGAATTTCATTCAGTCCTCTCAACAGCTCTTTTTCACAGATGAGTCCCGAACTAAGAAGTGATGGTGCAAGTTTTTCGTCCAAGGCCTGTTTGACTCACAGCATTCCTGAGCCAACCTGCTGCCATCATGCCACATTGTATGTTTCTCATGTCTTTCCTCTCTCCTTTACTCTCCAAGTTCTGATTTTAATTTTATTGTATCCATATTAATTTCTTTCTTCAACACTAAGAACAGTATTATTGACATAATAAGGTGGTCAAAATACTTTCAAAATTAATTATTAATGAATGTCTTATACCATACAAATTTAACTGAAATGTACATACAGAAAATTACACAACTTAAAGGTATATAGCTAAACAATTATTAACAATTAAGCACATTTATGTAACTACTATGCAGAATAATAAACAGGATATGACCAGCGACTCAGAATCTCCTTGGAGTTCTTTTTAATCATTATCCGTTCCTGTCTCTCCCAAAGTCCTACTACCTGGAATTCTAACACCATATATTAGTTATATTAGTTTTAATGGTTTTTTTATCATTTTGTATAAGTATAATCATATAATACGTATTATTTCAATGTGGCTTCCCATATTCCACATTATTTTGTGGAGATTCACAAATATGGGTGTATGTAGTAATAATAATTTATTGACTGAACACTTTTTGAAAGGCATCTTCTTTCTTTACTCTGGCAACATAATTTACAAGTGCAGAATACAATTTTTTTTTTCTTTGAGATGGAGCCTCACTCTGTCACCCAGGCTGGAATGCAGTGGTGCAATCTCAGCTCACTGCAACCTCCGCCTCCTGGGTTTAAGGATTCTCCTGCCTCCGCCACCTGAGTAGCTGGGATTACAGGCATGCGCCAACACACCTGGGTAATTTTTGTATTTTTACTGGAGATGGGGTTTCACCAGTTGGTCAGGCTGGTCTCAAACTCCTGACCTCGGGATTCACCCTCCTCGGCCTCGCAAAGTTCTGGGATTACAGGCGTGAGCCACCGCGCCTGGCCACAGTACAATTTTTTAATGAACAAAACTGATAAAATGTTTTGGCAATATATGAAATTGAGTTAAGAAGCCTCAAAGAATAAGTATTATTCTTTTAATCAGCGTATTTTCTTATTATTTGTTTCTTCCTCCTAAAATATATGTTCTAAAATACTGTAATTTTGATTACTCATGTTTAACTCTTTATTGTAGGAAAAGCATAACTGATTAAATATTTGATATAGCTATTTGATTTTTTTTATAAACAAAACTAAAAGATAAAGTCTTGTTTATCAAATGTTAGAAGACGTTTCACAAAAGTATAAACTTGTTCATACACAGGTAATAATATTATTCTTCAAATTAATCTTTATTTAAAACATATATACTTTGGGAGGCCAAGACGGGCGGATCACGAGGTCAGGAGATCGAGACCATCCTGGCTAACATGGTGAAATCCCGTCTCTACTAAAAAATACAAAAAACTAGCCGGGCGAGGTGGCCGGCGCCTGTAGTCCCAGCTACTCGGGAGGCTGAGGCAGGAGAATAGCAAAAACCTGGGAGGCGGAGCTTGCAGTGAGCTGAGATCCGGCCACTGCACTCCAGCCTGGGCGACAGAGCGAGACTCCGTCTCAAAATAAATAAATAAATAAATAAATAAATAAATAAATAAATAAAAATAAAACATATGTATATATATAATTTTGCTATCAGTAGTAGGGTCTTGAACATGCCATTTTCTCTTCATTTATTAATCTGTAAAATGGGCAGGGTTGTATGAACATAATTTTTCTAAA